>NW_006921723.1:6239598-6268381 GCF_000298275.1 Orycteropus afer afer
GGGCAATCTACTTCCATAGTGATACTGCCTCGGAAACCCAAGGAGGGGTTGCTATGAGTTGGGTCCGACTCGATGGCACATAACAACAACAACAACAACAAGTCGAGATGAACTGTGCTACTCAAAATCAACAAATCCAGCCCACTGCTGCCGAGTGGATTGTGACTCATGGCAGTGCCACGTGTGCCACCAGGGATCTTAGTGGAATATTACTCAGCCATAAAAAGGAATGGAGTGCTGACACAGGCTCAACATGGATGCAACTTAAAGACATTATGCTAAGTGAAACGTCAGACACAAAAGGACAGACACTCTTGATCCCGCTTACATGAAATATCTACAACAGGCAAATCCATAGAGACAGAGAGTAGATTAGTGGTTACAGGGGCTGCAGGGAGAAGAGGGTAGACCATTATTGCTTAAGGGGTGCTGAGTTTCTATTTGGGGTGAGAAAGATTTGGAAACAAATAGCGGTGATAGTTGCATAAGGTGAATGTCATTAACACCACAGGGGGAAGAAGGCAGACCCTCCAAAACGGAATTTCAGTGGGGGTGGAGGATCGCATCCTCCCACAAAGAAGGAAAAGGGGGGCTCACCCCACTTTATGGACTTTTTTGCAAGCAGAGATTATGTTTCACCTTTGACCTTCTGAAGGCAGAATAAGCCAGGGCAATCCCCAGAGAACGTTCTCTTCATCTTTTATGCTTGAAGATATTCAGGTAGAAAAGATGGATAAACCTAATACGGTGGGTAATGAAAAAAAAATTATGACCAGGAGACACATCTGTGCCTGTGATCTTGCGGCTCCGGAGCGTGCGTGTGCACACGCATTTACACGGGATCACGTCGGCAGCCTGTGGTCTGGCATCTCATCCCCTTCTAGGAAACTGGAACCCTCGCCCAAGTATCAGATGAGTTGCTAATGTCGGAAAATAAGCGAAAAACATGCTTCGGACCTCTGTTTTATAGCTGCTCTTGAAGTCGGAATTTGCGATTGTAACCCAACACCGGCCCCACCGACGTGTTTGCGGTGTTGTCGGGATAATTGAAAGTCCAGACGAGCAGGGCGATCAAGCAGCTGGCGCCTCCTCACAGGGCCTTGCACTGGGCTAGTGGCTGTGGAGCTGGGAGCCGGCCGCCCAGCAGCACCCGTCCTTTGTCACTGCAGTCCTTGGACCCAGAACAGCTCTAATCAGTGGCTCCATGGATGTTGACTTTCTGGGATGGATGTGGTGATGCACTTGGGCACTGAGACCCCCTGAAAGGGGGCTTGGCCTGTGTGGCTCACTTGGATGGGTTCCTTCCTTGGAGGCTGAAACCCAGGCTGTAACCCTTCATGGTGGGCAGGGCCTTTGGTTCCCTAGGGTCCCCTTAAGCCTCCTTGCACAGAGCCACCAGCACCAGGTGCTGTGGTTTCTTCTCAGAGTAGCTGACTGCTAAGCCTCCAAGGAAACAGCAGACATATGGGGTTTATACTTTAGGACTGGCTTTGGGTACACGTCCCCCACATTTGGGGAGTTGGAGGAATGGACGTGCACTTTGCTTAGTGTACTTCCCCATTTTATGAGTCTCAGGTGTAGCCCTTGATGCCAATGGGATGTCTAGGCAAGGGATGTCCCACCCCTAGAATCATGGCCAAGGCCAGGATGACAGCCTCCAATTACAAGATCAGCTAGTAAACACCCTCTTCTTTATGCCTGAAAAGTTCTTGGTGGTGAAATGGTTAAGCACTTGACTACTAGCAGAAAGGTTGGCGGTTTGAACCCACACAGAGGCACATTGGAAGAAAGACCTGGTTATCTGGGGCAGTTCTACTCTGTTACATGGTATTACTATGAATCAGAATTAACTTAATGTTTTTTTTTTGTTTGTTTTTTGTTTCCTTTTGGCTGTCTGCTTTGTAGAAGGAGGGAACTCTCTTGGAAAGGGACATGGGAACATCTTTGTTTGCCCTACAGACTCTCCCTACACCAGCCCCAATGTCCTTTGGCCTGGGCTCATGGTGGGTGGCAGAGGAGGCTCATGAGCTTGACCTGGGGGCTTGCTTAGCTTATGAAGGGTCACTGAGTGGGGAGCAGAGAGGGGTCCATGGTTCCAGTTCCTGCCAGATCACTGTGTGTGGCTGCATGCCCCTGACAGCAGTCAGAGCCCCTGTTGATGGCCTTCCACAATGCAGGTCTTCCTCCTCCCCAGGCCCAGTGGCCACCTCCTGCCCTTCTCTGCAGTTGCTCCACTCTTGAGAGCCATGAGTACTGCCATTGTCCTCCCTATGTCTCCCTTTGTAAACGCCCTAATGGTTGCCACTCTACCTCCCCCAATGCAGTGAGCATCAGCACCCTGCTGGCCCCCTACCCATTTGGGTGCCCTGCTCTGTTGTCTTCCCCACTGCCCCAACAGCTCCTATGCTCAGGAGCTGTGACCCCAAATTGGGTCAATATGTTGTTTTTAGCTGCCAACGAGTTGGCCCCAACTCATGATGGCATCATGCACAGTAGAACCAAATGCTGCCCAGTCCTGTCCCATCTCTATGATTGCTTGCGGGTTGGACTATTGTGATGCAAGGGTTTTCACTGACTGCATTTTGGAAGCACATCACAAGGTCTCTCTTCCTGGTCCATCTTAGTCTGGAAACTCCACTGAAAGTTGCTCACCATCACAGCAGCACAGAAGCCTCCATGGCCAGGCGGCTGGTGGCTGCAGATGAGATGCACTGGCCAGGAATTGAACCCAGATCTCCTGCATGGGAAGCGAGAATTCTACCACTAACCTGCCACTGCTCCCATAGGGGTTAGTATGTTGTTGTTAGGTGCCATTGAGTTGGTTTTGACTGATAGCAACTCCATGTGCAACAGAAGGAAACCCCGCCTGGTCCTGCACCACCCTCACAGTCCTGGCTGTACTTGAGCCCATTGTTGCAGCCACTGGGGCAGTCCATCTCGCTGAGGGTCTTCCCGTTTTTTGGGGACCATCTACTTTACCAAGCATGATGTTTTTGGGTAGGGGTTATTTTGGACTCTGTTATTTCTCTTCCTTTTGCTCCCAACTTTGTCCTGGGCCCTGACTTCACTCACACAGATGCACTAATGGAATTATGGGGACATTGTGACATGTTAACCGAAGGGTGCCCTCAACTTTCCATTGCCCCCAGTCTTCTTTCCTCTGTGGATGGTGGGACATGAATGTGTTGTGGCCCTGAGAAGATATTGTCCAAGTGTCACTGGGTAACTAAGGGGTCCTGTTCTTGGCCTTGGCGTTCAAGAAGAGTTGGGAAAAACATGGGATCCAGACAAACAGCCATTCCCTCCAACACCCCTCTTGGACTAGATGTTGTTGGCAGGTGCACACAGAATGGGAGGGGACAGGTGTGTTGTGGGAGGGAGATGTGGCCACAAGCCCTGCCCCTGCCTGCCCCACTGACAGAGAGCAGCAGATCACCCCTTGAGCTGATTCCACTTCCCATGGAGACCTGGGGACATTGGTGTCAAAGGGACCCCTGTGCTGTCTAGCATGGGGCATGCGAGGAGAGACAGCCAAGGGAGGCAGGAGCTGAGCATGCTGATGACATCTCAAAGTTCCAGGAGCCCAAGAAACATGGAAGGAGAATACAGACTGTAGAGCTAACAGATGGAAAGGGTGTGCCAGCAAGTCTCAGGTGGAACTTACCAAGGAGTTGATAAAGTCAAGACATTGGGCTGCTGCTGAGATCCCAGAGTGACACTTGTTGCAGCTCAAGCTGTTACCAGGCTGCTGAGTGGGACCCTGGGCCCCATTCTCACCACCTTGGACACCAATGCTGGGGCCTCTTGGAACTTCAGATGTCATCTTGGTGCATGGGAGGGTGTACTGGTGTCCCAGGGCTGTCTTAAAGCACCACACACGAGGGAGCTTAAAACAATAGACAATTACTCTCTCAGAGTCTGGAGACCAGAAGCCAAAATCAAGCCGTGAGCAGGGCTGTGCTCCTCTGAAGAAGGCTCTAGGGGAGGATCCTTCCTTGTCTTTCCCAACTTCTGGTGGCCCCAGGTGTGGCTTGACTTGTGGCTACATCTTTCCAATCTCTGCCTCCATTCTTATGTGGCTACTCCTCTGCATTTGTCTGCATGTCTTCTCCTCTTTCATAGGGCCACCAGTCACGTAGGATTAGGCTCCATCCCACTCCAGTGTGACCTCGTATCTGCAAAGACCCTACTTCCAAATAAGTTCATGCTGACAGGTACTGGGATTTAAGATTGGAATTGATCTTTTTTGGGGACAGAAATCCACCCATAACAGAGAGGGGGGTAGGAATCCTGAATTGACTTACTTTAAACCTGAAATGGAGCTCTGGTGGCAGAGTGGGTAAAGCATTTGGCTGCTAACCAGAAGGCTGGTGGTTTGAACTTATGAGCTGCTCCATGGGAGGAAGATGAGACAGTCTGTTTTGTAAATATTTACAGCCTTGTAAACCCTATGGGGGTTGCTATGAGTCAGCATCAACACGATGGCAGTGGGTTTGGTTTTTGGTTTTGGAAACCTGAAAAGATGGGATCTTGCCAGAAATGACCAAGATTAAATGAGAATTAATTTACTATAAAAAATACAAATTTTCAGTTTTGCCCACTGGATGTTTTCCTGCCCTAAGATGCCTGTCTCCAACGACCCTTAAATGGTTTCTTGTAGGGAGAGGGGGGCATAACCACAAACTCAGAGTCTGAGCAGAACTGTGAATTGTGTTCTCCGGAGCACAAGATTAAGTGGTGAGAAGCGTGTTAAGAAGGGGAGACAAACCCCTTCCCTTCCGACTCACGCTCTGTGCGGCACCCCCTAGGTAATGTGTCATGAAGCAGAGGCCACAAGCATCCCACATTTTTACAATTAGCCAACCTTTGCACACCTGGGCTGGGGGATTCTGAGAGGGTGCAGAGGCCAGGAAAGAGGCCAGATTTTGTAGAGTAACCAAGCACCCTCCGATTTGGAGCAGGAAGGGGGAAAGGAGAGCAAAGGGAAAAACAGTCCGGAGCAACAAGTCAATGATAAGTCCGTGATCCTGCAAAGAGCTCACTGTTGGCCTGGCTCCCACTTAAATCCCAAAGTGGCAGCAGCGTCCACTGGGTTGTCCTTCTAAGATCCCTTATGAGACCACAGCGCCTGCCTGTGTGAGATTCATGGCCCCCACACCCTGTGAGTCTGAAGTGTGAATAGGGCTACTACCCACTTCCTGGTCATTTACTTTACCATTTTTGCTGTCTTTCAACACTGGCAATATTGGAAGGGTGTCTGCGCAGGAAACATGCACAGCAAGAAATGAGCAGAGGGGAAAACAAATACACTGGAGCTGGAGCTAAGGGCAGGCCCCTCCGAGAGCCTCCCAAGGAAGTAGCAGTCAGGAAATCAAATGCCATACTGCACTGGACAAGTATGCACCAAAGACCTCTTTAAAGTTGCAAAAAGCAAAGATGTCATTTTGATGACTGAGGTGTGCCTGACCCAAGTCATGGTCTTTTCCACTGCCTCATACATGTGTGCAAGCTGGACAATGAAAAAGGAAGGCTGCAGAAGAATTGACACATTTGAATTATGGTGTTGGTGAACCATACCAACCAGTTCCTGGGTTCCGAATGTCCGGCTTATGTACAACCTGCTATTAGGAGCTAACTGCCATAGAACCTGTTATATTAAAAATTTGACGTACATACTGTGTACTATGGTTCGTAATAACAAATGGGCACTACTTTGCAATGCACATCAAAACATTATTATTGTTATTACTGTATGATTATGTTAATGATGTTTTAGTGTACCCGTGTTTCTTTCATGTTTTTTTTATGTATAGAAAGATATACTATATAGTATATACTAAGACATTTGACTGATGCTAGATACTAACCATACTTAACTGTTCATACTTACCTACAAATTTGACTTAAAGACAGTTTTAGGAATGGAAATCATTCGAAATCCAGGGACTGCCTATATTGAATAGATCATGGACTACCAGAAGATGTCATTTGAAGACTAAGATGAGCCTAACCCAAGGCATGGCATTTTCAATCACCTTATATGAATAAGGGCAATGAATAAGGAAAATTGAAGAAGAGTTGATGATTTTGAGTTGTGGTGTTGGTGAAGAATACTGAAAGTCCCATGGACTGCCAGAAGAATGAACAAATCTGTCCTGGAGGAAGTGCGCCAGGATGTTCCTTGGAAGTGAGAATAGCCAGACTTTGTCTCACTTACTTTGGTCATGTCAGAAGAGACCATTCTCTGTTCTCTGGAGAAGGATCTCATGCTTGGTAAAGTGGAGGGTCAGTGAAAAAGGGGAAGACCCTCAACGAGATGGCCTGACACAGTGGCTGCAACAATGGGCTCAGGTATGGCAAGGATTGTGAGGATTGCACAGGACTGGGCAGTGTTCCATTCTGTTGTGCACAGGGTTGCTATGAGTCAGAGATGATTCGATGGCACCTAACAACAACAACAACAAACAGATGAACAAAGAAATCAGTCTCAGAAGAAATACAACCAGGATGCTCCTTAGAAGTAAGGACGATGGGACATCACTCACTTACTTTGGACATGAAATACCAATCATTAGAAAAGGACGTCATGTTTGGTCAAGCCCATCTGGACTGACACAATAGCCACAGCAATGGATTCCAACATGCTATCAATCAGGGTGATGATGCGGGATCAGGCAATGTTTCATTGTACTATACACGGGGTCCCATGAGTTGAAGTCAACTTGACAGCAACTAACAACAACAGAGCAAACACTCACCACGAGGAGTTTCCAGCAGGTGACATCACTGCCGGCCTCAAGCCAGTCAAAGTGGGATGGGGTGCCGCTAGAGCTGGCCAGCACAGTGTCATTCTTGGGGTCATAACTCAGCAGGCAATGCTCAGAGGCACCAGCAGAGGACAGAGTGCCCCACAGACCTTGAGATGAAGAGTGCTCATTACGACCATTCAGTTTCTTGTTTTTCCAGTTAGAGTTTTCTTTTGTTTTTTTAAACTCACAATTGCATGTGTAAAGTTTGATCATAGTTATGCATGTCCATAGTATACAGCTTCCAAGGAACGCAACATGACCCACACCATTGCTCATGGATCCTGATTCCTGTTCCACTGCAGCAGCCATTTTTAGTTCTTTCAGAGATTTTTTTCCTGTATTTATCTTTACATTTTAAAACCACATGTTTACACCTAGTTTAATATTTTATGTATTTTCTATTGACTTTTTACTGTTAGGAGGTGAAGCTTTAAGCCTCTTAAGAGCCCCTGCTAATACAGTTATTTCGTAATCTTTGTTCACATCAGTTTCTAGGATTTACATGCTTATGAATGTGTAGATAATGTTCACAGCTGAGCCTCTTCGTGCCTCAGTTTCCTCATCTCTAAAATGGGCCTAAGAAACTGGTCCTACCTTCAAAGTTGTAATCACTTCTTGGCCACAGCCAGCTACCCAGAGGGAGCGAGTAGTTGGACCTGTGGGCTTAGGATCATAGTTGCAAGGGACTTCAAGCTCAATTGGCATAACATACTACACAAACATACTACAAATAATTGTTCCACACCCTACTTTGGCAAGTAGTGACTGGGATTAAAAAAAAAAAGAACAGAAAAGAAATTGGCCCTATCTTATAGAGCTCTGGGGGATTAAATAGCTAATCACAGTGATGATGGTGGTTTAATGTGGGCATCCTTTATAGCAGACCTCAGAGCCATTTGGATTTGAGAAGATGCCAAGGTAGTGAAGATCTGGTGTGGACCAGATCTGTAGACATGGCCAGTAACTTGGTACAGGGCCCTGGCTGCTGCCCTCAGCTCCACCCCAACCATCCCTTCTTCCTCCTCGCACGTCATGGCCAGCAGCTGGTCCATCTGGCACCCTATCCTTGGAGGTACCTTCTCAGCCTATGGAGACTTTCCAGCTTGCTCCCCATTCCCAGAATGGATCACACTCCACCTTGCCTATAACCCATTTCTGGTGCTGACAGGCTTCATCCATCAGAAACTTACTTGTGGGTGGCTGCTCTCTGGGTGCTAAGGGTGAGGGCTCTGACGTGTTGGGATAGGTGGAGGAGAGGGTGGGTGCTGAGTTCTAGTCCTAGGCAAGCCATTCCCCCCTGGCCTCACTTTCCCCCATTTCTAACAGGATAGACCTGGCTTTGCTGATCCCAAGGCCCTCTCACCTCTGACACTCTGGATCAAGTGGCCTTTGTGCCATGTTTGTGACCAAAGGGACCTTCCACTCCAGCAGCCCCCACATAGACGTCCCTCTCACCCCAGAACAGGCCTTCACTGTGAACATCCTGCCTGCACTGACCATAGGTCCTCATTGCAGACAAGGCTGATATATTTCTCCCTTCTCCCATTCCTGTCTGACACCCAAGCTCCCAGATGTAGAGCTAGAGCAGCCTGTCATTCTCAGCCCAGGTACTCTGGTGGGGTGCCAGTCCTTAGGGCACCTGACTCGTTATCTCTGAAATCACCCATATACATGGCTGCCTCTTCAGGCTGCTGCTAGTCAGTGTGGTGGGTGCTCACCTTCTGCATTTGGTGCTGGCTGGAAGGACTGGCCTGCCTGGAGTCTGGGTTTGGAACAGCCATGAATACCTCGAAGCTGTGTGGGCCCCTGACCCAAAGACCACAGCCTCCATGAAGCCACATGGAAGGAATGACCAGTCTCTGGAGGGAAGAGCTAGTGGTTTGTAGCTGGGCACCACTGCCTTGGACAAGCTGGGACATTGCGGTTGGGCCAGTGGGGCCTAGACTCAGCCTCTGATGGCTCCACCAATTTCAAAGCTACCAGACAAAAGTGATGACTGCCATTGATTTTGATTTGGTGGCACAATTCTAAATACTGGAAAGATAATGTAATGAATGGAGTGTGTGATAAAATACACATCTGTGGGGTTTCTTTTGTGTGTGTGTGTCTGTGCTAGATTGTGAGTTGTCGGTGTGAGTGTGTGCATGTCAGTGAATGTGTCAGTGTGTGTCAGTGAGCACGTCAGCATTGTGGCACCTGACCCTCCCCATGGGAAGCCTCTTGGCATAGACAGATATGCAGGGTCTCCTTGAGTGCTTTGTGTTGGGTCAGAGGAGCCGAGGTTTATCTTAAAAGAAACGTGGGTGCGAGTTCTCTACCCACAGATGATGCCTGGAGTCTGACAACCAGACTACAGAAAGGACCTTTCAATTTTTCCCTTCAGATTTAGGATGTATCATATTATGAAAATGTGACAGCCCGTTTCCACAAACATGCAGAGGGATTTGGCCAGGAGAGCCAGAAATAATGACAGCTACGGGGCCATAGCTGGGTCTAGCCTAGGGGAAATTGGGCACAGGAACTAGTGGCTGTTGCGCTGGGGCAGGCATGACCCTGACCACTGTGGACCGGCTTCTCCAGGCCCTGCTGGCTCTGGATGGCTGCCCCAAGTGCTGGGCCCCACTTGCTTCCGGGGCGGAGAAGAAGGCCCCTGATGGAAGCAACCGAGTCCTCTTAAGGAGAAGCCGCCTCTCCAGAGGGAGGAGGTCGGCACAGCAGTGCGTGTCCCTGTACAGGCAGGTGCAGTGAGCTGGGTCTTCATGTCGTATTCAGAGGAAGTGCCGAATTCATAGCGGGTGGGTGTGGATTCAGGCCCTGTGACAGCACACAAGAGGCCCCTGGGT
Source organism: Orycteropus afer afer (assembly GCF_000298275.1). Classification (NCBI taxonomy): domain Eukaryota; kingdom Metazoa; phylum Chordata; class Mammalia; order Tubulidentata; family Orycteropodidae; genus Orycteropus; species Orycteropus afer. Next base: position 6,249,251 of record NW_006921723.1, read on the forward strand.
CACAAGCAGTCAGTGAGCTCGGCTGCTAATGGGGGTTTGAGCCTACTCAGAGATGCCTCAGAAGAAAGATTTGGCAACCAACTTCTGACAAATCAGCCATTGAAAACCTCATGCAGCACAGTTCTGCTCTGACATGGCTGAGGTCACCGTGAGCAGGGGTGACTCGACGGCAGCAGGTTTTGGATGGCATGCACTGGGTTTCTCTTCAGTCTCCAAGCAGGATTACTGTCAGTCCTCTTGGCTCACTGCCTGGTCCCACAAGGACCAGGTTCAGGGCCCTCTTCAACAGACTGACTCACATTCCATCTGTAGCCAGCTCTGGGCAGGGGTGCAAGGGCCTGCCAGTCCCTTCCTGCCAGAGCCTCTCCAGGCAGAGATGCACTGTCTCCAACACATCACCCACCTGGTGGGGGTCTGCTCATGATGGAGTTGACAACCGGTGGGACAGAGGAAACAGAACACTCAGAGAGAAGTGCAGAATTGCATAGTGCAGCTGGCGAGTGGAGCTTATCTTCCATGGAATGAGGCATTTATTTATTTATTTGTGACTTGGGTGAAATTTTATAGAGCAAATTGGTTTTCCATTGGCAATCCCTGCAATATAACAGCACTCTTCCCACTTCCTCCCTGTGTTTACCATTTCTATTTGTCCGTCTTTCCTGTCCCTTCCTGCCTTCTGAGTTTTATCTTTGGACATATGCTGCCCCTTAGATTTCATATGGTTGATTGTTCTTATGAGTGCAGATCTTCCTGATGTTGTTGTTCGTCTTATAGTCCTATTGTTTCCTTGAAAGTTGAGCCAAGGGGGTGAGTTCAATTACGGGCTTGAAGAGTGTCTAATGGCCATAGTCTTGAGGTTCCACCAGTCTCTATCAGGCTGGTAAGCCTGTTTTTTTTTTTTTTTTTTTTTGAGTTTTGTTCCACACTTTTCTCCCACTCTATCCAGGATCTCCTAATGTGATCCCTTTTATAGTGGTCAGCAGTGGTATCTGGGCACCGTCTAGTTCTGGTCTCAGGGTTGTGGATGCTGGGGTTTACTTTGTCCATTAGTCCTTGAGAGTAATTATTTCTTTGTGTCTTTGATTTTCTTAACTCCTCTTTGCTCCAGATGGGGAGAGACCAATAGTTGCACCTCAGATGACCACTCACAAGGTTTTAAGACCCCCATTGCTGCTCACCAAAGTAGGATGTAGAACATTGTCTTTGTGGACTATGTTGATGACCAGTTGATCTATCCCCTAGACTATGGTCCTGAGGCCCCAGGCCCAGGAAATAATGAGTTTTGTACCTCAGTTTTGTAACAGACAGAGCCTGACCCCACTGCCACCCTTCATGGTGGAGAGTGCCCAGTCTTGGCCCAGTCTAGCCATCCACGTACTCAGTGGCCCTCTCCTTGGGATAAGCCCAACTGGTCAAAGAGGAATATTCTCTCCTTTATCCAGTTGTTTTGTCTCTTAGACAAAGCAGCCCATCTGGCTGGTGTTTATTTATTTTTTTAAAATTGAGTTCATTAAGAATTCATCTCCACATATAAGCAAAAAGGCCCCTGTCTTAGTTCCCTAGGGCTGCTGTATTAAAAAAAAAAAAAAAAGACAAGAAGGTGGCTTTAGAGAACAGAAATTTATTTCTCACAGTTCAGGAGGCTAGAATTCTGATTTTAGAGTGTTTGGCTCTACAGGAAGGTCCTTCTGTTTCTCTTTCAGATGTTAGTAACCAGTTGTCATCTTGTCAACTCCAAATTATGGTGACCGCACTCGTGTCCAAGTAGAACTGTGCTCCATAGAGTTTTCCATGGTTGTGATCTTTCAGAAAAAGAAAACCAGGTTTTCTTCTGCGGTACCTCTGGATGTATTCACACCTCTGACCTTTCAGTTAGCGATTGAGGGTATTAACCATTAGCACCACCCAGGGACTCTTAGCAACCCTTGGCCTCCTGGGTTTGTAGAAGCTTCTGCCTGTGTCCTCCCACGGTGTTTGTCTTCCCCTGTGTGTGTCTCCGAGTCTGTTTCCCCTTTTTATTAGACACCATTCAGAAGGCATAAGGACCTCTGGTGGCACAGTGCCTAAGGCACTTGATTGCTAACCAGAAGATTGGCAGTTCAAACCCAACAGCTCCTCTGTGGAAGGAAAATGGGGCAATCCACTTCAATAAACTTTTACTGCCTTGGAAACCCAATGAGGATCGTTATAAGTCAGAATCAGCCCCATGGTAATGTTTTTTTTTTTTTCTTTTTCTTTTTTTTTTACGGAGGGGGAGGTATTCAGAAGGCATTAGGTTTTGGACCCACTCTACTCTGGTAATGGCCTCATCAACCTAACAAAAGAAAACCCTGTTTCCAAATAGGGTCCCCTTCACAGGTACAGAGGTTTGAATTTCCCCATAACTTTTTTGGGAACACAATTCAGTCTATCACTGGTCCCCATTGCATGATCTAAGACAGTGTATATCTTCAGCTACAATAAGAAAGAAATTCACTGAAAGTGGGGAAAGTTCCCTTCCAGGGTGAGGGCTTATCCTCGATGCCTCGATCCCTGAATCCCTGAGTTAATACGAGTCACACCCAGGGTGGGATAATGGATCACCTGGTATGGCTGGGGTTCTGGTCTTTATGTGGCCACGGGGCAGAAGCGGAGCCCAGGAGCAGCTGGTGGGTGGGGCGGAGGCCCCAGGCAGTGGCTGTGCCCCAGGACTCAGCGTCGGTGACTTAGTCTCTGCTCCAGTGTTGGAATAACACCAGGAGGTGTAGGGGCAGCCGGCCGCAGCTTCTGTTTCTGATAGAGCCCTGGGCCCTGAGATTTAATGGATTAGTTAAAATGATGTGAAAAAATGGATCTCTGATTTATTACCTGCAATTTTTTGCTGACCGTGGCATGTTTTCTTCCAAGCCTGTGTTTTAAAGTCTTGGGCAAATAAGGGTGATGTTGTTTTCCTGACTTTGCCCTCAGGGCTCATCCACCGACCCTTGGCCCAAAGGCCCCACCAGACCTTTAAAACAGGAAGTTTAATTTTATAGAATTAAAAAAGAGAAAACGGTACTTAATTATCTGGCTGTGAAACAGCGCTGCCCTTTTTTAATTTTAGGAGCTAATAAAATGCCGTTCCTGGAGTTAACTACTTCTGGTCCAAAAGACCTACAATTTTGGCTATTTGGATAGAATATTTTATGAACTGTTATATATTGCACTACAGTTTTTAAGCTCTGCTATGACATATTTCGCTCAAGATTTATTAGCGTTTTTTATTTAAAACAATATATTAAATAGGGGAGAAAAAGTAATCTTAGGTAAAATTTAAATATTAGCAAAACATAACATTGACCAAAAACCTCTTTTATTTGAAGTCCTCAGCGTTCCACTGGCCCCTGCTTCCCCCTTCCCGCTGTTTCTATAAAAACAGTTTGGGGAACAGCCCACAGCTGCATCATTAATTCAATATGTCTTCCAACATGACTCCAATCAGGGGATCAATTTTAAGGCCAGTTGCCATTTAAGTGACTTTATGGAAACAGAGCGGTGAATTGTGCCGGCTAGACCGACCCAGGGTCCTGTTAAGATACCCCTCCCCCCAGACTCCGAGGATGTTTGCGCACATGCCTGCCTTCCCTGGGTTCTCCACCAAGGAGGTGACCCCCACAGCTGGCTCCCAGCCCTGGGCCTGAGGTCCAAAGAGTGTTAAAACCACAGCCCTGCCCATTCTCTCTGCTGCAGAGTCAGTTAGCAGGTGCTGTCCACTCTGCTGAGGGGGAGTGTCCTTTTCTCAAATCTGTCTCAGACTTACTGTGTGCAAGCTAGGGCATGCAGGTCTGTGGCGTATTCACTGCTGGAATCTGGTGCAGACCTACTGCGTGCAGGCCCGCCATGTGCAGGCCTGGGGCGTGCTCATGGAATCTGATGCAGACCTACTGTGTGCAGCCCAAGGTGCGCTAGCCTGGGGTGTGTTCACTGCTGGAATCTGGTCAGCCCTACTGTGTGCGGCCCAGTACATGTAGGCCTGGGGCATGTTGACTGCTAGAATCTGGTGCCAGTCTAGGACATGCAGATCTGAGGTATGCTCAATGCTGATGTGAGCATTGGAAACTCACAGGTCATTGTGGCCAGCGTATGCAGGGGCAGTCAGCTGTGGACCCCAGATGGGGCTTGGTGGACAGGAGGGATACAAGTTGGCTTCTGCTCAGAATGGTGCTGATAGGTCTTTCTGGATCACCACTCAGAGACCTGAAGTGATCACACAGGAAACAGAAAGACCTTGGGAGTCATCTGCCTGTGGATCTTGTTGGCCTAGGGACCTTGTTAGCCTTGGGGTCTCTCATTAGCCTAGAGGTCCCTTTGGCCCAGGGTTTTGTTGGCCTTGGAATCTCATTGTTCTTAGTGTCTTGCTGGCAGGGAGGTCCTTTTATGGCTGGGGAGTCCCAGTGGTCTCAACTCTGGCTGTTTAGGTTTCCTCATCTTCCTGAATGTCCCCATCTGCCTGTTGCCCTTTGCTCAGGCACCTCCTCTGGTCACCTTGAGACCAGAGAAAGATAGGCTTTTGTGGGGACTAGACAGAGATGGAGAGTCACCTTTCTCTGCTCACCAACCAGCCCCTATGCTGGCTTTGCTTGAAGCCTAGGCTCTGGGTGGCTCTGGGGTCCCTGCTAAGTTACTGGCTGGAAGGTCCCAACTTCAGGCCTCCCTGCTTGCCTCTATAGGTGGTAGAGTTGACATCCTGGGCAGAGGCATGGCTGGGCAGGGCTGGGGTGGCAGGGGGAGCAGGGTGCAGATGAAAGTCCATTCTGGGGAGGCAAGAGTGAGGGGTGGGAGGTAAGACCCTCCCCCATGCCCCTCTAACCATGAGGCTTCACTACTACCACACAGATCCCAACACAGAATTAATATGTACATCAAGGTAGTGACATATAGCACCAACCCCAAGAAGAGGGTCCCCATAGATGCCTGCCCCATGGGGAAAAGCTTGGGAGTCCCAGGCATGAAACTCATGGCCCCCACTGCCAAGGTCCTGTCACACCCTTGCTCACCCTTCAGTACCCTTCACTCATCATTAGCCATTGGGCAGGGCTGAGGCTCCTTGTGGCCATGGAGCAAGTGGCTGCATCTCTACTCTGTGGACTGGATAACCAAAAAAACCAAACTTACTGCCATCGAGTAGATTCCGACTAATAGCAACCCCCTTTGGCTTTCTGAGGCAGTAAATCTTTACGGAAGTAGATTGCCCAGTCTTCCTTCTGCAGAGTTAGCAGTCAAATACCTTAGGCACCACCAGAGCTCCTTGTAGGCTGGATAATGGACAGCAAACAATGAGAGATACAGAATCATTGCAGTTGGCAGTTCATGTGACAAAGGAAATAGGCAGGGTAAGAGAGAAAGGTCATCATGAGGGGGAAGGGGGAAGGAGGTGGCTTGGCCTGGAGGCCTAGGGAAGCCTTTCTGATGATAGAGTATTTTTGCAGAGACCTGATGTTGAGCCCAGGCTGAGACTTCCAGGTGCTGCACTAGCAAGTCCTGGACAGGGAGGTGGAGGGGCACTGGGAGGCAGGGAGGGGTATGCAGTGAGGGTGGGAGGTAGAGACCGGCAGGGGTGGAGGCTGGATTTGACCTTTCTTTGGAATCATGGACCCTGTTCCTCTCCCAAGGCAGCAAGAAAAACTCCAGGGCAGGTAGCCCAGCTGTTGTGGGTAGAATCTTGTCTCCCAAAAAGACAGATTGAAATCCTAACCTATGAAGGCAGCCTTGTTTGGACATAGGGTCTTGGCAGACATAACCAGTTAGCTTAACATGAGGTCATACTGGAGTGAAGAGGCCTCTAATCTAATCTGAGTGGTGTCCTTATGAAAGAGAGGAAGAGACACAGACACAAAAAAGAAGGATGTGTTACAATGAAGGCAGAGACAATGAAGGGATGATGCAGCTATGACCAAAGATCACCAAAGAAAGATCCTCCCCTGGAAACTTCAGAGGCAACATGGTCCTGTTGACACCTTGAGCTCAGACTCCCAGCCTCCAGAGCTGTGTGACAGTGAATTTCTGTTTTTATAAGCCACTCACTTTGTGGTACTTTGCTGTGCCAGCTCTTGGAAATGAATATCCCAGATAACACACTGGGGCCATCTCTTACAAGCCCATCCTCTGTGAGGAACTTGTCACTGTTTACACCTGGGATTCCCTGGCCAGCATCTGCTTGATCTCAGCCATCACTAGGTGATGTGTGGGTACCAAGCTGCTGAATGACCCATCAAACTTTGGGCAATTAAAAAAGGAAACCATTGCCATCAAACACAGAAACGATCTTCTGAGAAGGCCCCTCCCAGCTATGTACCCATCATTCAGCCATATTATTGTTGTTGTTAGGTGCTGTTGAATAACCTCTGACTCATAGCGACCCTCTGTACAACTGAATGAAACACTGCCTGGTCCTGTGCCAGCCTCACTATCCTTGCTATACCTGAGCCCATTGTTGCAGCCACTGTGCCAATCCATCTCATTGAGGGCCTTCCCCTTTTTCATTGACCCTCTACCTCACCAAGCATGGTATCCTTCTCCAGAGAAAAGACCTTCTGACAACATGATCAAAGTAGGTGAGACGAAGTCTGGCCATTCTCGCTTCCAAGGAACATATGCAGTCTGTTAATTCATGGACATTTAAGGATCTGAGAAGATATCAGTTTCTTGAGCCTATGGGCCTCTGTGCATCTTTCTCCAGCCCTGTTCAGGGCTGGAGAGGTGGGCTTGTGCTACATCTGCTTGCTGCATCTTTAACAAATGCAACAAGGCCATCTTATAGATAGCCTCCTCTAGAGGAGGGGTCTTGAAACCATGCTGGGCTGGGCACGAAAGTGGGCCAAGTGGGCTGTTTCTGGAAGTCTCGTGGTTTCCACAGAACGTTTCTAAGAGCTGTGATTATCACTTCCCCTGCCTGGCTGCCTATGGTGCCTGGAAGCCACAAGGTTTCCAGCCCTGCAGGGAATCTTTGGCCAATGGAGCTGCTCAACAGCATGAAGCCCTGTGTTATGGATTGAATTGCATCCCCCCAAAATATGTGTTGTAAATCCCAACCTCTATGCCTGTGGCTATAACCCCATTTAGAAGTGGGTTTATTTATTCTATTAATGGATTAGTGGTCAATCACTTTTGAGATATAAAAGAGATTAAATGCAAATTAGAAACAGAGATGGGGGAAGAGAGATGCCAAGCCACATGAAGACTGCCCAGGAGCAGACAAAGACCTTCCTCCAGAGCTGACTGAGAGAAGACTTCCCCTAGACCATGTACCCTGAATTTGGACTTCTAGTCCCCTAAACTGTTAGAATAGTGGTATCACCAGGGGTATGGGGTATGGATAGCATCTCCTGACACTGTCAGAGGGGATAACCCCAAAATGACCTCAGGGTCTGCAGTGGTGGCTGGTGCTCTAGTGTTGCAGAGAGAGCTGCCACCAAGGCAATGACATCACTAGGACTGGTGTCACCTGTCAACCCAGTGGGGGTAACTCACCAGGTCCCCACCACACATAGTAGGCAGGATACTGGGAGTCTGCCTTGGCCAATGAGAGAGGGGAGGAACCATGGGGGTGTGGCAAGGAGGGGTGGGGCCATTCTGTGAGGTGCTCAGCCCTGCACAGGGCTGGGGGTGTGGGGCATAAGGGAGTGTGGGGTGCAGGGTAGTGCCAGGCTGCTTCACGCATGGGGGGTATTCTCCAGCCAGCCCTACCCATGGGAGGGTGACACCGTGAGTTATTGTACTGGGACACCAGCCCTAGTGATGCCATTGTGTGAGAAAACAAATTTCTGTTTGTTAAAGCCGCCCACTTGTGGTATTTCTGTGACAGTAGCACTAGACAACTACTAAACCCTGGTTCCAGTATCTGTGAGCCTGCACCCCCTTCCCATGCTCCTTCCCCACCACACCTCTTGGGAGTCAGTTAGATTTTCCTTCCCGGGGAGAAGAGAGCCACACACGTCCTACCCTCACCCCACACAGAGGCTCCCAGCTCACTTTACAAGTCTTCATGACGCTGAAGTCAGCCTGATCCCATATCTGTAGTTTATTGCAAAAAAGCAGTGAACACTTGTTTTGCGTCCCCCAACAAGGTCTGTTCAAGTCTTCACCTCTTTACCTGTGGACATCACCTGTTTGGAAATAGGATCTTTCTTTGAAGATGGTTTCAGCTAAGCTAACATGAGGTCATCCTGATGTCGGGTGGGTCCTAATCCCACCTAAGTGTCCTTATAAAACAGAAGAGACTCAGAAACTCAAAGGGAAGACTGTGAAGATGCATCTACAAGTTAAAGAGTACCTAGGGCTACCAGAAGGTGGGAAAGACAAGGAAGGATCTGCCCCTAGAGCAGACAGAGGGAGTATGGCTCTGCTGACACCCTGAATTCAGATTCCCAGCCTCCCAGACTGTGAGACAATCAATTTCTGTTGTTACATGTTGTTGTTGTTAGCTGCCACCAAGTCATCTCTAACTCATGGTGACCCCATGTACAACCAAACAAAATGTTGCCTGATCTTGCATTACCCTCCCAGTTACCAGCATGATCCAGTCCATCATTGGGGCTACTGCACCAATCCATCTCACTGAGGGTTTCCCTCACTCTTATTGGCCTGCTACTTCACCAAACATGATGGCCTCCTCTGGTGATTGATGACATATCCAAAGCAAGTGAGTCAGGCAATGTTCTGTGTGAGGCATAGGGTTCTCACTGGCTACTTTTCAGAACTAGATCACCAGGCCTTTCTTCCTGGTCTGTCTTAGTCTGGAAGCTCTGTTGAAACCTGTCTACCATGGTAATCCTGGTGGTATTTGAAATATCGGTGACATAGCTTCCAGCATCACAGCAAAATGCAGGCCACTACAAGATGACAGACAGGTGGTGGCCTGTGGTTGTAAATCACTCAGCATGTGGTGCTTTGTATGGTGGCCCCAGGATGCTAAGTGCCCTCCCTTCAAATAGAACTATGATTCACTTGCATGCCAGCCTACCACCTACACCAGGTGTCATAGCCCACCACCTTACACATGGTATCGTGTCTCAGCCCACCTGGGTTGGAGGATTGTAGTTACCTGCATAGATTTAGCTGGCCCAGGGTGCAAACCTTGGAGCTCTGTGGCATAATGAATGAGGCACTTGACTGCTAAGTGGAAGGTCAGTGGTTCAAACCCACCAGCTGTTCTGTGGAAGGAAGACTGGGCAATCTACTTCCATAAAGATTTACAGCCTTGGAAACCCAAAGGGGGTTGCTATGAGTCAGAAATGACTTGATGGCAGTGAGATTGGTTTTTGGTTGGAGGGTACAGACCTTAGCTCCCACACTCCCCACCTTGTGCAGAGTGGGGCCTCAGGTGAGAGGAAATTCACAGCATGGTTACCAAGAACACTGGGTTGACTCAAATGCCAGCATCCAGCACAGAGCCTGGGGCCTACATGGACCCAGTGGCTGCTGTTTGACAACTGAGGCAATGAGGAGGGAGGGCACTGGACCCCTCACACTGTCATCCTGTGGCTAGCTCTGCCCCCACTTTCCCTATGCCCTCCCTGAATGCTGAAAAGGATGTTAGCGAAATGTTGGGTGCTGGTGATGGACTGAGTTGGAAAGACCAAATGTGGTTCTCATTGTGCCAAATATTCCCTGTGCCCCAGGCTTGGGAGATGAGCAGTTCACTCTGAGCTTGGGCTGCCTCCATGGCAGGGGTGAAGTGAGCCTGTCCTGGAGAAGAAGTGGAATGTGTAGAGAGGGTGGAAGGGCCAGAGCCACTGTTGGAGGAGATGTCTGCAGGGTGGGGACCTTGGGGACTAGGGGACGATGACTGGGCATGGGGTGAAGCTTAAGCTTCTTCTCAGGTATGAGTTTACTGCTGGGCTCACAGCATGCAGGGAGGTGGCCAGCTCCCTCTACCCCCCAAGTACCACCTGAGAGGCCCTGCAAGAGTCCCAGCTCCCATTACCTCCTAAAGTGCCTGGTCTATACTCCACGACCCGGGGGACTCCCCATGAGCCCTCATAAATGCCCTGCTTTGTTTGGGTGATGGCTGAGGTTGGTTTTCATTTCACTTGAGCCTGGCTTCCCATCCTCACTTGGAGCTAATGGAGCTTTCCAAGATCTATTTTGGGTAACCTCGGAGTTGATAAAAGCCTCCTGGTGATGCATTTGATGCTGCCTTCAAAGGCAGAATTGGAGTTGAAATAGGATCCGAGAGCCTGGATGGACTGGCAGGCGGGGTGGGCTGAAGGGGCAGGGTTGGTGCAATCACAGGCCTTTAGCAAGAGTGAACAAGATCGATTCGAGCAACTGCACGGCCTGCAATTCCAATGCACGGAGAAGCCGAGGGCCCAGAGTGTCATCTGGGATTAACAACTCCCCTGACAAGCCACGGGCAGCCGTGGGAAAGTGCTCAGCCAGTCGCACTTGCTGCTCATCGCGCCTGCTACCCACCCTGGGAAGATCAACCTTGTCTGAGTGGAGGGGCCATGGGCCTTCTCCAGACACAGGGAACATGGTAACGTGGGGCACAAGCGTCTGAGTGGGGACTATTTATAACCCTGAGCTGCAGGCCCTGCCCAGGGGGAATAGGTTTGGGATCCTCCACCCCCTCCCATGCATCCGGAATGTGCTCCATAGTCAAGAATGTCAGAAGGAGCTGAGAAGTGGGGGTGGGTTACTGCCGAGATGGCAGCCATGTCAAACTCCATATGGAGATCATTACTGGTCCCAGGGAACGTGGCCTTGTTTGGGGCTCAAGTGTTCAAGGGTGAGAGCCTGTGCCACTGAGGGTGTGGGGGACAGCATGGGAGAAGGGTTGCTTATGTAAATGGCCAAGACTCTTTAAGAGCCCCAACAAAGCCCAGGGTCCAGGCCAAGCCTGGGCAGAGAGCAGGACTTCCAAGCTGCAAAGCTTAGCCAATAAAACTTGGATTTCATGAATAGGAGGAAGGAGAAGGGCTTCAGAAAATGTGGTGGGGTGTTGGCCCTATTCATCTTCCTGTCCTTTTCTTCTTCCCTGTCTCTCTTTTCTCTGCTCAGGCCTCTTCCTATCTCCTTTTCTGGCTTCTTGCCCCTCTCCATTCCCCTCTTCACCCTCTATTTCTGTATCTCTGTCTGTTTCCCCACTTTCCCCATCTCTCTCACTCCATGTAGCCATGAGCTTCAGAAGTGTGGTCAGAAGGTAGCCATTGGTGATCAGGAATAATGAATAGGGTGATTCTAATTCTGCACAGAGTGGCTAAAAGACTGGGAAGCTTTAAATCATTTAATTCCAGAAGTTGAATTAAGAGGATCCTAGTTTACTAGCAAACTGACTATTACTGAATCGATTCTGACTCATAGTGACTCCCATTTACTTTCCAAGGCTGTAAAACTTTACAGAAGCAGACTGTCTCATCTTTCTTCCATGGAGCAGCTGGTGGGTTCAAACCACCAAACTTTTTGTTAGCAGCAAATGCTTCAACCACTATACCACCAGAGCTAAAAAACAAAACTCATTGCCAATAGTGTCATGTGAGAAGGGACCATTCCCTGGAGAGAGATATCATAGTTGCTAAAGTAGAAGGTCAGAGAAAAAAGGAAGATGCTCAACAAGATAGATTGGCACAGTGGCTGCCACAATGGTCTCAGGTATAGCAAGAACTGTGAAGCTGGTGCAGGACCGGGCAGTGTTTTGTTCTGTTGTACCTAGGGTCGCTATGAGTCAGAGCCCACTAGGCAGCACCTAACAACAGTTCAGTTGCTTGCCTGAAATAAACATAATCTTCTCCAGAAGATAGCATAATTCTAAGCCTCAGGTGGTTTTTATACATTTCTTAAATAGATAATGTCTGGCATTCAATACAAGATAATTAGGTATTTGAGGAGATAAGACAATGTAAAACAACAGGTGATATAAACAAATGCACAGGAGCTCCAAATATTGGACTCAGCAGACACAGACATTAAGATACCTATGGCTACTATGTTTAGGGATCATGAACGTGGTGGTCCCAGCCATCCAGCAAAGCTGAAGTGATGGCAGGTTCAATGGACAAAGGTGAGTGGGCAGATGCAAACGTATCTTCCATTTACTATTTTTTGTCATGTTGTTGTTGTTGTTTAGATGCTGTCAAGTTGGCTCTGACTCATAGCAGCCCCATGTACAACAGAACAAAACACTGCCCAGTCCTGTGCCAGATTTCAATCCCTGCTATCCCTGAGCCCATCGTTGCGGTCACTGTGTCAATCCATCTTGTTGAGGGCCTTCTCCTTTTGTGCTGACCCTCCACTTTACCAAGCATGATATCCTTCTCTAGGGAATGGTCTTTTCTGACAATATGACCAAAGTAGGTGAGATGAAGTCTGGCTATTCTTACTTCCAAGGAGCATTCTGGCTGCACTTCTTCCAGGACAGATTTGTTCGTTCTTCTGGCAGTCCATGGTACTTTCAGTATTCTTCGCCAACACCACAACTCAAAAGCATCAACTCTTCTTCAGTCTTCCTTATTCATTGTCCAGCTTTCACATGCAAGTGAGGTGATTGAAACCCATGCCTTGGGTTAGGTGGATCTTACTCTTCAAAGAGATGTCCTTGCTCTTCAGCACTTTAAAGAAGTCTTTTGCAGTGGATTTGTCCAATGCAATACATCATCTGATTTCTTGCCTGCTGCTTCCATTGGTGTTGATTATGCTATCAAATCTTTTTTTTTAATTTATTTTAATTTTTTTAAATTGTGATTTGGATGAAAGTATACAAAGCAGATTCATGCTACTCTCAACAGTTCATGCACATTTGTTTTCACAACCCCAATTACAATCCCCAACCATAGAAAGCTCCCTAAGACTACCCCTTCCCTGTGCCCTTCTTATCTATGTATTTCTGTCTGTCCAGCTTTCCCTCTGTAAATGCTGCCCTTCTGATGTCTCATGGTTGATTGATCTAAGGGGTACAACTCCCTAAGGTAGGTGGGTGCATCTCCCTGGAGAAGCTGTTCTGCTTGTAGGTCTTTCTAGTGTTGTTGGGCTGAGAGGTAATCCATGGAAGTGAGTGCATTTTCAGGTCTGAAGTGTAACCTGGGGCCATAGTTTCAGGGGTTCCTCTGGTCTTCATCTGACCAGTAATTCTGGTTATTTTTGTATTTTTGAATTTTGTTCCACATTTTTCCTCCCCTCTATCCAGGATCTCCAGTTTTGATCCCTTTCCAAGTGGTTGGCATTGGTAGCCAGACACTGTCTAGTTCTGGTCTCAGGGTTGTGAAGGCTGAGGTTCTGGTGGTCCATCTTATCTTTGGACTAATTGTTTCCAAATGACTTTGATTTTCTTGATTATTCTTTGCTGCAGACTAGAGAAGACCAATAGTTGCATCTTAGATGGCCACTCAAAAGCTTTTAAGACCCCAGTCACTACTTACCAAAGTAGGATGTTGCCATAGGAATTCTTACATGTCCAAATGCACAGTTGAATTCCATATTGTCTTCAAAACCTAGAGAGTGAAGAAGGAAGACCAAAGAATAATGTAGACATTCAAGTTGTAGTGTAGGCAAAAAATGATGAATATACCACAGACTGCCATGAACAAATCACTCTCGGAGGAAATACAGCCAAAATACTCCTTAGAAGTGAGAGTGGTGAGACTTCATCTCACATACTTTGGACAAGTTATCAGGAGGGGCCAATACCTGGAGAAGGTCATCATGCTTGGTAAAGTAGAGGGTCAGCAAAAAAAGGGAAAACCCTCAACAAGATGGAATGACACAGTGGCTGCAGTGATGGACTCAAGCATAGCAGTGGTTGTGAGGATGGTGCAGAACCAGGCAACATTTACTTCTGTTACACATAAGATCCTTATGAGTCAGAGCAGCCTTGATAGCACCTAACAACAGCAACAGAGACTTCCCATGGACACACTGACCTTCCCCTGTGGTGCTTATGATGTCTGGACCTAATAGGAGCATCTTTATTATCCAGTGGAAGTATGGACAGGAAAAGGGCTTCTCTGTATAGTAATGGCAGATTAGATGACTCAGAACAACCTTCTCACTGAGGACAACTAGGAAAGACAGACAAAATAAGCTTAAATCAGTGTGTCAACATGACAGTGAAGACTTATAAGAGCAGGATTTGGGAGATATTCAAAGCCCAGTAAGAGAACTGAGCATTTAGGAGTGCTTTTCCACTAGGGACATCTACAGATTTTGGAAGAAGTAATGGGAGATTGAGAATCTTTAAATAATTTAATTCCAGAAATTGGATTAAGATGAAGTTTGGGCAATCTACTTCTGTAGTAATACTGCCCCAGAAACCCAAGGAAGGTTCACTGTGGGTCAGATCCAACTCAACAGCAGTGAGTTTTAGATTACTAGTAGAAGCTCTGGTGCCATAGTGCCTAAAACATTTGACTGCTAACCAGAAGGCTGGCAGTCCTTCTTTCTCCCATGATTGTTCTCTCCAAGGAGTGTATCTACCTCAGGCAAATGTTCAACTCTTATGCCTATCTTTTGCTTGGCTGGAAGCCACAGGTGTGAGTTCACTTCCAGACCTGACGGGCAGCTAGGGGCCATAGTCTTAGTGGTTCCACCAGGTTCTGTTGGACCAGCAAACCTGGTCTCCCCCACCCCCTCTCTTTTTTTAATGAACTCTTACATTTGTTTAGGAGCTCTGGTGGTGTAGTGCCTAAGGCATTTGACTGGTATCCAGAAGGCTGGCGGTTCAAATCCACCAGCCACTCCTCTGAAGGAAGTTGGGCAATCTACTTCTGTAGTGATATCATCTCAGAAACCCAAGGAGGGGAATTGGATCTGACTCCATGGCAGTGGTTGTATTTGTGTTTACATTTTGTTGGCCAGGTAGCTGTCTTCCAAATTTCTTGGCATAGATGAGTGAGTGCTCTCAGTGTTGCATCTGTTTGTTGAAACATCTCAATTGGTATGTCATCAATTCCTGGATCCTTGTTTTTCTCCAATGCCTTCAGTGCAGCTTGGATTTCTTCCTTCAGTACCATCGATTCTTGATCATATGCTGCCTCCTGAAATAGTGAATTGTCATCCTTTTTTTTTTTTGGTACAGTGACTCTATATTTCTTCCATCTTCTTCTTTTTTGGTTTTGTTCCATATTTTTCTCCCATTCTATCTAGGATCTACAATTTCTTTCCTCTTCTTTTCATGTTTTCTGCATCATTCAATATTTTGTCCATAGACTTCTTCAATATTGCAACTCGAGGCTTGAAATTTTTCTTCATTTCTTTCAGCTTGAGAAATGCTGAACATGTCCTTCCCTTTTTGTTTTCTAATTCCAAGTCTTTGCACATTTCATTATAATACTTTACTTATTATGATATTATAATTATAAGTATTTTATAATATTTTACTATTATTATGTTAAACCTAAAACTATTAAATTCCCTGAAGAAAACTATGGGACCTAATCTTTTGTAGAAATAAGGTAACAAACATAACAACAAATGTATAAATAGAAGAGACAGAATAGATAGATGTGACCTCATAGCAATTAAAAACTTATGCTCATGCAAAGATCTTATTAAGAGAGTAAATAGACAACCCATCAACTGGGAAAAAAATCTTCAGAAATGACCTACTTGATAAGAGTCTAATCTCTAAAACATATAGAAAACTGTAAAAGACAAATAACACAATCACAAAATGGGCAAAGGACATGAGCAGAACTTTCACCAAAGAGGACATCCAAGCAACCAACAAACATATGAAAAGATGATCACAATCATTAACCATTACCCACTAACCCACTGTCATCAAGTTGATTCTGACTCATAGTGACCCTTTAGGACTGAGAACTGTCCCATGGGGTTTCCAAAGCTATAAATCTTTACTGAAGCAGACTGCCTTATCTTTTTGCCATGGAACGGCTGGTGAGTTTGAACCACTGATCCTTGGGTTAACAGCCAAATGCTCTAACCACTACCTATCAGAGCTCATTAATTAGCTAATACTCACTGCCATTAAGCCAAATCTGACTCATAGCAACCCCTCCTTGGGTTTCTCAGGTGGTATCACTACAGAAATAGATTGTCCAACCTGCCTTCTGAGAAGCTGCTGGTGCATTTGAACCGCCAGCCTTCTGGTTAGCAGTCAAATGCCTTAGGCACTATGTTATCAGAGCTCAAGAGAGATGCAAATCAAAGCTACAAGGAGATACCATCTTACCCCGGTTAAAATACTACTACTAATAATAGATAACAATAAATGTTGGTGAGGATATGAGGGAAGTGGAACACTTACTCATTGCTGGTTGGACTGTAAAATGGTACAACCAATATGCATAATGGTATGGTGTTTTCTCAAAAAAACTAGAAATAGAACTACCTTATGATACAACAATCCCATTTCTAGCTATTTACCTTTGTTGTTGTTGTTGTTATGTGCCATCGAGTCATCTAAAAATAATGATACAAACAGACATGTGCACCTATGTTTGCTGCTTTATCCACAATAGCAAATAAATAGAAACAACTGAAGTGCCTATCAATGGATGAATAGATAAGCAAATTGTGATACATACATGCAATGGAATACTATGTAACTATAAAGAATAATGATGAATCCATGAAACATATTGTGGATGTACTTGGGGGGCATAATGCTAACTGAAATAAGTCAAGCATATAAGAACAAATATTGTATTATCCCTTTTTTATAAGAAGACAAAAATAGACATGCATAAATAGACCCATGTTCATTGGTGGTTACCAGAGACAGGGAGAAAGGAAAGCATATGTTAGATCACAGAGACTTGTTATTTATTTATTTGGTGACGGGAAAAGTGACACTGGATATAGATGTAGTTAGTACGGCACAACCAAGGTAAAGATGAGTGCCTATACACATATGGATGGGTATAAGCATATTGACATATGGGTAGGTACCAATGTATATAGGTGTATTATAACGACATATGCAAAGACCTGGAGTTAGAAAACCAAAAGGGAAAAACATGCTCAGCATTTCTCAAGCTGCAAGAACTGAAGAAAAATTTCAAGCCTTGAGTTGCAATATTGAAAGATTCTACAGGCAAAATATTGAATGACTCAGGAAGCAACAAAAGAAGATAGAGGGAATACACAGAGTCATTGTACCAAAAAGAATTTGTAAATGTTCAACCACTTCATGAAGTGGCATATTATCAAGAATTAATGGTACCAAGTTGCATTACAGGCATTGGCAAAAAACAAGCCTACAGGAAATTGACTGAGTACTGATTGAAATGCTTCAGCAAATGCACAATGCTAGAAGCACTCACTCATCTATGCTAAGAAATTGGGAAGACAGCTATCCGGTCAACTGAATGGAAGAGACCAAATATGTACCTATTCCAAAGAAAAGTGACCCATCGGAATGTGAAAATTATCAAACAATATCATTAATATTACATGCAAGTAAAATTATGCTGCAGTTAATTAAAGAATGGTTGAAGCACTATATAGACAGGAAAGTGACAGAAATTCAAGCTGGATTCAGAAGAGAACATGAAACAAGAGATGCCATTGGTAATATCAGATGATCTTGGCTGAAAGCAGAGAATACCAGAAAGATGTTTACCTGTGTTTTATTGACTATGCAGAAGCATTTGACTGGATAACATTGTGAAGAATCGGAATTCCAGAACACTTAATTGTCCTCATGAGGAACCTGTACGTAGAACAAGAGGCAGTCATTAACAGAAAGGAATACTGCATGGTTTAAAATCAGGAAGGGTGTGTGTCAGGGTTGTATCCTTTCACCATACTTAGTTCAATCTATATGGTGTACAAATAATCTTGGAAGCTGGAAAGTGAAGAGGACTTGAAGCACTTATTGATGAAGATCAGATTCTAGCCTTCAGTATGGATTACACTTCAACATAAAGAAAGCAAAAATCCTCACAACTGGAATATCATGATAAATGGAGAAAATATTGAAATTGTCAAGGATTTCATTTTACTTGGATCCACAATCTACGCCCATGGAAACTGCAGTCAAGAAATCAAATGACATGTTACATTGGGTCAATCTGTTATAAAAGACCTCTTTAAAGTGTTTAAAAGTAAAGATGTCACTTTGAGGACTAAGGTACACTTGACCCAAGCTATGGTCTTTATAGTCTTCTCATATACAAGCAAATGCTGGACAATGAATAAGGAAGATGAAAAAAAAAGTGATTCCTTTGAACTATGGTGCTGGAAAAGAATATTGAATATACCACAAACTGCCAAAAAGCCAAACAAATCTGTTTTTGAAAGAAGTACAGCCACAATGCTCCTTAGAAGCTAGGATGGCAAGACTTTGTCTTACGTACTATAGACATGCCATCAGAAGGGAGCGGTGCCTGCAGAAGGAAGGCATGCTTGGTAAAGTAGAGGGTCAGTGAACAAGAGAAAGCCCCTCAGTGAGATGGACTGACACAGCAGCTGCAACATGGGCTCAAACATAGCAATGGCTATAGGATGTCACAGTAGTGGGCAGCGTTTCATTCTGTTGTGCATAGGGTTGCTATGAGTAGGGCCTGACTCCAAGACATCTAAAAACAACACGTGGATACATAGGTGAGAGCAGATAAAAGTATCTATTATCTATTAAAAAAAATAAAACCCAAACGAAACTCAGTGCTATGAAGTTTAATCCAACTCATAGTGATCCCTTTTGGGTTTCCAAGGCTATAAATCTTTATGGAAACAGACTACCTCATCTTTCTTCCATGGAACAGCTGGTAGGTTTGAACCCCCAGGCTTTTTGTTAGCAGCCAAATGCCTTAACCACTGCACTACCAGTATCTATAGGTACATGTAACTACAAATATATGTGCAATCATACATAGTGTTTAAAAATACAAATACAGATATCTCCACAGACGTAATCAAACATCTTCTGAGATTAGTTTTCTGAGTTTGAAAGCTTAGGACCATAGCCTCATTGGATAACTGATAATTAATTGATATAATACTTGGTTTTGTTGTTAGGTGCCATCAAGTTGTTTCTGACTCAGCGACCCCATGCACAGCAGAACGAAACACTGCCTGATCCCGTGCCAGCTCCATGATCCCTGCTATGCTCGAGCCCATCATTGCAGCCACCGTGTCAATCCATCTTGTTGAAGGCCTCCCCCTCTTTCGTCGACCCTCCACCCTACCAAGCATGCCATCCTTCTCCAGGGAATG
>NW_006921723.1:6271026-6310305 GCF_000298275.1 Orycteropus afer afer
GTAGCTGTTTCTCCTCAATTTGCATGGTGCCACATCAGCAAATGGAGGTCTCAAAAGCTTTACCTTATCCATATGAATAAGGATGGATTTACTCTGGTGATACAGCTCTTTCCCAGTCCTATTTTGAGAGCCTTCTAACCTAACCAGACTATTCATAAAGTTGTGCAGTAATGTATCACACCATGTTTCTTTGCTATTCATAAGGTTGTCCCTGGCCAATTCTTTGAGAAGTGGACAGCCTCTTCCTTCTTCCTAGTCCATCTCAGTCTGTAAGCTGGGCTGATACCTGTGCACCATGTGCATCCTGCTGGGTTTGAAACACCAATGGCTCAGCCTCAGAACTCACATCAACACGTCACCACCGTAGGACAAACTGACAGGCAAGTTTGTCTCCCTGTTGAAACCTCTCCTACCACCCTTACCTGGGTCCCTGCAGCTGACTCCCTGGTATAATACAGTTCACAAAAATCATGATGCAGATCATCCTAGTGAAATGAGTAGTGTCTGGAGCCTTAAAAGCTTGTGAGTGGTCATCTATGACACAACTACATGTCTCTACTCACCAGGAGAAAACCAGTAAGAAGGTAATCAAAAGTTAAGAGAAGAAACAAGTGTACACAAGCCACAACCTTATATACCTTGAGATCAGAAGAACTAGATGGTGTTTGGCTTCCACCACTGATCATTCTGACTGAAGTCACAGTAGATGATCCAAGATAGAGTGGGAAATAATGTGGACAAGAGCTCAAGTTCTTATTAAAAAGAAAAAAGCCAAACAAACTGGAAATGTAGAGAACAGAGGCTCCCTGAGACTATCACTCCAAGACACTCTTTAAACCTAGAACCAAACCTGTACCCCAAGATCACTTTTTAGTGAAATAGCACACAAAATAAAGGATATTACCCACAAGATTGGGGTGAGTTTGGTTTTTTTGGTTATAGTTTGTGGGATGAAGCTTAAGTGTTTTGCAAAGGGAAATTCATAGTGTTAAATGCATTAAAAAGAAAAACAGACCAAAAACCAATTGTAAAGCCAGTTATTTCAAGAAGTGATAAAATACCAAAGAAAGTAAAAAAAAGACAATGACAAAGGGAAGGAATTGGTGAAAAATAAAACAAAGACAAAAAGCGCAAAGTTGAATCTTTGAAAAACTAATCAAATTAATAAATACTAAATAAAATAAAATAAAACCTCACTGCCATTGAGTGGGATCCAATTTATAGTGACCCCTCCTTGGGTTTCCAAGGTGGTATCACTATGGAAGTAGATTGCCCTACCTTCCTTCTGAAGAGTGGCTGCTGGGTTTGAACCTCCAGCTTTCTAGATAGCAGTCAGACGCCTTAGACACTACATCACTAGATGAAACAAATTGTGGGTAACATTATGAAGAAAGGTAATTCCAGAAAACTTAATTGTACTCATGTGAAACCTGTACATGGATCAGAGACAATTGTTTGAACAGAACAAGGGGATACTGTATGATTCAGAATTGGAAAAAGTGTGCTGATGTGGGTTGTATCCTTTCACTATACTTATTCAATGTGTATGCTGAGCAAATAATTCAAGAAGCTGGATTGGATGAAGTATGTGGCATCAGGATTGGAGGAAGACAAATTAACAACCTGTGATATGCATATGACACAACCTTACTTGCCCAAAATGAAGATTACTTGAAATATTTACTGATGAAAGTCAAAGGCCTTTAGTATGGATTATGCCAGAATATGAAGAATACAAAACTTTCACAACTGGACCAATAAACAAAATCATGATAAAGGAGAAGTGGTTGCAATTGTCCACAATTTTATTCTACTTAGATCAACAATCAACACCCATAGATGTAGCAGTCAAGAAATCAAAGAACGCATTGCATTGGATAAATCTACTGTAAAAGATCTCTTTAAAGTTTTCAAAAGCAAAGATGTTATTTACTTTGATAACTAAGGTGTGTCTGACCCAAGCCATGACCTTTTCTATCATCTCATATGCATGAGAAAATGAAATGATGAAAAAGGAAGACAGAAGAATTGATATATTCACACTTTGGTGTTAGTGAAGAATACTGAAAATACACTGTGGACTGCCAGAAGAATGAACAAATCAGTCTTAGAAAAAATATAATCAGAATGCTCCTTACAATAAAAAATGGTGAGACTTCGACTTGCTTATTTAAAACATTTCATCAGGAAAAGCCAATCCTTAGAAAATGACATCATGTTTGGTAAAGTAGCAGGTCAGCGGAAATGTGGGAAACCTTCAACAAGATGGATTGAGACAACAGCTGGAACAATGGGCCCAAACACATCAATGATTGTGAGGATGGTGCAGGACCAGGCTATACTTCAATTTGTTATCCATCAGGTCACCATGAGTTGGAGCTTACTCAACAGCAACTAACAGCAAATCACAGAGCAACTAGAAGGAAACACCTGGGCCCTGGTGTTGTTGCAGGTGACCAAGTCTGTAACATACTCAGCTAACTGCTCCTGGTCATCCTGCAAGGACAAAAGGATACTGTATCCATCCTTCTTGGAGCCTTCCCACCCTTGCCATGTGGCTAGAGCTTACACATGGAGAGAGTGATGTGATCTGGATTGGATGCAGGGAGAAACCTCACAGGGGCCACCTGTACGTGCTGGCCAACACTGCCTTCGCTGATGGAGCCTCCTTTCCTGGTACATCATATGCCAGGGGGAAGCTACTAGAGTTCATCTTGTGGCTTCTCAGGCTGTTTCCTGGGGTCTGAACGGAGGCTAGGAGTCTGATGAATGTCCCAGCCCCAAACTCTCCTCAATTCCCATAACAAAGAGTTATAGGATGGACACAGAGCTGGGAACAGGCAGAAACTGGATCCATTTCCACTCAGGAGAGGGAAACAGAGAGATGGACAAGGACCCTTTGAGGGTAGAGGTGTCCAGTGTCTCTGGCCTTCTCTCTCCTGAGGAGGGCCTCTCTGAGCCCTTCTCTAGGGCATTCCTGTCTGGAATAACAGGTCCTTAGCTAAATTCAGCTTCTCTCAACATGATGCAGAACATAACACTGTTTTTATGTCAAATTACATGAAATCAGGTCTCCTCATCACTAGGATGGAATGACTGTTATATCAAGGAAAGCTTAGTATTCGCACGTGTGGTAGTTAAGATTGTGTGTCAACTTGCCTGGGCCTGGTTGAATGGCTGGGCAGCTGGATGTAATATTCCCCATGATGAGACTGGTAATCAGCTCCATGGTGGAATCTACTGTGGGCAGCTGAATAGCTGCCTTAGGGATGTGGTCTGCTTCCAGTATATAAGGAGAAATTTTAGGAGTGGTCTGCAACTTTTTGGCATGCTTGAATCCTGTACGTAGCTGAGTCATTGTTCAGCGGCCTGCCATGTTGTCTGCTGATCTTGGGACTCTTAATGAATCAGTGGCCTGCCGTGTGGTTTGGTAATATTGAGACTGTGCCTTTTTACTTGTTGACCTTGGGTATGTCAGCCTCAGCAGCCAGCAGCTGTCTGAGCAAAGAGATGCCTCTAGCTTCAGTGGGCCTGGAGCAAGAGGCAGAGCTAAAGCCCAATGTTGAGGGGCTTTCATCCAGCCCCTAGAGCCTGGCACTTTTAACTATGACTTCTCGCCTCCAAAACTGTAAGAGAATAAGCTCCTATTTGTTCAAGCCATCCACTGTGGTATTTCTGTTAGAGCAGTATGGAGGAACAAAAATAACATGTGTTCTGTGCTAATGGAGGACTTACCCAGTAGCACCTTGAGGGATCAGATTCGGGCCTCCTGTGTTCTGTGAATGTCATCCTTCCTAGTCCTGTTGCCTCATAGGTCTGTCCCCATCAAGGGCTAGAGCTAGCACCTTGGCCACTACAGACATGCCTCAAAGCATCATTTCCATTTTTCCACTTTGATCTCTATCATTTAATCTCAAATTGACACCAAGGCTGCTCTGAGCTGTGAAGGCTGGCTTGTGAGCATATGCACCTGTGGTTGGCACCTGAACTGTGCTCCCTAAAGTGCTTATTCCTTCCAAGAAAGCCATGTGAGATAAGAATAGCAAAGAGTTGAAAACAACCTAAGCACCCATCAACTGAGGAAAGGATAAACAAACTGGTACATACACACAATGGAATACTATGCAACCCTAAAAAATAATGTACAATCTGCAAAACACCACACAATTTGGATGAACTTGGAAGACATTATGCTGAATGAAATAAGTTAATCACAGAAGGACAAATATTGTATTAGTCCACTATTGTAAAAGTCAAGGAAAAGCTTATATATAGAAGGAAACTTTCTTTACTTGTTATCTTGGATGCAAGGGGAGGGGAGGGAAAATTTCTAGATTTCTATACAAAAGAAGATATATATGTAGCATAGTGCGATCCGACTCCATGGCAATGCTTGCGTTGTTGCGTTGTTGCCTAAGGCACTGCTAACCAAAAGGCTGGCTGTTCAATCCCACTAGCCGCTCCTTGGAAGGAAGGTTGGGCAATCTACTTCTGTAGTGATACTGCCTCAGAAACCCAAGGAGGGTTTCGCTACGAGTTGGGTCCGACTTGACTGCAAATAACAACAACAACAAAAACATATACATATATACACACCAAAGATTCTTAGTGGTTACCAGGGGTAGGAGGGAGAGGGAAAGGGGTAGCTTTTGTTTGGGGGGTATTGAGTTTATGCTAATGGTGGTGGAATATATTTTGGGAAAGAATAGCAATAATGGTGGCACAACATGAAAAATGTCATCAGCTCCTTGAGCTGTAAATGTGGAAGCTGTTATGTTGGTGAATGTCTTGGTGTGCATGTTTTCACCATAAGGAAAGCGAAAAAGAAAAAGAAAGCCATGTGAGACAAGACGTGGAAACCATCCGCATAGGGATGACAAGTAGCATTTTAGAAGCTCTGTGACATTACAGCCACAGCAGAGACTCGGCACACTTGGTCTGACCTGTTTCATTGAGGACTTGATGTGAGAAGTTCCCTGCCCCAGCTGTCGATCAAGGCCTGACAGATCTGCAGCAGTGGAGGAGTCTGTAGACCTGTCTGGGCTTTTAGCTTAATCAGCAAAGATGGGCTGGACCGGGCAGACCCTTGGACACCCCTGGCCTGGTTGCAGGGAATAGAGCTCACTTACTCAGCCAGCACTTGCCAGGGCTGGGCCAATAGGAGCAGCTCCCGGTGTTTGTAGAAGTTCTTGGGTGGTCCAAAGGGTTAACACATTTGACTACTAACCAAAAGGTCAGAGATTCGAGTCCACCCAGAAAAACACCTTGGAAGATAGGCCTGGTGATCTGCTTCTAAAATGGCACAGCCTTGAAAACGCTATGGCACACAGTTCTGCTTTCCAAGAGTCGGAATCAACTGGATGGCAATAGGTTTGGGTTTTTTTTTGGTTTCCTGATTTGGAACTTCTCCTTGCTCAGTCATCTAGCACAAATGCTAAGAGAATGGGAGGGAGATGAGAGTAGGGGTTGGGGGGGGGATGTGATAATATTGTCTAAATGGGACAGCAGACATCTGGATACCGCCCTCTTGCCAAACAAATATTTGCCCAGTGATCTCTAAAGGTGAACAACATAAACATGGCTCTGATCCTCGCAGAGCCTGTGACCTATTAATGGAATTAATTGTCACTTTGAGCAATTAATGAGCACATACGTGGCCGTTTGGATTGCTGTTCAGCAAATATTCCCTCCCCACCTCCTCCAGCTGGGGGTGGGATGCATGGCCTGCCCTGCTTTGGACTTTGGGCTCTGCCATATGACTGCTCTGGCCAGTAGGGTGTTGGTGGATGTGATGAGCAGAGGTCACCTGCCCTCTGGGGATGTCCCTTGACAGGACCATGCCCTGAGTAGCCCCTGTCCTGTAGCCCAGGCCCCAGAATCCACAGGCGAGAGGCAGCCTGGAGTCCAACCCACAGGCTGAAGCTGAGCCCCCCAGCTGAGTCCAGCCTGCATCAGCCAAACCATACTGGCTGATGGCCTGTGAGCATGAGGATCAAGTCTGTTGTGGCAAAGCCCTACATATTGGGGTGTTTTCTTACACAGCATTATTACGGCAATTGCTGACTCAAACCACATATAAACCAGTTGACACCAAGTCAACTCCTGCTCATGGCAACTTCATGTGACTTACATGTCAAAGTATAACTGTTCCACTGAGTTTCCAAGGAATGGTTTTCAGAAGGAGATTACCAGGCTTTTCTCCCACGGCATCTCTGAGTGGACTTGAACTACCAATCTTTCACTTAACAGCCTAGCATGTTAACCATCTGTGCCAACCCAGAGACTCCAAACACCATGTATAAACGACATTTATTTCAGTCAGAAAAAGAAATCTAGAGGAATAATGAGAGCTCTGGTAGCGTAGTGCCTAAGGCACTTGACTCCTAACCAGAAGGCTGGCGGTTCAAACCCACCAGCCACTCCTCGGAAGGAAGATGGGGCAATCTACTTCTGCAGTGATACTGCCTCGGCAACCCAAGGAGGGGTCGCTATGAGTTGGGTCTGACTCGACGGCACATAACAACAACAACAACAGGGGGAATAATGCCGTCCGTCAAATCCTGAACTAATTTCTAGAAACAGCACAAACATATTTACCAGGTTCCAGAATATTAAGGGATAAAAATGAATGACCTTGCACTAGGATACTGGTACCCAGTTACTGTCACGTTAACCCTAACTCCTGATGACCTCTAGTGTGTCAAAGTGGAACTGTGCTCCCTAAAGTTTTCAGTGATGGGTTTTTAAACAGTAGACCACCAGGTCTTTCTTTTGAGGTGCTTCTAGCTACTGGAACCTCCAGCCTTTCACTGAGCAGCTGAGCACTTCACTATATGCTCCACTCAGAGACTCCTCTTCTAAGATCTCACTGTCCTCAAGTTGATTCTGGTTCTGATTCCAAAGCTGTAAATATTTACAGAAGCAGATTACTTCATCTTCCTTCCATGGAGCAGCTGGTGGGTTTGAACCACTGACTTTCTGGTTAGCAGCCAAATGTCTTGCCCATGATGCCACCAGAGCTCCATCTTTTGCTAAGATGTGCATCAGCAAATTATAGCTTACAGTCTGAAACCAGCCTGCCTCCTGTTTTTGAATGGCCCGTGAGCTAAGAATGGTTTTTAACATCTTCAAATTGTTGGGGGGAAAAAAATCAAAAGATAATATTTCATGACATTAAATCTATATGAAATTCAGATGTCACTGTTCACAAACAGAGTTATATTAAAAGACAGCCACATCCTCTGTTATGTGTTGTCTAAGGCTGTTTTCATGGTACCATGGCAGAGTGAAGTGGTTTCGGCCTACAGAGCTGAAATCATTTACTTTCTGGCTCCTTGTAGGAAAGGTGGTCTGACCTCTGAAGAGAAAACCTTAGGGCAAAAGACAAAAAAATATCACCTCATGCCACACAGCTGCCCTATGACCCAAAGCAAAGTGAAAAGAGGTTTATGGGAGTCTTTACAAACTTACTCAGGCAGCCAGTGTCTGAGGCCTCCTGGGTGTCCGGTGCTGAGAAAGTATGCCTGCTCCAGTGTGAGGGAGGTGGAAATATTCTCCCTGTGCTTATTTGTGGCAATGGGGCCCTTCTAAAACCTCAGTTTTGGGGTTCAACCTTTCTATATATCCTCTATGTTCCTTCCTTCCTCACATCCTCCATCATTCATCCATTTCCTGAACACCCGTGTGGTGCAGTGCCTTGCGCTGAACACAGTATTGAGTAAGATAGTCCATCTATTCCTGTACTCATTCATCTATTCATCCATCTGTCCGTTCATCTTCCCTCCATCCATCTATCCATCTTTAATCCATCCATCTATCCATCTTCCATCTCTATCCACCCATCCACCCATCTTTCATCCATCCACCCATCCATCCACCAATTCATCCATCCACATATTCATTCATTCATCCAGTCCAGCCATACATCCATCTATCTGTCCACACATCTACTCACTGACTATTTCCCAAGTGGCCACTTTCCAAGCTCCATGTTGACCCAGGGATTTGGTGGTGAGCAAACAGATGAGGTCTATGTTTCTGTGGAGCTCACAGTTTTGTGAGAAAGTGAGAAACCAAATTGATCATCACGCACTGTGATGAGAGAAGTGGACAAGAGGAGCAGAGAGTACTGATGGCCATAATGAAAGGAGGCCATTCTGAGGAGGTGCTTTAAGCCAAAAATGTAGTAGAGGGGGAAAAAGGCACTTGAAGGGTGATAGGCTAGTCATTCCAAGGATGTGTGAAGGCTCAGGGCTAGACAAAGCCAGTCCCCAGGGGTAAGGTTTTGGGAAGAGCCAAAGCAGCCTGGGGGAAGCTGGGGAGACCATTAAGAGTAGTCTGATTTCCATGGCAAGCCACAACAGTGCTTTGTGATGGAAGCGCCCATACCACCACAGGTCTGGTGCTTCGGGGGAATGGGGAGTGGAGGGAGTCACTCCCTAGGGGGACTGTGGACCACCAGCCCAGGACTAGCTTCTCCTTCTTCTAAGTCATGGCTCTTGGTTGCTGTTCTGTCCTTTGTTGCTTACCCATGATGCAGTGGCTGGAAGGGCAGTGCTAATGCTCTTGTCCCCTCCTACCTCACTCCACTGGGCAAGTGTGAGCCCCTGAGGCCTGAGGCTTAGCTCCATGGGGGTTTAGCACCTGGCCCTGTGCACACAGTAGGTACTTCATGATTCACATCTGGTAACTTCACTTACTGCAAAAATATCTACTCTCCCTCCTTCTCATGTTCTGAGAAAATATGTTTCTGAGGCTATGACTCTACCCTTCATCCTGAGCCTCTACAGCCTCTATCCTGATGGCAGAAGCCAGGGCGCTGGCAGAGCTGATGGCCACGCATCTTGACCAGCTGGTGGGGTCTAATGAGGAATTTCCCTCATTATCCATAAAAAGGAAAAATCCCTAAACGAGGAAAACCTGCCCAATTATGAGCTGAGACTTGGGCAGAACTCTGCTTCCCACTCAAAGGGAGATGATTTATAAGAGATTTGGAGGCCAAAGAGGCCAGCCTAGAAAGCAGACGAGACAAAATAACTTATTGGAAAACTCCAAGTGGCTGCCTGTCATTGTGAGAATGCTGTGCTTCCAGGGCTTTTCCCTGCTCCTGTGGCCTGGACTTCCTGGCCCCACCCTGCCCAGCAGTCCCTGGTCCTAATTTGGTTTTAAGTGCTGAGTGGGAGTGCGGGCAGTAGTCTGGTCATTGTCATCGAACTCTTATTTCCTCTGCCTCCTGGAAGCATGGTCCATGGGGATCCCCAGTGCTCGCTGGCCCCAGGAGCCCTGGACATACTCCTGACCTGCATGAATTCAATGGTCCTGCTTCTCAGGGACCAGTAGGCCCTGGACCCTGGTGGAGGAGGAGGGCCGGGGTGACAGAGGCTGAGAAAGATGGAGTTAGTGGAGGAAGGGAGTCTTTTTCCTCCTTGTGGGAAGGCAGGGGGCCTGGGGTAACAGGTGTGGGGTTGACTCTTGAACTGTTCTTAGCCAGGCCTGGCTGGGCACAAATTCCCAGGTGGACATGGCCCCCTCTTGTCCCTATACACAGGCAGCTGGCACTCATGCTGACTCCCTGTGCTGGAGACACCACTGACCAGGCCGTGGAATCTCACCCCCAGCATCCAGAAGATTCCTTAGATGGGACGACACAGGGTGGGCCATCCCTAGCCCTGGAAGCATCTATGTATAGATGCTATAGCTCTGGGGGTGGGTGCTGACCATGTGCCAAAGTTTGCAGGAGCCTGGTCAATCATGAGGCACCCAGACAGGGCCTATTGATGTAGGAGGACCCCTTTAAGCCTCTGCTGCTACTGTTCCCAGGGCAGCACGCCTGACCCTAGGGCAGAAATAATCTAATACATCACCCATGACACACTTGATATTCTGAAATGGATACTAATTTGGAAACCACTCCTCCAGGTCCTAATATCAGGGATGAAAGAGGATTTCCCCCTCCCCTGTGCATGAACCACTTTCTCAGTACACGGTGAGATGGCCTGGTGGTTCTTATCTTAGGACCCCATATACTTACACTTATTAAAATCAATACCGTCCATTAGCCAGCGATGTTTCCATTTTTAATAATCTACTGATATACGGCCTGTGCTTTTATAAGACTAAACAAATTTCCGTTCCTGTGCCCTGCCGCAGCCCCGGGGGCAGGCAGGGCGCGGCCCTGGACGTGAATGTTTATTTACTGCCTGCTCCTGACTAGGAGTGTATCTGGCTGCAGGCCTCAGATGGCTTTTACACGGAGATTTACGGCCTACTTCCTGTTTTCCAGATGCGGCTATGTTGGTAAGGGGCATAATGAATGCAGGGTATTGTGAGTTCAATCACCAAAGCTGTAGGAGCCCAACAGTGCTGCAGGAGGCCTGCAGGGTCTACTGTTTATTTATTCACCTATTCACTTGTTGGGGGACGGTGGTCCTGGTTGGGTTGCTTCCACCCCTTGGCCACTCTCTCCTGGCTTCAGCAGGGATCCACTTGGTGGGTGTTTCTCTGGGAATAAGGGAGGACCAAAGTCCTTTTCATACCAAGGAATACTTCTAGACCGGTGAGCATTGGAAGGCAAGGGGTGTGAGGTGTGCCCGTCAGTCCCATATGTCCAGGGTCCTTCCAGAATGGTGGGTGTTGGAAGGCAAGAGGTGTGGGGTGTGCCCCTCAGTCTTCCACATCCATATACTCATAGGCCTGTCACCATCTTCTGTCTTCCTGCTGCTCACCTCTACCTACATGTTCAAACTCACTGCCATGGAGTTGGATCCAACTCATAGCGATCCCTCCTTGGGTTTCCGAGGCAGTATCTCTACGGAAGTAGATTGCCCAACCTTCCTTCTGGGGAGTGGCTGGTGGGTTTGAACCTCCAGCCTTCTGGTTAGCAGTCAAGTGCCTTAGGC
The DNA here is from genome assembly GCF_000298275.1 of Orycteropus afer afer. Classification (NCBI taxonomy): domain Eukaryota; kingdom Metazoa; phylum Chordata; class Mammalia; order Tubulidentata; family Orycteropodidae; genus Orycteropus; species Orycteropus afer. The sequence goes on from NW_006921723.1 coordinate 6,281,925, forward strand.
ACTATGGCACCAGAGCTCCCACCTGCATACTAGCCTTCATAAAGTCACAGAGCCCTGTTAGCTGGTTTTCAGCCAAAAGGTCAAGTTAAACTGTTACAAACATATATTGGAGGTCAGGAGTTGTGCAGGGCACAAGGAGCAAGAGACCAGCTAACCACTGCCTACCCTTGCAGAGGGTGGGTTGTTGGAGCTTAGGGAACTCATAAGAGGGGCCTGGGCCACATGGAGGGGTTTCTGTATCAGCCACTGTGGTTTTGACTTTGGGTGGCTAGTTTGTATGGTCGAGGTGTGGCGTCAGTGCTGAGCATGGGGCCCTAGTTACCGAACCAGAGAGCCCAGTGGCCCGGCCAGAGACAAATGATCTCTTGGGCTGAGCCAGGCTCTGTCCACTATGCCTACCTTTCATCAGATCCTCCCAACTGCAAACCCTGTGTGTCTGGACGTGTCTTGGCAAGAACTGGCCTTTTGTCACCAGTGTGTTGACCTCAGCTGCCCCGACAAGGGCCGGGGCTTTCCCAACTGCACCAGTGCTCAGGCGCATGTACACAGGGTGCTGAGTACATCTGGGGGCAGGAAACCTGTGGGGTCAGAAGACACAGAGACAAGTTGCTGAGGAGGTCTGGGGCAGGACCCAGGAATAGGATACCAAACTGCACACAGTCCTTGGAGGAAAGGCACTTCTGTTGGTCCTGCCAGGTGGCTCTCTGGCAGGGCTATTGTCATGCTGTGACCCTTACCATGCATGTGATCCCTTGGCTGTTTCACCAAGGAATTAAGTCAAGGAGTCAGGAGGACCCACGAGCTTCTAAGCAAATGGTTTTCCAGCTGCATTCCAAAGAATCCTGGGATCTTGGGGTGTTTCAGGATCAGGTATTTTGATTATTCCGGGGCTTCCGGGAGGTGAGGGTTGTGGGCTGCTCAGATTTTGCTTCTGCAGAACCAGCTTCATTTCTTTCTTTTAATTTTTTTAATCCACAGATTCAGTTGTATTCGGTAAATCTGCTTCAAGAAACCTTTGCAAAGTTTACAAAGCAAAGATGCCACTTTGACGACTAAGATATGCCTGACCCAAGTCATGACCTTTTTGATTGTCTCATATATGTGCGAAAGACAGACAGCGAAAGAAGACAGAAGAAGAACTGATGCATTCATTTTGAGGTGTGTTGTTCTTATTTGCCGTCCGTCGAGTCAGCCCCGACTCATAGCGACCCCTTCTTGGGTTTCCGAGGCAGTATCACTATGGAAGTAGGATTGCCCAACCTTTCTTCCAAGGAGTGGCTGGTGGATGTTGAGGTGTAGGTGAAGAATATTGACCACACCACGGACAGCCAGAAGAACGAACAGTCTTAGAAGAAGCCCAACCAGAATGCTCCTTAGAAGTGAGGATGGTGCGACACCAACAGGCTTACTTTGGACACGTCGTCAGAAAAAACAAATCACTAGACAAGGACATCATGTTCGGTGAAGCAGAGGGTCACCACAAATGAGGGAAACCTCAATGAGATGGATTGACACTTTAAATGCAACCATGGACTCAGACATACCAGCCATCATAAGGATGATGCAGGACTGGTCAATGTGTTGTCAGGTAACAACAATGGTTTGTGGGACAACAGTTTTGCTGCTAAAATAAATGGAAAACCATTTGTCTGCTCACCTCCCTTCTTCTTACCTGTGGGGAAACCAAGGCACAGAGAGTAGGAAGTGACTTAGCTCAAGTCACCCAGAGGAGTGGAGGTTAACCTTGATTTCTTGAATCCTGGCCCCCAGCCTGCCCCTCAGCCTGCCACCCAGTACAGATCCCGTTCGTGGGCAACAGCTGCAGCTCTGTGGGCTGTGCGCTTGTCATCTGTGGCTTCATAAAATGCCCCTAATGAAAGTAGCACAGGGCGGAGGAGCGGGCGGCCCTGAGCTGGGCTGTGCTGTGGAGAAACGTGCTTGTTAAAATGTGTAATGAGAGACATAACAAATCCCCAATATCGGGCAACACTGTCGTTAAATCCCTTAATGATCGCGGTATTTCTCTGGTGCTCGGCACAGCTCTTTATGAAGCCCTGGGCATGAAACTGGGGGTGGGGAGAGGGCAGGGATGATGGGGGGCAGGGCAGAGTTGTACTGGGAGGTCTGGAAAGGACCTTTCCTGGAGACTCAGGTCTGGGAGCAGGACCTTGAGCCCCTCCTTCTCCTCAATCTCTCCTCTGTGGTGGCCTGGCCAGCCTTTAGAGGTCCCTGCTCCCCTGAGCCTGGTCAATACTGGGCAGCAGAGATGCACCCATGGTCCTGGGCTACGTGTACCAAGGACTACTCTGGGGCACCATGCCAGAACCCCTATAAGCCTTCACTTGAGACCCACCTGGGGTCTCTTCTAGGACCCCCCACCCAGATCCTCTCATGGGACCTCTCTGGGCCTCTCTCAGAAGATACTGCAAAGTGGGGCAAAGGGAAGGTTCAGAAAGCTCTGGAGGGTGATTGCAGTGGACAGAAGTGTGGACACTGCCCAGAACACTCCACACTCAGAAAAGGGTTTGCTCAGAGTGTGGAATCTCATCTCTGGCCCACTGGCCACACCATGGTGAAGACAAAATGTCTCCCCTGACACCCACCAAGCCCTCCTTATTGCAAGCCCTCCAGTTGTGCAGGTGGACACTGAGACATTTTTGGGGCCCCTGACCAAGTCCACTGGAGTCGGAATGTCCCAGAGCAGTCGGAACAAAGTACCACATACCAGGTGGCTTATAAAAACAGACTTATTCTCTCACAGTTGTGGAGGCTGGGAGTCCATGATTAGGGTGTTGGCTGTGTCGATTCCTTCCAAGGGTTTGAAGGAGAATCCGTTCCGGGTCTCTCTCTCAGCTTCTGGTGATGGCCAGCAATCCCTGACATTCCTTCGCTTGTCCATATATCATTCCAGTCACTGCCTCTGTCATCACATGAGTGCTTTCCCTCTGTGTCTCATCTCTTTTATAGGATACCACTCAGGTGGGGTTGGGACCCACCCAACTCCAGTATGACCTCATGTTAACTTAACTGATAACATCTTCAAAGACCTTATTTCTAAACAAAATCACAGGTATCAGGGTCTAGGACATCAATTTTGGGGGAACATAATTCAACCCTTAACAGCTGGTCTCTTGACCACTGTGCAATCATATTTTAGTTTGTGGAGAGGGGCTTAGGAAGTAAGAGAAAGGAAGGTCCAGGGCTAGACTCCCAGCCTGTGACCCAAAAGGCCTGGGGCTCAAGAGATGTGAACCTGGAGGAGCACAATCTTTCCACCTCCTCCTCTTAGCCTTTCCCCCACCTCCCAGCCTTCCTCCATCTTGATGACAGGTGTCCCTCCCTGTTCCCAGCACCTGTAGTCCCACAAAGCTGGTTCCATCCCCAGCTCCAGGGCCAGAGAACTCGGGCAGCTTGAATCAGCTGCCTCTGCATTTCCTTGGCAGGCTTTAAAGTCCCTGGAACCTGCAGGAAAGCCTCCTGCCATTCCTGAGCAAGGAGGGGCTGATGCTGGCCGCCATCTTGCTTCCACTGGAGCCTGCATGGTGGAAAGTAGAGAAGGCTGAGTGTCTGTGACTGCCCCATACCAGCCCTGAAGTCAGGTGATCCTGGCCCTAGTAAGCCTGTTTAAGGAGGTTTGAGTTGGAGTTTCTGCCACTTGCAACCCCAAGAGAACTAACTAGCACTCTCTGAGCCTCAGGTCCCTATGTTCCATGTGGGGAGAGTCTCTGCTGGCCCTCCTGAGAGGAGACAGCACAAAGGGATAAAGGGTCAGGTACAACTGAGCCAGGTGAGTGACCTCTGAGGTACTCAGGCCTTCCCGGGGAGCAATTCCCTTCCTGTTGGTACTTGGTTTCCCTTAGGATAGGGCTGGGGTTGCCTTGCCTGGGTCAGTACTCATCTCTCTCAAAAGGAACCCGCCACAACCCTGAGCCCCTGGGTTAAGCCAAGCTCTAAAAGTGGAAGGCATTTGAGCTACTCCATCCAGGGAGTCAGCCTGGCCTGGCCACACCTGGAAGTGCTGAGGGATTGAGAGGTGAAGCCTGGGCTGAACCCCAGTGACACCCTTGCCTCTGTGTGATCTTGAGTGTGTTCCCTTACCTCTCTCCTTCTCAGTCTCCTGTCTCCAAAATGGTACCACTGAAAAATGAGGCTTAGTGTGACTCCAAATATGATAGTCCCAACAATGATGCTTAATGCCCCTTGTGGGCCTCCAGGGGACAGCCTGTGGGTGCAGCAGTGATGGGCAGATAGAGGGTAAGCATGACCTACTCAGTTGCACAGTTACTGGTCCACTATTAAGCCACCTTCCACTGGTCAGCCTCCACCACAAGGGCTCCTGGAGTCCTCTTCCTCCCCCATGATGCTGGTCACACATGTGCCTGTGTGAGACCAGCTGTATGGACACAGACACACATGCACACAAGTCCACTCTCTCCAAACCTGTGTTCTTGGCCATCATGCAGTCTGGCCTCCAATGGTACTTGGGTTTATAAGGGTTGAGGGTAGGAGATGGAGGGTTTTGGGGCAGGCGGAACCCATGGACATCTTCTCAGTCTCACCCAGAGAGATACTTGGACTTGTCCCTGTAGGACAATGGCCATGGTGTGTGCTTGGGAGAGTTGCCTGTGGGGTGGCCCCTCCTTCTCCATGAGAAGGGTCTGTTGGGAGTATCTGGTCATCACAGTCTCAGCCTGCAACTGAGGGGAGACACGGCCCTGAGTAGGATGCTGTAGGAAAGGGGACAAATTCTCTAGGACTCAGGCAACCAGCGCAGGACCAGGTCTTCCAGGATCCAGCTGTAGCCAGGGCAGGGGACGGGCTTTCCAGGACCCAGGCCTCCACTACCAGGCTCACACGCCCCCTGCTTGCTGCCAGAGCTGAGGGCCTGGGTCCATGGGGGAGGAGTGGTTTGCACTCCCAGTTCTGGTGAGCACAATCTACATGGGACCTCACTGGAGGACAGAGCCCCCTTCTGCAGCCACAGACCCTTGAGTCTGGCATAGCTGACCTCTGGCTTTGTGCAGTGCCTCCAGCTTCCCTTCCCCCCATCCTCTCTTCCTCCCACTGGCAGTGCCCCTCCCATGCAGGCTCTGCACATGTGCCCCCTGGTTGGGAGCCCTCCTCTTACTCCCCAGTGGCCTCTTCTTGTCCTCAGACTCCTGGAAGCTGGGTTGCCCACAGGGACCTGAGTTGGGCTGGATCTGCCAGAGATGGATAGTGAGAGAGTGTTCAGAGGAGGCCCAGCCGCAACCTGTCCTGTGGCCGAAATGCACGTTGTAGAGAGGCTCTAAGGCAGGCACAGGGAACTTGTGATGGACAAGGAGACTCAGAACTAGAGGGAGAGGCTGGGCGGCTCGGTGGTTGACCCCATGAGGAGCTGCCTGGCTGTGAGGGACTGGCAGCTGTGGCTTTCCAGCAGGGATGGATTACCCAATAAGGAAGGTAAGCATGGGCTGACTTGTGAATCTGCAGTGAACAATTGTGGTGAAAACCATGTGAAATTGCTCACTATAGATTGGAAAGGAAGCACTTAGTAAGTAAAGACAAGCTCGTGCTTACCTTGCTGATTCTGTCCCTGTCAGGGATCATAAATTTGAAAAGAGGCTTTGTTTCTATAGGAAGACACTGTGGGGTTCAGAGAGAGATAGATGCCAGCCATACATAGAAGCAGAATATTTGATGTGGTGAAAAAAAAAGGGGGAAATAGTCCACTATAGATTAGTAAGTAAGCACAAGTAAGCCTGTGCTTACCCTGCTTATTGGATAATCTGACAGTGGCTCCCAGGCCTTCCCAGCTCCATTGAAGGTAAAAATGCCCAGGTGAGCCAGCACTTGTGTGGCTACTTACTTGCAAGCGAGTAAGAGGGCGGTTCAAACCCACCAGCCACTCCTGGAAAGGAAGATGGGGCATGATACTGCCTGAGAAACTCAAGGAGAGGTCACTATGAGTCACTTCAGGCTCAATGGTACATAACAACAACAACAACAAAGACGCCCTGAAGTGCAGATCCCAAGAAAGCAGCAGGAAGCTGGAATGCCCTCTGTAGCAGTTACCAAACTTGACTGACCCACTTGGTTCCACTCAGAGTGAGGTCCAGGCATGGAAGGGTGTGGTAGGTGCTGGAATCAGCCCTCCCTGCCCAGCCACATCCTAGGAATTGGGCAAAGGAGGGCATGATCTGCCCTGCACTGGAGAAGGGGCAGTGCCACTGGGAGTCACACAGGGCCTGAAGTGTGCCCTGCCCCAGTCAGGGGCAGGAGGGAAGCTCTTGAACAGCCTTTATCCAGGGCTGCTGAGGAATGACAGAGGGAAGTCTGGGGCTGCCTTGGACTCCCCAAGAGAGGGAGATAGATGGGTCAAGACTCACCCAGGATCTTCAGGGCAGCAGTTTCAAGGGCAGTCTCCAGTCCCCGCCACTTCTCAGCGGAGTATGGGTCTGTGACGGTGTCTCTCTGTACCCTAGTTCCCCTCTCTGTTACACAGAGTGCCCCCTGGACATGATGAGGAGTCATTGGATTCACTCTGGCTTCAGCAGGGTTGGTGCTCAGGGCCCGAGTGGGGTCGGTCTCTCCCTGTGTAGATGCTCTATTTAAAGTGGTGGGCCTTTGGGGGCCAGTTGGCTGTTACAGTGGCCACATTTGAAGGCCCCTCAGAGTCCACATCCACTATCATTCTAGAAAGATCCACTCATGGTGTATCTCAGCACCAGGGTCAAACAGATGGGCCCAGGATCACACCTGCACCCTGTAAAAGAAGCAGCCTCCTTTTGTGGGTGCCAGTAGAATAGTGGGCACTGGGTTAGGTACCCTCCCAGTGTGTCCTGACCACTCCCCCAAAATGAAGCCATGGTGCGGGGGGAGGAAAGCCATGGGGAAGGTGTGCAGCTGGGGGGAGGAGGGGTAGGGAGGATTCCCCTTGCTGCCTGACTACGCAAGCTTGTGTCTCACTGGATCCCCCACCTCTGTGCCCAGGGCAGTGGCTGAGCAGCTGACGGAGGACCCAGATGTGGGTGCGTTTAATAGTCTGTGACCTGCCGGACGCTCTAGGCTGGGTGTTAATGGCCAAATGCTTTGCAAGTAAATTACCAGAAAGGATTATTCCTGAGAGGCAGAGGCTTGTGGGGAGGTGCTAGAATGCTGGACAAGTGGCAATGAGTGGCAAACGTCCTCCCTCAGCAGTGCCTGGAAGAACCCTCCATTCCTCTTGGCATGGCCTCCTGCCAGAGGCATCGGTGGATGGGTAGGGAGTGGCCCTAGATCGGCACCTCCTCCCTCCTCTGAGGAGCACAGGAACCAGCCCAGAGTGTCTGAAATGCCCTCTGAGGCAGTTACCAAACTTGACTGACCCACTTGGTCCCACTCAGAGTGAGATCCAGGCATGGAAAGGTGTGGTAGGTGCTAGAATCAGCCCTCCCTGTCCAGCCACATCCCAGGAATTGGGCAAAGGAGGGCATGATCTGCCCTGCACTGGAGAAGGGGCAGTGCCACTGGGAGTCACACAGGGCCTGAAGTGTGCCCTGCCCTGTGCCTGCTCTAGGGTGAAAGGTCAAGGTCGATTGTCCTCTGGCCATGGAAGGCATGAGGGTGGGGGGCACAGAGTGGTTCAAGCAGCAACCCTGGGCTGTGGGCAGTTTTTGTCTTCCCACACATACAGAGACTCCAGGAGGAGAGGGGGCTGGTGGCCTCAAAGAGAGGTTTGGGGAAGCCAAGGAGGTGCTCTCCAAGGGCCAGCAGGACACCTTGCCGAGGTCTAGTTAGCTCTGTGCCTGCCAGCTAGGAGGATGCTGATGAGACCCAGGCTTTCAACCAATGATGACAATGGCAGGGAGCTCCTACCTAGGTCACTGCCCACACTCAGAAGCTCCTGCTGGGCACAGGCCAGGCACAAAGCAACGAACATCTGACACAAAGAAAGAACTGAGTGAGTTCTGTCACCATAACCTTGGGGGTAGCTGTGATGAGTGGATGGGGTTAAGTGTCCCTGAATGCCATCCAGAAAGTAGCCACCAGCTCTGGCTGGGCTGCAGCTACAGTGTAGAACACCCCCCCCCGCCCATAGGTATACCCCCACACTGGGCATCCCCACACCTCTCTGACTTGTGACCCCAGGCTTGCTGTCAAGAGTGACATCGCCAGGAGACGGGGTGGTTCTAGCAGCTCTGTGGTCACTTTCCACACAGGTGGTGACGTGCAGTCCTCACATGGTCCAGTGGAGCCAGGCCCTGGGGAAAAGGCCAGAGATGCTGCAGCCTAAACACAGGGGGCGGGGCCAGGCAGGAGCATGGGTCTGGAATCTGCAGATCAGGGTTTGCAGGGAGCATAGGGCTGGGGTCTGCAGGGTACTTGGGGCCAGGGTCTGTGAGGAGCATGGAGTGGATGCCTGCAGACTTGGACTTTGAGTCCTGGCCACCTTCAGGTCTATCACAAAGTTCCTTAGCCTCATTAAGCCTTACTGTTCCCATCTTGGAAATGAGAAGAAGACACCAGCTTCAGACTTTTGAGGAGCAGTAAATGAAATAAGATTTCAAAGCCTTACACAACATCTGCACAAAGCCAGGTGTCAGCCCAGTGGGGCTGTTCTCAAAGCCAAGCCCTGGACACTGCTCACTGAGGCCAGCACTCAACAGACAAGTGGATGCCAGGCTCTTGCTGGGGGTGGGGGGTACCTTCCCCTGCCCCCTTGAGGTGGGGAGCAGACCTGGAGGCTCACCAGGCGATGCCTGCCTGGTGGAGGAATGACAGCCCTGTGGGCGTGTGGGGGAGAAGCTTCTAAGGAGAGGGGCTGGGCAGTGTGGACAGACTGCTCCTGAGCCCACCTCTCTTTGTCCAACTGGCTCTGTGTCTTTAAAACACTAATGGGCCCACTGGAAAAAAAAAATGACAGTTTGCTCGCACACTCACAGGTTCTCAGTCTGACATCAGCAGGGAATCAAAAATATTTTATTATTTGGAAACTCCATTGAGTGGGAACAGCCTTGAAACTCTGCCATGGCTCCAAACCCACACCTCCCCTGGGAGTTAATTATTTTCTTAAAATGCAACTTGTACTGTTAGTTTAAAACATTCCAACTGTGTTCACACTCTTTAAATCTTCAGTAAACCTTAGAGTTTAAATCACTTGCAGATAAGAGTAATTCTATTAGGGAGAGAGGGGGAGGAGACTCGGTGGAGGTGAAATCCAATGAAATAAAAAGGCCATTGATTGTGGGCTCCTCAGGGCACCTCCTACCCAAGCCCCTCGGGATTTTGGGGGGTGTTAAGGGAAGCCTGGCAGGCCTAGATACCTGGCATCCCACCTGGTACCTGACCTGGGACTGTCCATTCAGTACCCTACCTGGTACCTCATCTGGTACCCTACCTGGTGGTACCGCACCCAGTTCCCTACCTGGTACTCCACCAGGTGCCCCAGCTGGTACCCTACCCAGGACTGTGTATCAGGTAGGTACTCCATCCAGTACCACATTTACTACTCAACATGGAACTGCTCATTCAGTACCCCACTCGGTATACCACCTGGTACCTTACCTAGCACCCCATTCCAGACTGCTCACTTTCCCCTCAGAAAAGTTACTGTGGAATGCACTCAGGTCCTGGGGGCTGGATCCACAAAGACCACATGCCAGCCAAGCTGGACCACTTTTGGGGGGACACCTGTCTGTTGGTAAAGGTTCCAGGGGCTGTTGCAGATACAGCCCAATGGGCTGGGGCAGGTGGCCTTGGTGTACCATGGGCATCCTCCTTCCTCCCCACCCTCACCCTCTTGAGTCAGGTGTTGCCTGGGCCAGAGGCTGCAATGGGCCCGTTCAGAGCATCACTGGGATCATCACTGTTCCTGAGCCCACCTCTCTCCTCCGATCCCTTTGTCCAGCTTGTTTTCCACAGAAAGGGCCTCCCTTGAATCAGAAGAAATAAGACAGAACATACCCAGAGCAGGCTGTAGGGATGCTGGGCTGGTGTGTTCTCTGCTCTGGAGGACTCTGGGTCTCTGAAGGTGGGCGGGGAGGGGCCCCCATCCCAACGCAGAGCCCATGACAGCTCAGGGCCTGTCATGGCTCTCAGGTTGGAATCTTCACCCAGAGCCATTTGCCTCCAGCCCCAGGACCTTCTCTCACTCCCAACAGCGCCCCTCACACTGGCTACCCCTATTCCCCTACCCCCAGGGTGTTACATTGATAGTCACTGGAGGCTTAGCCCCCAGCTTCTCCTGGTCACCCCTATCTCTTATGCTTGTGCAACCCTGTCCCAGCATTTGCCACATTGGCCTGGCCACTGGTCATGTCCCCTTCTGGGCTGAAACCCCTACCCCCAGGCAGGGCCCAGGATCCACACAGGGCTAGGCAGAGGGGGTCTCAGTGCTGGTCATTTTCCCTGCTGCACCAAGATCCTTACCCCTAGAAAGGGCCCGGGTCTCAGCCACAGGCCTATCAATTGGAAGCAGGCTGGCACACAACCTCAGGAGCTCAACAGCTTCCAGTGACTGGACAGCCAAGGATGCCCAGCACATGTCTTTCCATACACCTGTCCCTCATCATGTTTCTCGGATGCTGGAAGGTCCCTACACATCCTGGGGACAGCTACAACTACCAGCCAGTGTCTCTGCACCTCCCAGTGACAGAGACCCCAGGTGAGGCCCAGGCGTCACCCACCACCCACCACCCAAGGATATACCTACACCACCCTCTAAAGTCACTGAGCAGTGTGGGGCACAGGGTCACCAGGCAGATAGGGGTGAGAGGAAGAATTGAAGGTGCTAGCTCAGGACAAGGCAAACATTAGCTGGGGATATGGGCCGAGGGCAGCCCCACTCTGGGATCCTGGGGGAGTACATGTCAGGGTTTTCAGGCTTCACAAACCATCACACTGCAACCCCTGGCCTGACCCTGGGACTCCTGGGACCCCATTGCATGCTTCTTCCTTAGGGGTCTCCCACCTCACTCTCAGGGCCACATCTCCTCTTTATTTGCCTGGGAATGAACAAATGGGAGGATAGTGTAGGTTGGACGTATAGTGACCAACAGGCTCCCTGGAGTGGGGAGGGAGCACCAGTGCACCCCCACCTGATCAAGGGAAAGGAGTGGGGTGGAGGCTGGTGCCTCAGGGCCTCAGCTGCAGGTGTATTGATTGCGAATATGTGTGCATTGAGTGTATACATGTGTGTGAATGTGTATATATATGGAAGACTATAGTGTGTGTGCATGTGAGTGTGTGTATGTGAGAGAGTATGTGAGTGAGATTGTGTGCACTAGGTGTGTATTTTATGTGAGTTTGAGTGTGTGTATTGAGCATGTGAATGTGAGTATGCTTATATGTATGAGGGCATTAGATGTGAGTATGTGAGTGTGTATACATATGTGTATATGAGTAGAGGATATGTATGAGTGTGTGTTTAGAATGAATATATTGAGTCTGTCTGAATATGTGAGTGTGTGTATATGAGAAACTGTTATATGTATGTGTGTTGTGAGCATGCGTTTGCATGTTTGAGTATATGTATATATGTATATATGTGTGAGAAAGTATGTGTGTGCATGTAAGATACATGAGTATATGTTTAAGTGTGTATGTTTGTGAGTATGTGCATGTGTGAGTGTGTCTATGCATGTGTGAGTGTATTGAATGTTAGTGTGTGTATTATGTGTAAGAGTATGTGTGGGTATGTACGCATGTATGCATGTGTGTATCTGTGAGAAAGCATGTGTGTAAGAGAGTGTGTATATGTAAGAATATGCTAGTGTGAGTGTGCTTGGAGTGTGTGTATGTGTGAGAGTATTGTGAGCATGTGTGCATGTGCTTGTGTGACTGTGTACATGCATGTGTGTGTGTGTGCGCACATATGTGTGTGGAACCTGGCAGTACCCACTCCACCTGCCTGCTGTACACCTGAACCAGTCCATGTGTGGGGTCTGGATGTCCAGCCTTGCAAGGGACAGGGAGAAGAAGCATATGGTCAGAAGCTACGGAGAAGCACCTGCTCTCGTCACAACCCCCATGGCATGGGTCTGGCTGTCCTGCCCTCCTTGCCCAGCGTCCACACACCATGCTCCCAGGAGTTGCTTTCACAGGCCTGTTGGCCCCCAATGGCCCTGCCTGTGCTTGCAATACTTCACGCCCCATTGCCAGAAGCTTTGCAGCTAGTTAGGGGTGGGGGCTGTGCTGTGCCCAGCTGTTGGGCAGAAGCTGCCCTGTCCCTCACTTGGTCACAGCCCAGCCCCCTGGGGTGATGGGAAACAGGCCTCCTTCCTGTCCTGGCACCACCACCTGGACCTCTCCAGACAGAAAGGAGGCCACACCAGGCAGGTTCTCACACATGAGACAGTCTGACCCGAGGCAGTTGCTGTGCTTTGGTCACAGCGTGGGAAGAGAGTGCTCCGCAGTGATGGTCTCGGAAGACAGCAGGGTGTCACATCCCTGGGCATCTGTCTGCTGGGCCCTGAGCCTGGAGGCAATGGGAGGTCTGGACCACTAAGGACACTCCTGTCTTGGAAGGGCCTTGGGGACCACCCAGCACACTGACCAGCCTCCGGCATCCTTCCTCCATTCCCTTCAGCACCCTTCCATCAGGAGCTGGGCCTCTTGGTCCTGGGACAGTCAGGCTGTACCTGGGGAATGTGGGAACCACCACACCAAGATTCCCGGGATGCTGGGTGGGAAGGAGGACTCTAACCGGCTGGATCCAGGGCTCATGTCCTACATTCCTGCAAGAGTGTGTTCCTGGTCACAGCAAAGCCAGACAGAGAAGAAGGCAGGTCCAGGAAGCAGAGCACCATCCCCAGCTGGGTGGTGTCTAGAGGCTTGGCTCGGCCCTTCCACTGAAAACCTGGTTGTGCCTGCAAGTCCCGCTCAGCCTCCGTGAGCACAGACTCAGGAGGCGCCTCGGCCTGGCCTCCCTCTCACCAAATAGCATTTTGATGAGTTAAGTGTGAGAGAATTAAAAACAACCCGATTAAATTTCCTTTATAAATACACATGGGTTTGGAAATCAAGGGGAAAAGCGGCTTTGGGCTCATAAAACACTGTGTACATTTTCCTTGCAAGTGTGAGGGGAAGGAGGCTGACACGTTCGCTCAGCCTGGGGTCCCCTGACCAGCCCAGTCCAGAAGACACTCCAACCTGTGACCAAGCCTCGCCTCAGCCCCAACTGCCTGCCTGGCCCCACTGCAATGAGGGTGCAGATAGCAAAACCAGGCCAGGCAGCAGACTTGCTCGTTCTCCGTGACAACAACGCCAACACTTATGGGCACTGACCCTCACAGAATTATGGTGTGTAGAATGTGCTGTATTTATCCCCACTACACAGAGCGGTAAACTGCAGCAGGTTGATTTGGGGAACTTGACTCAACCCACTGAGACGATGAGTGGCAGGGCTGCCCTAACCACTGGAAAGCATGGCCTCTGTTGCCCCTCTGGTGTTATTGAAAGTATTGCTCAGACTCAAAGGTGTGTGTGTGTGCTGGGTGGTATGGCAAGCTGAGCCTCCTTGCTTGCAGGTCTGAGCATGGCGGGAAGGGAGGGTCTGGACATGTAGCAGCAGGGGGAAGGGTCCAGCACAGTGGAATATTTGAGGTCATTGGAAAGGCAAATGGAACTATTAACAACTTCCAAAAATAACCCCTGCCAGAGCGAGAGTCCCAGGAGGCTCTTTCAGGTGGAGCTTGGCCTGGGGTGGGTCTCTGGTGGAGTGTGGAGTAAGCAGGGCCAGGGCTGGACTTCCGGCAGATACTTCTCCAACTTGGAGCCTCAGGGAGTCCCTCAGCCTACCTGGGATACATCTATAAAATGGGCTACCCATGATCTAAAGAAGGGTGCAATTCATTCATTCATTTGCTCAGTCCTGATAATTTTGCTGTTGTCAGGTGCTGCCAAGTTGGCTCTGACTCATAGCCACTCTATGTATAACAGAAGGAAAGGTTGTTTGGTCCTGCACCAGCTTCACGATGGTTGGGGTGTTTGAGCCCATTGTCATAGCAATGGTGTCAACCCATCTCATTGAGGGTCTCCATCTTTTGTGCTGACCCTCCACTCTACCAAGCAAGATGTCCTCCTCCAGGGATTGGTCCCTCCTGAAAACATGACCAAAGTAAGCAAGATGAAGTCTTGCCATCTTCCCTTCTAAGGAGTGTGATGGCTGTAAGCCCTTATAAGAGAACATTTTTTTAGTGCTAATATTCTTTTGGCCATACACTGTTCTATGTCAGGCACTGTCTTAAGTTCTTTTGTAACAGCTTTATTAAAGTATAATTGATATACAAGAAATTGCACATATGTAAACTCACTGTCATTGCATTGGATCTGACTCATAGCAACCCCTCCTTGAGTTTCTGAGGCGCTATCTCTATGGAAGTAGATTGCCCAACCTTCCTTCCGAGGAGTGGCTGGTGTTTTGAACCACCAGCCTTCTGGTTAGCAGTCAAATGCCTTAGATACTATGCCACCAGAGCTCCTGCACATATGTAGAGGGTATAATTTGATGAGTTTTGGCACAGGTGTATACCTGCAAAAGCACCATTTGATCAAGTAATGAATATACCCATCACCTCCAAGGGTCTCCTCAGGCAACTTGAGGTTGCTCCCTCTTGCACTCCTGTCTCCAGGCAGCCCCTGATCTTCATTCTGCCCCTGTAAATCAGTTTTTGTTTGTCTCTTCTGGGACTTTATCTGAATAGACCCACAAAGGATGTACTCCTTTCTTGTCTGCCTTCTTTCATTCAGGATAATTATTTTGAGATTCTTCCTATTGCCGCATTTATCAGTAGTTCATTCCTTTCGAGATTGCTTGTAATGTGCATCTGCTTGTGATGGATTCTTTTAGTTTTTGTATGCCCAAGAAGGTCTCTATTAGGCTTGTGTTCTTTTGAAGGACACTCTCACTGGCTGTAGAATTCTCCATTCCCAAAGTTTTGTTCTTCTATATCTTTAAAGATGACACTGTTGTTTTACCTGCATTGTTTCTGATGAGAAGTCTGCTGTCAGTCTTAACTTTTGTTTCTCTGCACATGTGTCTTTTTTTTCTCTGGCTCTTTTTAAGATCTCTCTATATCACCTGTTTTGAGCTAATTTTACTTATGTTGAATTACGTAATTATACCACCACTCTTTCAGATTCAAAAACAAATCTGAGGTTTCCTTTCCAGGGTCATTGAGCTGATGGGCATCATGGACAGAATTTGGACTCTTTCATCTGATTCCAGAGTCTGTAGTCACAGCTGCTCTGCCACCCTGATGCTCTGTGCTGGACCCCAGACACATGTTCAGGCTGTGGATAGGGGTGCAGGCTCAGAGGACCTGTACACACACCTCTCTGCCACCCTGATGCTCTGTGCTGGACCCCAGACACATGTTCAGGCTGTGGATAGGGGTGCAGGCTCAGAGGACCTGTACACACACCTGAGGAGCTCTGTGAGCATAGAGGATGATGGGGCCCCAAGGGATAGAGAGAGGGGGCTCACAGAAGCCTCCCAGTCCATTTTACTGTGGGGGCAGCCAGATCCCTGGGACAAATGTATCTGTAGCCTTATATGCAGAAGGAGACCTGAAAGTTTCCTGGTCCTCTGTGGAACAAATGCTGTATGTTGTTATTGTTGTTACATGTCGTTGAGTCATACCTGACTCATAGTGACCCCTCCTTGGGTTTCCGAAGCAGTATCACTACAGAAATAGATTGCCCCATCTTCCTTCCGAGGAGTGGCTCATGGGTGTGAGCCGCCAGACTTCTGGTTAGCAATCAAGTGCCTTAGGCACTACGCTACCAGAGCTCCCCAAAGAAACCATCTCCCAAATGACTGCAACTGACAACTAGTGAGCCCTCCTTGAGTTTCCAAGGAGGGCCAAGTCGAGAAAGAGACGGCCAGGTCGACGGGGCGTGAATTGGCTGGTGGGTTTGAACTGCCAGCCTTGCGCTTCGTGGGTGACTGCCTTAGGCCCGGAGCCATCCTCTAGGACTGCTCAAATGCTATATAGACACTTTTAATTCTTCAAATGAAGTTTTCTTCCTCTCAGTCTTTCCCCCTCTGTTGTCTGGTCAGTTTCCCAGTCTGGTCATATTGAGTTAGACAAAAGCAATTGGCCCAACAGCACTGATGGCTAAATGCAGAGTATCAGAGGGAGGCCGGTGCTCATAACCACCCCACGTGGCCTCTGCAGATCAGATTCTGCTGCCCCTTCCCATCTCCTCCTGGGTCAACACCTGGCAAGGTGAGCTGACAATCATCCAGGGAGAGCAGAGCACCTGGAATCTCTCCCCAGGAGGGCAGTCTGATGGGTAAGCATGACCAGCTGCACCCTCTCACCTGCGCTCATGGACTGAATGCTCACCTACACATACACCTCAGGGACCCACACAGGTACCATGAAACCTGGCAGGTGAGAACTTGAATGCCAATGAACAGACCCTGTAAAGAAGAGGACAGCAGACTTCTAGGTGTTTCTAAGAGGCACCAGAAGTCTCGTGGTTCCTCACCAGGTACTTCTGGTGGGCAACCACAGTTGCAGGTATACACAGGGTCCTGGCCCAGAAGGGTGGTCCGAGGAGCCTGGGGAGGAGGCCCTGCAGAAAGGGGGTGAGACCACGCTGGGCCACATGACTAGTTTTTCCTCAAAGACCTTCTGGCATGTTGTTGGAGCAAGTGTATGGGTAGTCAGGAGTCATGGGACATGCTCTGGGCCCCAGTGAGGGGCAGACCCAAGGTTGGAGAGGGCCCTTGCCCTCACCTTGCCCTCTCTCTCACTGACATACCACTCACCTTGGCAAGTTCCAGAAACAGAGCAACTTCACCCTCTTGCCAACCTCAATTGGCAGCATCCTGTGGCAGTGCTGAGGAGTCGTTTGGGGGCCAACTTGATTTGATTTTTTTACCTTCTTGATTGGGCCTGTTCCAGGGGCTGCGAGTGTATGAGATTGCAAGTGAAGGGCCATCTTTGTTTCTTTAATTCTGCCCGCTGGAAAACTCCGGTATTAATATTTATGAGAAATGACCTAATATCCATGCTGCCTGCTGCGTGTTTGTTTAACATATTTAAAGCGATTTGGGGCTATGTTTACTTTTTAACGGCCTCCTTGGCAAGGGGGGCTGACCTATCTCCCCACCACCACCTCACTGAAAAGGCAGTGTTTTCTCTGCAGCCTCAAAAGTTCACTTCTTAATGGTTTCAGGAAGGCCCTGGTGAAACAGAAGGCATTGTTCCCCACGCCCCGGGTGGGGGGTCTGAGGGTCTCGGCAGACAGATCCATCCGGAGCTGAGCTCCGCACACACAAGGTGGAGGAAAGGTGTGTTTCTCAAGAAAAGAAGAAAAAGAACCTATGTGAATGGTTTCTGAAAATAGCTCCTTGGGTAGTTATAAGACAGCAATTTAAATAAGTACTTTCTCCCTGTTTCTCTTGAACATAAAGGTAATTGTTTTTGCCCTGAAATAGATGGCTGGCTTTACTGTAAATTGATTTTTCTTGAACTTCCCTTTGTGCACACTGCATTAGCTAATGCGATGCTCAGGAAAGCCCCACAGGGATGGCAGGGACCATGTGCCCAGCTCGGGCTGTCTGACTTGACACCCGGAGGCTCATGCTGGGCAGAGAAAGCCTGTGTAGCTAGAGAAATGCTGCCTTGAACCCTAGCTCTGTTGCCAAAAAGCTGTGTGACTTAGGATGTGTAACTTAACCTCTCTGGGCCTCAGTTTCCTTGGGTAAAGTGGGAACAACAATGACCATGACAATAGCTGGTTCAAAGAATTGTTGTAAGGGTTAGACATGCCCCAGGTCATGTTTGACCCCTTTGTAAAGGGGTCAGACTGCATTAGGGTGGGTGTGGAGTCTTTGTTGAGCCTTTAGTGATATTGTTAAGTAATCCTAAAGGGCTACTGCTGTGGGTTGAATTGTGTCTCCCAAAATATGTGTAGGAATCCTGACCCCTGTATCTGTGGATGTAATCTTATTCAGAAACAGTTTTCTGTGTTGTGTTAATGAGGTCTTATCAGTGCAGGGTGGGTTTTAAATCTGAACACTTCTGAGTTATAAGGTGCAGCATAGACACAGAGACTAAATTCAAAACCACACTCACTGCCATCAAATCAATTTCAATTCATAGTGACCCCCTTTGGGTTTCTGAAGTGGTAGATCTTTTAAGGAAGTAGATTGCCTAGTCCTATTTCCACAGAGTGGCTGGTGGGTTTGAACCACCAACCTTCTGGTGAGTAGTCAAATGCCTCAGGTACTATGCTGACATGCAAGCACAAATGGGGTAAGATAGGTGCTATGTGGAGATAGCCAAGGAACCGAGGAACAGAAGCTGAGAGACAAGAACCTTTCCCCAAAGCCAATAAACAGAAAGCCTTCCTCTAGAGCCAGAGCCTGAATTTGGGCTTCTAGCCCCCTAAACTGTGAGGAAATACATTTCTGTTCTTTAAAGCCACTCACTTGTGCTATTTCTGTTGCAGCAGTTCTAGTAGACTGAGATAGCTGTTCTGGGGGAAGGTCATGGGTCCAGTGAGGCCAGAAGAGGATGTGTCTTGTCCCTCCTGACCAAAACAGATGTTGAGCCCTGGGCTCAGCCAGCCACCTGGAGTCCCAGAGAAGGAGGAAGGCTGAGACTCTGGGCAGTAAGGGTTGCTCCAGGCCCAGGGCTCCACTGTGTGGGGTCCGGGCCCCAGAATGTATAAGATAGTGGGTGACATGCTTTGCCAAGCACATGGACCCTCTCCTACCGGGAATCCTTAACATCCCTACTGGGAGCCTGTGGAATGAAGGAGACTTCAACCCAACCCTTCCACTACTCGCAGGTGCTTCCTACTGGGCATGCAGAGAGGACACAGTGGGTGGGGGAGAGGTGTCCCCAGGTAGCCATTCTTCTGGGACCCCAGGGCCTGGGTAAGTTCCATGTTACCCTTGAAATCCACCAGAAGCAGGGGTTGCCAGGTCCAGTCTCAGGTGCCCAGGCAGTCTTTTCTGGTCTGCCATTTCCTGGGCATTCACATCATCCCTACAATCACCCTCAGGGGCAGACGCTGGTCCCCTACTTTACAGGCTGCACCACCAAGGCTCTGAGGAGTCAAGTCCACAGCCAACAGGTACAGCAGGGCTGGGTTGCTCAAGGGGCTGGCTGTGTGACGCCCTGCCCTGACCCCGTAAATGCATGTCCTCAGACAACAACATATACTTTCTTATTTTCCATTTTAACCATTTGTAAGTGTAAAATCCATTGACATTAATTAGATCCACAATGTGGGACAACCATTACCACTATTTCCAAATCTTTTTCATCACCCCAAACAGAGACTCTGCACCCCTTCAGCAGTAACTCTCCCTGCCCCCAGGCTCTGGTAGCCTCTGTGGTAGTCCACTTTCTATCTCTGTATATTCTTATCCTAGATAGGTGGTAGGAGTCCCTGAGTGGTACAAATTGTTAGTGTACTTGGTTGTTAAGCAAAAGGTTGGAAGTCCGAGTCTACCCAGAGGTGCCGTGAGAGAAAGTCCTGGCAATCTACTTCCAAAGACTGAAAACCCTACGGAGCACAGTTCTTTTCTGACACATAGGACATGCCATGAGTCAGAGTCAACTTGACAGCAACTGGTCTACTGGTGGGATATGTCCTCAGACAATACAATCAGACAAACTCAAGCTGTTGCTTCTGCCCCTTCTGTGGCTTTTGGGCAGGTAGCCTGGACCCTGCCCATCTCTAGACCTTCCCAGTCCAGCCTTGGCTCCATGGTGCCCTGGAAGCAACCCCAGAGCCTCCACCCTCTATCTTCTCCTCTGTGGAAAAGGGGCAACAATTGCAGCCCACCCAGGGAGCCAGGCTGGGCAGGCGGTAAGGGTTTGAAAGGAGAGGAGGGGCTAGGGGATCCCTGGAGGGGGACCCTCATCAGAGCTGCACGAATGTGAGGGATCACCTTCGCCTGATACCAGACCCTGTGTGCTCTTCCGAAACGCGATACCCATCACGTCCCTGCTGCTGAGCTTGCCCTGTGGATGAAGATGCGGCTTGGAGCCTAACTGCTGCTGAGAGACGTGGCCAGCTGCCACACCAGCCCAGCCCCACAACCAGCACAGCCTGGGGAGGACACCAGCACGCGTGATCAATCAGCCCCAACACTTCCCAACATGTTTCTCGAGTTACACGCTGCAGAAATGACGTCATGGCGGCCACCGGCCGGAGAGAGGGAAGAAAGAGGCCCCTCTGTTTCAAACTGGAGGGCCAGGAGGGGCAGCTTCTGGGCACATCGAAATGTCCCTCCCTTGGGCTTCCGGAATGTGAGTGCTGGTGCTGGAATTGTTTTTTGTTCTTTTCTGATTATGTATGTTTACTCTAGGGAATTTGGAAAACATAGAAAAGCAAAAGAAGAAATAAAATATATTCAAAATCCAACAGCATTTTATTTCCTTCTAGAGCTCTGGTAGCATAGTGCCTAAGGCACTTGACTGCCAACTAGAAGGCTGGCGATTCAAACCCACGAGCCATTCCTCAGAAGGAAGGTTGGGCAATCTACTTCCGTAGTGATACTGCCTCAGAAACCCAAGGAGGGGTCACTATGAGTCAGGTCCGACTCGACGGCACATAACAACAATAACAGTATTGTTTTCATCACATAGGTCTACTTTCCTATCAATTCACCAGCTCAACCACCCACCCATCTGTCTGTCCATCCATCCATCCATCCTCAACACATCTGTCCATCTATCTAGTCCATCTATCCACCCATCCTTACATCCATCCACACATCTTTCAAGTCAAACTATATGGAATTGCTGATATTCAACCATTTTTGACTTAAAAAAGTGGTATTTAAACCTAACTCTAATATCTGTCATCTATCTATTATCTCTTCATCCTTTTTTAGGTTTTCAAAATTTAGACATCACATGCATATGGTGCCTTTTGTAACTTAACATGTTATTATGATAATTTGAGAGTTTTTTGACTTGAAGAGTCAACTGGAAACAGCCATTTGGCAGCCAGGTGGGTGTGGAGGGTTTCAACTGGTCCATAGGTCATGCCGAAGCTACTCTGCCCAGAGTATCATCAGAACCCAAGAGGGCAATGAATGTCCAAATATACCTAGTCCCTGTCACTCTGAAGCAGCCCATTTCACAAAAGCAACCAGGTTCTGGTTGATGCCATGTTTCCTTTGATTCATAATACCAAGGACAACTGCTTTTAAGCTTGTAATGCAATAGGTAAGGAGAGGTGTGGCCTCACCTGATGAGCCAAGGGGTCAAGAGGCATCTTGGGAGGGCTGTACCTGCCACCTGGTCTGTGGGGAGCTTGCCATGTGAAGCCCCAACCACACGGTCTTCTTTGATCTTCAGGACAATCAGCCAACTTACTGGGAAGGTGGCTCATTTTTTTTTTTTCCACAAATGAAAAAAGTGGAGCTCAGAGGTGTTATTTGACTCATTCAAGTCCCCAGCAGGTTGTAGGGAGTCAGGGTTCACACCTGGAGCCCAGACTAGAGGCTGGGAGGCCACTCCACCTGTATACTTACTTGTGTCCTAGCCCCATCTCAAGCCTATTCAAATGCACCTACAACTCACATTAATTACAATTGTATGAGATTATATGAGAGTTGAGTTGTCCATGAGTGGCTGGCCATGCTGCTAATGTACATGGTTCTTGGGTCAACCTTATTCACTTGCAGTTTGCAATTTTCTTATTCTAGAGCCAATGTCCCTTCATCCCCTGGGTTTCAAACACTGTTGGAGGCTAGTTTCCAGGGAAGGTCCAGGGTCTAGACCCGGAGAGGTGACACCAGAGAAACTGCATGGCTTGTGCTCCTAGGCACAGGCTGGTCAGTGTAGAGTGAGGGGCTTTTGTGGTGGGTGTGGCAGCTTCCAGAGGGTTTTAGATCCAGGGAGGGTGACTATAGGCCCTCCAGAAAATGTTCCTGGGTGTGAGCCACCCGTGGGGTAGGCAAGCACTGGATCCCAGTGAAGACAGTGCCAAGCAGCTGGCCAGAGGAGGGTTCATGATGGCATGCAGTACACTGTAGGGAAGACACCCAGGTAGAAAGAAGAGCCTGACACACCCAGAGTTTCAGGGGCCTCTTACCACATGGCAGCACTGGGAAGGAGACCCCTCATCTGTTTTTCTCCCTCCTCATGCCCTCCAACCTAGAGAGGTGGTCAAGACCATGAATAGAAGATGGGAAGGAAGGGTGGAGCCACCTGGGCCCCTCCCCTGGGCCCTGTAAGGGCCGTGGAGAAGCCTGGACTTTAAATGGAGTGCTTGTGGTTGTTTGTTGTCTTGGAGTGGAATTTTGACTCATAATGACCCATGTGACAGAGTAGAACCTCACCGTAGGGTTTTCAAGGCTATAATCTTTATGAGAACAGTTCTCCCACTAAGCAACTGGGTGGGTTCAAACTTCCAACCTTTCTATGTGACACCAGGGCTTCTAAAATGTAATGCTTAGCTTGGTCTACTTCCTGGGCCTAGCCCTTCCTAGAAACTTGTTAAAATACAGTAGAGATGCAGAAAGACACCCATACCATAAAGGGACAGCTCACAGAATTGCCATACACTGAACCTCATGTCACTAATGCTTGGAAATGGGCATTTTATTCTCTAAAGGGGTACAAAAAAGTCCTGGGGCTGCTCCACCCCAATCCCGGCACAGATGCCATGCAATTGGGAATGATGAGGGCAATGGGCTCCCTGACTGTCTGGGAGTTTCCTGTTTCAGGAACATCCTGGCTCCAAAGGACTTGCTTGACCTGATGACAGAGAAGCTAAAAGGGGATTCCAATTTTCCAGACCCTCAGTTTGCTGGGACTTGATTCTCAGATTTGGCATTAAGACCAGGAAAAAAAAAAAAAAAGACATGTCATAAAATCACACACTTGTCATGGGAGGAGCAGGGATAGGAACAGTGTGTAAACTTGCAGCTTTATGCATGTGTGTTAGTTTGTGAGTGAATGAATGTGTGTGAGTAAGTGAATGAGTGACTGAGGATCTGAGTGAGTATGAGTGTGTGTCAGAGCAAATGTGTGTGTTGAGTGTGAGACTGTGAGTGTGAGTGTTTGTGTAAGAGTATGAGTGTGTGAGACTTGTGTGTGTATGTGAGTGTGTGAGTATGAACGTGCATGAGTGTGCGTGTTTGCAAGCAAGCACCTCCAGGGAGAGGGAGAGGGTCTGGCAGGCGAGCCCTTCACATTAGAACTCTCCAGGCCTCTACAGTGGCTGCAGACACTCATGGGTCAGACTGCACTGGGCGCTGCCCCTTCCTACTGCTGCTGCATTGTTGAGCCAAGGGGCAGCCCAGCTCTGCTGCCGAGCAAGATGGATGGGCCACGTATCCGCTTGTCATGGCGCTGGTGGACGCGCGTGCTGGAGCCCGGTCCCGCTCTCCCACACATGGTCCATGTTAGCCGCCCTCCGACTCCCATCCATAAAGCGCTGTGCCCTGGTGGTCAGACCCCCGCCACCCAGCTCACCTCCACTTCTAATTGGGCCGCAAAGCCGTTTAATGGTGTCTGCCGGGTCTGCAAGACTGCTGGGGCAGAACAATGTGCTATTCATGCCCCGAACAGAACTCCAGTGATCGCCTAATATCTTTAAGCTGAAACACAGGGCTTAATTGGAACAGATGCTGCAAATTCCAGTGCAAAAGGCCAGCTCTTATGTGATCTAAACCAGGTATGTGCCAGGGACTTGGTTTTAATAGTGACCTTATTTTTTTTTTATTGGCATATACAAAACTCAAGGATATACTGCACAACAGGCAGTGAAGGGGCTTGAAAATCTCCCTGTGGCTGGGTCCTTTGAGTCATGATCACAAGGTGCCTTGTCATTTGGCAAGCTGGTCCTCACGTGTATCGCTTTCTCCTCTTCTGGGGGAGACATTTTGCTGCCTTTTCATTGCTGCTGCTGTCGGGACTCTAGGCAGAAGCATAGGAACCCTCTCCTGGCATATCTACCCAATGTGCCTAGTGAGTGCCACTGTGTGCTGCCCAGTGAAGGCCTGTCCCCTGTCAGGAAGCTCCTGGACAGGCTCAACACCTCTTGACTTCTGCTGAGCTTTTCCCTGTCGGATGCACCTAAATACCTCGAAAGCTAGCCTGTTCTTTGCTCTACAATTCCTCAACAGCACATGCCTATTTTTCACATATAAACTCAGTCTTGCAATCCAGAACCAGCTTCCTCAAGTCTAGTTGTTGTTAGTTGCTGTGGAGTCGGCCCTGACTCATGGCGACCCCATGCACAAGGGAGCGAAACGTCAGGTCTTGCACCATCCTCATGATCATTGGGATGTTTGAGTCCATTGTTGCAGCTTTCTATGTCAGTGTATCATCTCATGGAGAGGGTCCCTCATTGCCACTGACCGTCCACTTTACCAACACAATGTCCTACTCTAGAGACTGAAGTCAGGGGCTGATGGTTTCATACACAGCTTCTAGCACGCTGGTGACCAGAATGAGTTTGTCTTGATGTTTTGTCTTGATGTTTCCTTGCTTCTACTTTTTCAGTGAAAGGCACTTGGGATGTGGAAAGCCTAGCTCACTGCCATCCTGGGCTCTCCTCTGAGCTGCCCAGTCCTGCCCAGGTAGATAACAGAATATTCCCAGGAGTGAGCCTGAGCCCAGGGGAACCCAGAAGCAGCTGCTCCCATTCCAATGGCCACTTTCATTGAGGTAATTGAAGTGATTGCCAAGGAATGTCCCCGGGCTTGGCCTTTGGAGACCTAGAAATGGCCTCAGGTCCCTTAGAATATTGTTTGCAACGTAGAAGTTAAAATAAATACAGTTTCCTGGCCAGCACTCCATTCAGAAAGAATCACATTTTCTGAAACTTCTGAGTCTCCAAGGCAGCTGCTAGTCAGGATATATCTCAACAGACTTCTCAGGAGGGAAATAGCTGCAGGTTGAGCCCCAAGGCTGGTGTGTTCCACCCACCCAGTCATTTATCTACCTAGCCAGCCATCTGCCATTTACCTACCCATCTAGTTGTTCACCCCTCCACTTATCCATCTCCCCATCCATCCATCCATCCACCCACCCATCCCTCCCTCTCTCCCTCCCTCCATCCATCTACTGACCTACGCAATTATTCATTCACCTAATAAATATTTACTAAGCCCCCACTAAGTGCTGGCCTTGTTCATGGACTCCCTCATTTCCCCTTCCTTGCACATTCTTTCTCTGGTTATTGGAGGGGTCTAGGGGAGCTCTGGTAGCATAGTGGCTAAGACACTTGCCTGCTAACCAGAAGGCTGGCGGTTCAAACCCACCAGCCACTCCTCGGAAGGAAGGTTGGGCAATCCTACTTCCGTAGTGATACTGCCTCGGAAACCCAAGGAGGGGTCGCTATGAGTCAGGGCTGACTCGATGGCACATAACAACAGGGTAGGCTAGAAGGGGCTTCACCAATGACTGGTGGCCTGCTGGAGGCCAGAAGTCCCAGAAGGGCTGGGAGGTCCATGAGTAAACTTTGCAGTGGCCAACAGCAGGTGAGAAGGGGCCCTCTGTCTGGGACCAGGCCCAACACACTGAGTCCTGCCCTTCCAGGAAGGGCTCTCAGCCCAACCCAAATCCCCAAGAAATCCTTTCTTGGGCTCCTGGCTCTGGGAAGCCTCCGGATGATTAGCAGGCGGTTGGGGGAGGCTTTAACACCAGGGGAAGTGAGAGTCAGGGACCATTAACTAGTGGCTGGCCTGGACTCTTATGGCTTTCCCTGTGGGTGATCACACACACCCTCCTGCTCTCTGCCATTGCCCCAGGACATGGAAATGCAGGTCAGAAGGGAACTTCCCTTGGCTATACCTTGCCCAAGCTCTCTGCTGCCCAGAACCTGGACCAGCATTCCATGAGGCTCAAGGTCCTGCCTCCAGGACCCAGCAAGTCCCTGGGGACTTGTCCGGGGCCTGTCTGGGGTCACCAGAGGATGGTCAGCGTTGACCACAACCATGGCCCAGGTAACCCAATTGCAGTCCAGCTAAATAGATCTCAACCCATCAGTGGAGTAGCAGCCTCTGACAAGAGTCAGCTGCCTCTGTGGGGTGTCCTCCATATACCAGCACTGGGAATTTTCTAGAAGCCAAGGAGCTGAGCTTCATGGAACTAGGATTGAAACATGAGTCTGTTCCACGTGGGGCCTGAGAAGTCCCCAGGGACTTGAGGAAGGTACACTTACAATACATATCTACATGGGAAATGCTACCGACAAGCATTATGTGGTATCAGCCATGGGTGAGAGAAAATCACTCAAGGCTGCTGGGTATGTGGCTGGCCCCTGGGAGGCAGGGCTTTGTCCTGGCTAAGAAAGATGTACCAGGGCAGGGAGAGTCTCAAGGAGCAAGAAGTTGTGTTGCATTCCAAGACAACCTCAATCCCCATTCACAGTCACCTTCTTCACACCTCCACTATGTGCCATAGACTCCGACTCATGGTGACTCCATGGGCTCAGGGTACAACTCCATAGAGCTCTCAGTTGAGAGCTCCATAGAGTTCTCAATGGTTAATGATATTTTGAAATTATGGGATATTTTCAGACACATAGAAAAGGATGGAGAATAATAGACTAAACGCCCTCTCACTCGTACCAGCTTTGTCAAATTTATCACTTTCAACAGCTCCTTGATCCTATACTGTTTCCACCTGGAATCTCTCAAATTTGGTATTTATCATTCTCATGCACGGCTTTTGTTCTTTCATTGCATGTTACATATTTAGCGGTGCTTTGTGTGTGTCCAGTCTATGGAAATGGCGTTGTCCTTCCTTTTCTCCATGCAATGTGTTGAGATTTAGCCATTTTACTGAATATTGCTTTAGTGATTTGGCTTAACTGCTGGTTAGTAGTGGCTTGAGCATAGACCCCAGAGTATTTATCTACTTTCTTGTTGATGGACATTTGGATTTCTTCCAAGGATTTGCTATTATGAACAATGCCGAAAGAATGAACATTCTTGCATGTGACTCTGTAATGTGTGAGTGAGCTTTGTAAGGGAGCAAAGAATAGGATTGCTGGTCAGATCATGTATCTTTATGTTATTAAACATACGAAATGGCTCTCCAGAGCTTTACACCAATTCTGACGCCCATGCCCCTGTGGTGTAGGTGAGGCTATCAACACTTGGTATCAGCAGACCTTTAATTTTCACCAATCTGGTGTCTGTGAAATGACTTTTCACGGCTGCTTTAATTAGGTTTTCCCTCTTGATTGGTTTCCATTTCTGACCAGGATTTTAGGCAGCTGTGTCACTGGTGCTACGAAATGCCTGTATCTGTTTTCTAGGGCTACCATAGCAAAGTACCACACACTAGATGGCTTATAAGAACAGAAATGTATGGGCTCACAGTTCTAGAGGTCGGGAGGCCACAATCAGGTTTTTATCAGGCTTAGCTCCTTCTAGAGGCTCTGAGGGCAAATCTGTCCCATGTGCTCTCCTAGCTGCTGGTGATGGCCAGCAATCCTTGGCTATTAGACTCTTCACTACAATCCTTCACTCCATAGCCTTCTCTTCTGTGTCTTTCCACTTTTATAAGGACACCACTTATATCGAACACATCCTATTCTAGTATGGTCAAATGTTAACCTATCTGGTTATATTTGTTTTTTAATGAACATTTTTGGAGAAGTGACACCCATATAGGAAAACGCAAAAATTATAAGCACACAGTTGGATGAATTTTCACAAAATGGACACATACATGTAGCCAGGACCCAGACCAACAAACAGAATATTCCAGAACCCCAAAAGCTCTCTTTTCATCACTACTCTCATCTTCCTCAAAAAAGGTAGTAAGTATCCTGATTTCTAGCACTGTAAATTCATCTTGCCTATTTGGAACTTTATAAGTAGAGTTGTGTTTGTGTTGTTGTTTGTTATTACTGTTATTTATTACTGTTGGTTTGTTTTCATTCCTCGACTGTATTCCCTTGTTCAAATATATCGTAATTTCTTTATCCATTCTAATATTGGAGGACCCTTGAATTGCTTCTGGTTTTCTGAGTGTTTTGAATAAAAGTCTTATCAACATTCTCATGAGTGCTGTTTGATCTATGTATGTGCCGTTTCTGTTGAGTGTAAACCTGGAGGGTGTTATTCTTGACTCAGAGGCTCATGTTCTGATTTTCCAGGGAGTACTAACATGGTTTCCTGAAGTGCTTGCTCTCACGTACACACCTTTGGAAGCACGTAAGAGTTTCTGTTGCTCCACACTCTTGCCAACACTTGGGTTGTCAGTTTTTCCATCTTAGCCAAGCTGTGGGTGTGAAGGTCATTGTGGCTTAATTTGAATTTTCCTGATGACTAATAAGAATGAGAATTTTCTCATATTTGTTGTTCATTTGGCTCTCCTCTTTCATGAAGTGCTTGTTCAAGACTTTTGCTGATTTTTCTACAAAGATGGACTATCACTCTCTTGTTGAGTTGTGGAAGTTCTTTATACATCCCAGG
>NW_006921723.1:6313425-6315474 GCF_000298275.1 Orycteropus afer afer
AGTCCCTGGCTAGCAGGGCTGATTTTTAGGTTAATTCTTAGGTCCTACCACCACTCGGGAATCTCCAAGCTGTCTGTGCTGTGCCGTCAGGATCACTTAGAATTGCTGCCAGACCGCAGCTCTGTCTGTCTCCTTTTTTGCTCTTTTCATGCAAATTCTTCTGCTAGTTGGGGTTTAGTCCAGTTCTATATCCTCCCCTTCAAGGCTCATGGGTCCAGGATTATCTTCTGTGTCTGTGTTAATTGGTTCCCCTTTTCTTTGTTGAAGAGGGTCTATGGAGTCTTTCTGCCTAGTCCGCCATCTTACTGGAACCCTATATATCCCAGGTTTGAGCCCATTCTAGAAATACCTCTCTTATGCTCTAGCTTGATTTTTAATCTAATAGTACTATTTTAATTGTGGAATTCCTTATTTTCCATATAGTTCAATGTATTAATCTTTACCTTACAATTAGTATTTTGTGTTTAAAATCTTGGTCTACTCAAGGTTATGAATATATCCCATGATCTAGAAGCATTACAGTTTTCCTTTCATCTTTAGCCTTGCACCTGAAATATATTTTTTTGCACTGTGTGAAGAAAGTATGAAATTTCATTTTTTTTTCTGCATGACTATCCAAAACAACTAGTAAAATTAATAAAATAATAAAGATTATTCAGTGGAAATATACAAAACATTTACCAACTCACACTTTGTACATTTATAATTCGGTAAGAGCTGTGGTGCTATACTAGAGAAGGCATTTGGCTGCTAACCAAAATGTTGGTGGTTTGAACCCACCAGCTGCTCCACAAAAAAAAAAAGATGAGGCAGCCTTCTTCCATAAAGATGAACAGCTTTGGAAACTCAACGGGGCTCTCTATGAATTTGGAAATGACTCGATGGCAGTGAGTTTGTTTTTTTGGTTTTATACTGATTATATTCTTCATGTGGCACAGTAATTCTTTTCCAAATTATTCCACTGCCATTAACATAAACTCAGTGTACCCAAGAAAAAAACCTCATACCTCCTCCCTCTCACCCACCAGCCATTCCTCAGAAGGAAGGTTGGGCAATCTACTTCCATAATGACACTGCCTAGGAAATATAAGGAGGGGTCACTATGAGTCGGAGATCACTCAATGGCACATAACAAAAACAGAAACCTCTCTCTCACACCTCGTAAGAACTAATAATTTTTGCTTTTTATATGTTTGCTTATTTCATATAAGAGACATTATACAATATTTGTCTTTTGTTGTTGATTTATTTCACTCAGTATGCTGTTTTCAAGGTTCATATATGTTGTGACATGTATCAGGATTTCATTTCTCTTTAAGGTTGAGTAATATTCCATTGAATGGATATACCACATTGTGTTTACCCATTCTTCAGTTGATGGACATTTGGGTTGTTTCCATTTGGTCGTGAAAGCACTGCAATGAGCACTGTTGTACAAGTTCCTATTTGCATCACTAGGTATAATTTATTCAAAGCATCATCCTTTCACTACTATTTTGTCCTGCTACCCTTTGTCAAAATCAAGTGTCTATATACATATGAGTCTGTTTATGAACTCTTTCTTTCATATGAGTGAAGGATAAAGATAAAATCAAGACACAACTAACCCATTATATGTAGAGACATAACATGTATCAGACAACTGTGTTGTTGTTGTTAGGTGCCATTGAGTTGGCTCCAACTCATAGTGGCCCTGTGTACAACAGAATGAAACACTGCCCAGTCCTGTGCCAGCCTCACACTCCATGCTATATACATGAGCCTCTCTTTGAAGTCACTGTGTCAATCCATCTTGTTGAGGGCCTTCCCCTTTTTTGCTGATACTTTACTTCACCAAACATGATGTCCTTCTCCAGGGAAAGGTTCCTTCTATTAGCCAGCTATACTACACAGCAAATTACCACCAAGTCAGCAGCTTAAAACAACACTCATATATTATCTTATGATGTCTAGGGGTCAGGAGTCTGGGCAGGACTTAGCTGGGGTCCTGTGCTTGGGGTTTTACAAGGATGAAAATCAAGGTGGCACCTGGACTGTGTTCCTTTTTTT
>NW_006921723.1:6316884-6318721 GCF_000298275.1 Orycteropus afer afer
TTTGTTCTTCTTCTTCAATAGTGCTTTGCTTATTTGAGGTCTCTTTCCTTTCCATATAAAATAGTGATTGGTTTTTCCATATCCTTAAAGAATGCTGATGGAATCTGGATTGGGATTGCATTGAATGTATAGATTGCTTTGGGTAGAATTGACATTTTCACAATGTTCAATATTCCTATCCATGAGCATTGTATGTTCTTTCATTTATGTAGATCTCTTATGGGTTCTTGGAGTAGTGATTTGTAGTTTTCTTTGTACAGGTCTTATGACCAAAGTATGTGAGATGAAGTTTGGCCATTCTCACCTTCAAGGAGCATTCCAGCTGCATTTCCTCTAGGACAGATTTGTTACTTCTTTTAGCAGTCCATGGTACTTTCAGCATTCTTCTCCAGCACCACATCTCAAAAACATCAATTCTTCAACAACAACAACATCCATGAGCATTGTATGTTCTTCCATTTATGTAGATCTCTTATGGGTTCTTGGAGGAGTGATTTGTAGTTTTCTTTGTACAGGTCTTTTGTGTCCCTAGGGAGATTCATTCCCATGTATTTTATCTGTCTATCTATCTATCTATCTATCTATCTATCTATCTATCTATTTATCTATTGTTATTGTGAATGCTATAGATTTCCTTATTTCTTTTTCAGCAATCTCTTTGCTGGTGTAGAGGAATCCAGCTGATTTTTATATGTTGATCTTATACCACTATGCTAAATCTCTCAGTTCTAGTAGGTTTTTTTTGGCTGAGTCTGTTGGGTTTCTAGGTATAGGATCATTCATCATCAAACAGGGATAGTTTTACTTGTTCTCTACCAATTTGGATGCAATTTGATTTCCCTTTCTTGCCTTATTGCCCTGGCTAGGACTTCCAATGGGAGCTTTGGTAGCATAGTGGCTAAGGCACTTGACTGCTAACCAGAAGGCTGGCGGTTCAAACCCACCAGCCACTCCTCATAAGGAAGATGGAGCAATCTACTTTCATAGTGACACTGCCTCGGAAACCCAAGGAGGGGTCACTATGAGTTGGGTCCAACTCGAAGGCACATAACAACAACAGGACTTCCAATACAATGTTGAATAGAAGTGGTGCTAGAGGACATCCTTGTCTGGTTCCTTTTCACGAGGGAAATGGTTTCAGTCTCTCTCCATTGAGAATAATGTTGTTTATTGGTTTTGCATATATGCCCTTTACTATGTTGAGGAATTTTCCCTCTATTACTATTTTGCTGAGAGTGTTTTTCAGGAATGGGTGTTGGGTTTTTATCAAATGCCTTTTCTGCATCGACTGATATGATCATGTGGTCCTTTTGTTTTATTTATGTGGTTGATGTTGATTGTTTTTCTAATGTTGAACCCATAATGTATTATTTTTTGGATATGTTGTTGGAGTCTATAGGATAGGATTTTGTTGAAGATTTTTGCATCTGTATTCATGAGGGATATTTGTTTGTAGTTTTTTATTTTAGTGATGTTTTTGCCTGGTTTGGTATGAAGGTTGCGCTTGCCTCATAAAATGAATTTGGGAAGATTCCATCCTTTTCTATGTTCTGGAATAGTTTGAGTAGCATTGGTGTCAGTTCTTCTCTGAATGTTCTGTAGAATTCTCCAGTGAAACCATCTGGGCCAGGGCTTTTTTGTTGTTGTTGTTGGTTATTTATTTATTTATTTAATGACATGTTCAATTTCTTCTTTTGTTATAGGTCTGTTTAAATTTTCCACCTCAGCCTCTGTTAGTTAGGTAAGTAGTATGTTTCTAGAAATATGTCCATTTCTTCTAGATTTTCGAATTTGTCAGAGTATATTTCTTCATTTGTTGTTGTTGTTGTTACATGCC
>NW_006921723.1:6319626-6321258 GCF_000298275.1 Orycteropus afer afer
TTATGTATTTTGGGGTTCTTTCATTGGGTGCATAGATATTTATTATTGTCATGTTCTCTTGTTCAATTAATCCTTTAATCATTCTATAATGTCCTTCCTTGTCTTTTATGGTGGTTTTTGTCTTACTGTCAATTTTCTCAGAAATTAACATTTCCACTCCTGCTCTTTTATGGTTGCCATTTGCTTGATACATCTTTTTCCAACCTTTGATTTTTAGTCTATCTTTGTCTTTGTCTCTTAGATGTGTATCTCTTGTAGACAGCATATTGATGGGTTATGTTTTCTTATCCAATTTGCATCTCTCCATCTCTTGATTGGTGCATTAATCCATTGACATTCAGTATAATTATTGACAAGTGTGAATTTGTTGCTATCATTTTGTTACATGCTTTTTCGTGGTGTTGCTGATTTCTTTGTTCCATATAATTTTCTGTGCTGAGCTCGTTTTGTTTATCAATTGTGTTATCACTTCCTTAATTGCTATTGTTTTCAAACCAAAAAACCAAACTCACTGCTCTCAAGTCTTTTACCAACTCATAGCAATTCCTCCTTGGATTTCTGAGGTAGGATATCTCTATTTCCTAAATATTTGTGTTTGTCCTCTTTTTTATGTTGATGTGAAGGTTTATCATTTTTCTTTGAGGTTACCCTGTAATTTATAATTTTCTTCCTAAGTTTAGAACAGTCTGTTCTATCTTGCAGTTGTCTTGACTTCTCTACCATTTAGAAGTTCTGTAACTACACATGATTTTTCCTCCTTTTAAGTTTTCCTCATTTGTCAATTGATGTGTCTGGTTCCCTGATTATAATCTTGTAGGCTTATTTACTTTGGATACTTCCATAACTGGGTTGGTTTCTGGGTTATCTGTGTTCCTTTTTGGAGTTAGAGGTTCTCTTTCAAGCTCACATGGTTGCTGGTAAAAATCTTGCAGTTGTAGAACTAAGATCCCCATTTTATTGTTGTCTGTTGGCTAGAATCTCACTCTGCTCCTAGAAGTTGTTCCTAAATCTTTGCACTGTGGGCCCTCTCATAAGCAAAAACTTTCTTTCATGCTTTAAATCTCCTCTGCCAGAAAATACTGTTCCCTTTAAGAGCTTATCTGATTGATTCAGGCCCACCAAAGACTCTGTTAAAGTCAACTGATTTGAGACTTTAATTATATCTGCAATGCCCCTCACAGCAGCACCTAGAGTAAGGTTTAGTGGTGTAGATGAGAAGAGATGCATGTGTATTCTAGGTGGCAGGAAACTTAGAGACCATTTTAGAATTCTTCCCAACACAGAAGGAGGCATGGCTTTGCTAACAGAGCCATTCTCTGCTTATAGCCAGCATCTGACTAAGGGTCTAATCTGGGGACATTCAGAGATGGAGAAACTAACTAATCATGAAACCTAAATGGATGCATTTATAAGCCATGGTGAAGTGGCAACTCCAGTAAAAGAAAACAAAACAAAAATAACAACGAAAATCTCCCTTTAAAGGTATTTCCACTAAAGGTTGTGCTCCAGATGATGAGAATCATCTCAGCACTCTTCCCAACAACCTGGATCTATTGTTTGAGATGCTCTTAAGGTCTTGGTTAAGTTGAGATGGGATGGGAAATGGGCAGAAGCCAGTGAGGACAAGACTAG
>NW_006921723.1:6322403-6323072 GCF_000298275.1 Orycteropus afer afer
CATTGGTGTTGATTGTGACACCAAGTGATATGAAATCTTTGACAGCGTCAATCTTTTCTCCATTTATGGTGATGCTGCTTGTTGGTCCAGTTGTGAGGATTTTAATTATCTTTATGTTGAGGTGTAATCCATACTGCAGACTATAGCCTTTAATCTTCATCAGTAAGTGCTTCAAGTCATCTTTACTTTCAGCAAACAAGGTTGTGTCGTCTATCACAGGTTGTTAATGATTCTTCCTCCAATCTTGATGCCCACGTTCTTCTTCATGTAGTCCAGCTTCTCGGATTATTTGTTCAGCATACAGAGTGAATAAGTATGGTGAAAGGATACAACCTTGACATACTCCCTTCCTGATTTTAAACCATGCAGTATCCCCTTGTTCTGTTAGAAGGGCAGCCTCCTGAACCAAATAATAGTTTAGCTTAATTAGAAAATAATGTCTGCAATAAGCATTATAGTCTTTTAAAGAATTGTCTACATGTGATCAAATTGACAGCAGTAACTTGAAAGGATAGAGAGGAAGCTTCGGGAGGCAGTGAGTCTTGCTAATGATGGTTAAACAATTTGGAGAAGGTTGTTGAGAAAGGTGGCACAACCTGAAGAATGCCACCAATGTCACTGAATTGCACATGCAGAAATTGTTGGAGTGGTGTAGGTTTTGTTGTGTGT
>NW_006921723.1:6342085-6350125 GCF_000298275.1 Orycteropus afer afer
GGAGAAGGATGTCATACTTGGTAGGGTGGAGGGTCGACGAAAGAGGGGGAGGCCTTCAACGAGATGGATTGATGTGGTGGCTGCGATGATGGGCTCAAGTATAGCAGGGATTGTGGGGCTGGCGCGAGATCAGGCAGTGTTTCGTTCTGCTGTGCATGGGGTCGCTATGAGTTGGAAACTACTCGACGGCACTTAACAACAACAACAACAACTTGTTAGCAGCACAAACCTGGACTTTTTTTTTTTATCACTTAACCTGATTAACTTAATTGAGCAGAATCCATATAAATTTATCTAATGACTGAAATATTTGGATTTATCTCAACCATCTAT
Source organism: Orycteropus afer afer (assembly GCF_000298275.1). Classification (NCBI taxonomy): domain Eukaryota; kingdom Metazoa; phylum Chordata; class Mammalia; order Tubulidentata; family Orycteropodidae; genus Orycteropus; species Orycteropus afer. Next base: position 6,342,419 of record NW_006921723.1, read on the forward strand.
TTACCGACTCAATCTGTTCTTTTTTTCTCTTTTCTGTCCTTTATTGAGTTAAGCATATTATTTTTATTCTACATTCACTCCCTTATTGGTTAAAAGTTAAACATTTCTTTCTATTCTTTTATTGTTTACCTTTACAAATTTTACATGTATTAATGTCAAAAATTAATCAATGTTACTCCTCCAGTACAGTACAAATATCTTAGAATTCTCTAACTCTGATTATTGTCTCCTGTCTTATATTTTAATTTCTTCTGCATTTTGCTTCTGTCTTATTTTTATACCTCCACAGTTAGTCATTATTATTATTTTTATAATTTTGTCAATATTTGTTAAGATTTATTCACATGTGCACCAGTTTTTTGGCTTATTACTTTTTACAGTTCTTTTTTCTTTCTTCAGAATTCAAATTGTCTTTCTGAGTATTTAGTATTTTTTTCAGTAAGGATCTCAGTGCTAAATTAATTGAGCATCATTTGCCTACAGATATCTTTATTATCCCCATCTTATTGAAGTATATTTTAGCTGAATATAAAAATCTATATTAACATGTATTTCCTCTTGATACTTTGAAGGTCATGTTCCATGGTAAGTTGGCTTTAACTGTTGCTTTTGACAAATCTTTGGAAATTCTAGTTGTCATTGCACTTCACTGCTAATCAGAAGGCTGGCGGTTCAAACCCACCAGCCACTCCTAGGTAGGAAGGTTGGGCAATCTACTTCCATAGTGATACCGCCTCAGAAACCCAAGGAGGCGTCGCTATGAGTCAGGTCCGACTGGATGGCACATAACAACAACAACAGTTGTCATTTTGATGTATGTAATTTTTCTTTTCTCTCTGGTTGCTTTTAGAACTTCCCTTGTGTTTTATGTTCTATGGATTTGCTTAGTCTAATCTTCTCTTTCACCTACTCTATGAATTATCAATATTAGTGTTTAAAGTATTTTGTAAGTTCTAGATGGTATTTTTTTTCAAATATATCTGTTCTTTCTCATTGTTTATTGCTTTATTTTTTCCCTTTCTCCATTTATGTCTGTAATCATTTTAAACATGCTTATTTTGAGGTCTTTATCTAAGAGTTTTGTTGGATACATTTCTTGGAGGGGTCTCTCATCCTGTTATTAATTTTGTATGCTAAATATTGCATATGTTTTGTATTTTGGATTGTATATTTGGATGTTTTTTATTTTATCTTCAGTAGAAAACTACATTTGGGAATACATGGTGGTTTCCCCCATGTTAACACTAGTCTAAGACCACATTATTATTTCAACTTGAAGGTTGTCAGACCCCATAAAGCATGTAAACACAAGCCTCAAATACTGATGAAGACCTAGTGAGATGAAGGAGAGGACACATCTAAGGAACTTAATCAGAACATGTCATGGAGAGATAAAGGGGTGTAATCTTGAGAGAGAGAGATGAGAGAGAGAAATATTAATAGACCTGAGGAGGAAAATGGAAAGGACCAGTACATATCAATTAAGAATTGCAGAAGAATAGAAATGAGAAGAGGTACTATTCAAAGTCATAGCAGCATTTTTTTTTTTTTTTTTTTTCAGAATTGATGGAAAACATAAGTCCTTAGTACCTGGAAATATAATGAGTCGAGAGAAAGAGAAGTAAAAATAAATCCACAACCAGACAAATTGTAGTGAATCCATATCACATTTAAGCAATTTACAACTATATTTATCACATATTATTCTGTAATTAAAATTAATAATAAACATTACTGAGAATCCTATATGATCTAGTATGGGAGGAGGGATATTAACACAATGTTATAAGTACTATTTTATGTACTTGTCTTCCAAATGAGAATAAGAGTCACAAGAAAGAAACAGACACACATTTATGCTGTCTTACATTTATCTTTGCAATTATTTTATTTCTTTGCCTGAATTCTAAGTACTGTCTAGTGTCCTTTCATCCTTTCATTTCATCCTGAAGAAATCCCTTTAATATTTCTTGTAGGGCAGGTATACTAGTGAGGAATTATCTCAGTTTTTGTTTATCTGGGGAATCCTTTAATTTCTTCTTCATGTTTGAAGAATTGTTCTTCTGGATATAGGTGCTTGGCTGACACTTTGAATATATCATTGTACTACTTTCTGGTCTGTAGTTTCTGATGAAAATGAGCTGTTTATCTTATTGAAGATCCTTTTTATGTGACGAGTTGCTTTTCTGTTGCTGCTTTCAAAATTCTCACTTTGCTTTGGCTTTTGACAGTTTGACTGTGATGTGTCGAGGTGCAGATCTATTTGAGCTTATTCTGCTTGGAGTTCATGGAGCTTCTTGGCTGTGTAGATTAATGTTTTTATCAAATTTTGGGAGCTTTCCCAAAAATTTTTTAAAATTTCTTTCTTCCTTTTTTTCCCCCTCTCTTATTCTAAGACTCCCATTATACATATGTTGCTATATTTGAAGGCATCCCACAGATATCTAAGGCTCTATTTATTTTTCTTCACTCATTTTCATTCTTTTCCTCACACTGAATAATTCCAAATGACCTATTGTCAAGCTCACTGATTCCTTCTCCTTTGACCTCGAATATACTGTTGACCCTCTCTAAGAAATATTTCTTTCTGTTTTTATATTTACCAACTTTAAAATTTTTATTTTATTCTTTTTAAATTTAATTGTTATATCCTTATTGATTTTCTCTATTTGGTGAGACACCATTCTCATATTTTTACTTCTTTTGATATGGTTTCATTTAGTTCTCAAACATATAGCTGATTTAAAAATCTTTGTGTAGCCAATCCTACTCCTGGGGAAAGTTTCTACCAACCACTTTTTCCTGTGTGTGAGTCATACTGTCCTGTTTATGTACACATCTCATAACTTTCTGTTGAAAACTGGCAACCCTAGAAATCATGTTTTTCCTCCCTACCAAAAGATTTTTGTTGTTAATGTTGTTTATTTTAGTGACTTTCTTGAGCTAATTCCATAAAGTCTGTACTCTTTGTCATGTGAGACACTGTTAAGTTCACTTAGTGGTCAGTTAATGTTTGGGCAGAGATATCCTTAAATGCCTTAATCCAGTAAGTCTCCCACGGTTTACTGAGGAGGACTTCAATGCTCCAACAGGCAGTTTAAAACCCTACCTGCACTTTAAATTCCTATTCGTGTAGAGCCTCAAGGTCTGCCAGAGATGAGAGATTAGGGCCTTTTCAGTTCTTTCAAGGGCATGTGTGTACAGTTCTTCACATGAGTGTCTCCTGTATTACCAGGAATATGTTGGAACTGCCCCTTCCAGTGGCTATTAGTCTGCTGATTTTCACAGCTACCTTAATGGTCCAAAAAAACAAACTCAATGCCATCTAGTCAATTCCAATTAATAGCAACCCACACTGAGTTTCCAAGGATGTAAATCTTTACGGAAGCAGACTGACTCACATTTCTTCTGTGGAACAGCTGGTGAGTTTGAACTGACAACCTTTGGGTTAGCAACCCAACACCTTAACTACTACACCACCAATGGTCAGGCTGTTGGTTTTCAAGACCACGAGGCAGTTCAGGAGAAGAGAATCGGAATAGGGCAAGATAAAATGCCACAGAGCTCTCTGCTCTTACCAAGACTCAGCCATTGTTATTGAATAAATGCTCCTTGGATTCCTGAAAGCTTTTGGGTAATTTCCAGACTTCTAAAAAAGTTTATCTTGACAATTTTGGCCAGTGTTCTCTTGCTTTTATGGAGGGGTTGATTTTTGGAGGTTCTACTCCACTATTTCTGGAAATGCTTCTCTCCAGGAGAGCTTTTAAAACTTCCATTTTAGTCCAGATAAAGATGAACAAGCTTCCTTGTTATAGTCCTGTGCTGGTGTGTGAATTTTGTTAATAATCATTCTTTTCACTGAGGTTGTAGCAAGGACTATGTCTTTATGAAAAACTTTCAGTTCCTACTCTTGTGCATATGGTACCAAAGGGCCTCATCCCCTTCCCAGGGAGCCCATTTCAAGCCCCTTGATATTAAGACCAGCATCTGTGAGCCAGCCCCTGGGCAGCCACAGCATTAGCTCACCATAATTACTGTTTCAGGTCAGGTTATTCCATTTTGGGTCCCTGGAAATTTCCATTACTCTTTTGCAAGCTCAGCTCTCCATTGAAAAGATGTGTATCATATTTTACCTGGCATTTCTAGCTATTTTTCAGACAAGAGGGCACTCAGGTTATCTTGACAATAATATTCCTGGGAAAAAAGAGCTCTCTCTATATATGTTTTTAAATGCACACAAGCTCGCACAAACATACCAATACACAACTACAACAATGCAGCAAGTAGAAGCAAGAGATATCAAATCATGATGAGGATAATGAGTGTGAGTGTCTTGCATATAAACAGGCCATAGGTCTGTCTGGCTTCAGGAGTCTTCAGGTAAACCCAGTCTAACTGCAGTCCTCACTGGAGGTATTTAATATGATAGAAGTGTGACACTCGAGCTGCTGCTAACAGCCAGAAGTGAGGGAAGCTCATGTATTCCCAGACCTTCTGCCCATCCAGGTGTGTGCCTGCCTTTTCTGAAATGTCTTCCTGGAACTTCTGAGACTGTTGCTCAGCCTCAGGTAATGCTTTCCAAGGTTCTCCTCTTACTGTTGTTGTTGTGTGCCGTCGAGTGGGACCTGACTCATAGCAACCCCCTTGGGTTTCTGAGGCGGTATCACTACGGAAGTAGATTGCCCAACCTTCCTTCCAAGGAGTGGCTGGTGGATTTGAACTGTCAGCCTTCTGGTTAGCAGTCAAATGCCTTAGGCACTACCAGAGCTCCCTAAAAAAAACCTCCCAACTGACTTCATCAGACTCCTAGTGAGCCCTTCTTGAGTTTCCAAGGAGGGGCGAATAGAGAAAGAGACAGCCTGGTCTATGTGGCGGGGAGCGGCTGGTGGGTTTGAACCGCCAGGCTTGCTCTTGGCAGGTGACTGCGTTAGGCCCAAGGCCGTCCTCTAGGATCCTCCTCCTCCTAGCACCTGGAAATCCTGGAAGGTTCATAGGTTCAATGAAGAGACTGCCAGCCCACTATACCACTATAGCAGGTGTCAAGAAGAGATGTTAGAAGGAGGAGTGTTATGAGATGGAGCAGAATAAAGTTGGTATTCCTAGAAGTTGACTTTTTTGTCTAAGAGGATGTTCTGAGCTACGAGTAGAGTGAGGACTAGGAGAGGGAGAGGCTGACTAAGGATTCCTACCAGGATATTGCAAGAATGCATCTCACTAATGGGCTCAAAGTCCGGCAGAGATAGACAAGTAGACTAAGGAACAGAATGGTTGTGGAATCATCCAGAGGGTTGATGTTTTCTTATAAAAGTGTTTGGGTATTTCCTAGTCATATAGATGTACATATCATATCTCCTTCAACACTAACATTTGAACATATACAGCTATGTTGTTGTATGCCATCAAGTCAATTCTGACTCATAGCAACTCTATACAATCACACAATTCCACTTTTCTCTTTTCTCCATGCTCTTCAATCATTTGATCATTTTTAAGCTCTAAACTTTAGAAAGCAACAGAGCCACTGGGACTAAGCTTCAGGCTTTGACGTGGACCTGTTTTTACTCAAATCTGATTGTTAGAGAGATTGGCGAGAGGAGGGAGCCTGAAGTGGTAGAACCAAATTTCTTCCTTATCATCATTGTCATCAGCAGCAGCCACCATTCACTGAGCACTTACCCATGTGCAGGCTCTGTACTAAGTGCTTTATGGGCACTGTGTCATTTAAACCTTTCAGCCTCCTGGGGGTTTCCATTATTCTTCCCACAAAGAATGAAACTCAACGAGATTAAGGGAGCTCACTGCTCACGGTCTCAGAGTATAAAGTTGAAGATCTGGGATTTGAACCCAGGAATTTTTCCCTCTGGATTCCACGTTCTAAATTTTAATAAGTTATCCTGACTTGTTTTCTAATGTGAAAGTCCAGTTGTCAAGCCAGGAGCAAGTATCTGCCAATATGTCTGCCTTGAGTCAAGTTCCTAAGAGATGACGATGCAGAGGCATGCAGTTTGCCAGAGATGTGTCTATTAGGAATGTTTGCAAAGGAGGAGTTGAAGGAGGGTGGTGGCATCACCAGGGTTGGTGTTACCCAGTGTGGTAACTCATGGTGTCACCTCCCTGCTGTCGGCCTCTTCCTGTACCAGACCATATAGAATCCTTAGTAATGTTTATTTTAAAATTTAATCATATAGTAATATGTGATAAAGATAATGTTGTTGTTGTTGTTAAGTGCCGTCGAGTCGTTTCCGACTCATAGCGACCCCATGCACAGCAGAACGAAACACTGCCCGATCCCGCGCCAACCCCACAATCCCTGCTATACATCATCGCAGCCACAGTGTCAATCCATCTCGTTGAAGGCCTCCCCCTCCTTCGTCGACCCTCCACCCTACCAAGTATGACATCCTTCTCCAGGGAATGGTCCCTTCTTACAACATGACCAAAATAGTGAGATGAAGTCTGGCCATTCTTGCTTCCAAGGAGCATTCTGGCTGCACTTCCTCCAGGACAGCTCTGTTAGTTCTTTTAGCAGTCCACGGTACTTTCAGCATTCTTTGCCAGCACCACTATTATAAAGATAATAGCAACTGCTTAAAAGTAATATCTCTTAGATTACAGGAATATTAACAAAATTGTTTTGTAAAACCTTTCTACACTGAATTACAACATTATTAGTAACTGAGTGGAAGCATGTTGTGATTTTTCTCTTTCCTTCCTTTAACTGCTGGGAGCTCTCATGGCATAGTACCTAAGACACTTGATTGCTAACCAGAAGGCTGGTTGTTCAAACCCACCAGCCACTCCTTGGAAGGAAGGTTGGTCAATCTACTTCTGTAGAGATCCTGCCTCAGAAACCCAAGGAGGGGTTGCTATGAGTCGGATCCGACTCGATAGCAGTGGGTTTGATTTGGTTGGTTTGGTCCTTTAACTGCTACTCATTCTCAAAAAGGTTATTGATACAGGCTCACAAATATTGCTTACCACAATATCGTTGCTAAAACACTGGAAAATTTGACAAAATCAGCAACTATGAAAGCATTTGTAGCAACAAAAACAACTGCACATGTTTGTAGTGCATGCAGATGAAACTACATGATGATGACAGCTCTGACCAGAGCCCATTAAAAGGTTCAAAAAATAAATTAGCAGAGGGTTTAGCCTTGTGAGTATATTGATACACGTAAACTTTGCTTATGAAAATGTTTTTGTTGTTATAACTAACTACAGGGATATTTTAATAAAAAATAATAAATTTCTGCTGAAACACTGCATAAGAATTTTACAGACAATCATTTGGGTGTCACTTCCTCTGAAACTGTCACCTATGCTGTCTTCACTCCCTGTACCTCCCTAGTGATGCCACTGAAGCAGGGTAGGGAAGGGGAAAAAGTCAAACATCTGTGGTCTCAGGTAGTCTCGGGCACATAAGGAGAAAAGCTCTGAAACATAGACTGAACCACAGAGACAAAGGTCTGTCTCTTAGAACCTCTGTAGGGTCAGCTCCTCTATAGCAACGCTATGGATTAACACCACGGCTACAGCAATGGACTCAAGCATAGAAAGGATTTTGAGGATGGCACAGGACTGTGCAGGGTCTCATTCTGTTGTACGTAGGGTTGCTATGAGTTGGAGCCAATTTGATGGCAGCTAATTGGTGGTGTAGTGCCTAGGGCACTTGACTGCTAACCAGAAGGCTGGTGGTTCAAACCC
>NW_006921723.1:6350375-6352405 GCF_000298275.1 Orycteropus afer afer
CCGCAGTGAGTTTGGGTTGTTTTTGGTAACAACAAAAAAGAGTCAGCTACTGTTTATGGGCCTTTTTTGGGGGGCAGGGTACATAATGTGCATGTCAAGACAACTCATGTCAACTAAAAGCAATTCTCTGGAGAAGAGGAAAATGTAAACCATCAGCAGACAATACTCAAGTAACTGGGAGATGGATTTACTGATCCAGTAAAGGCGATCTGGATGGGACACCAATAGCACCCACTACGGTTTAACCCTTGCTTTCTTAGAATCATTTGCTTTTCTCATTAAGGTCATTTTATCCAGTCACAGATTCTCCAGAATTCTGTGGTCTTAAGTCCTGTGCAGACTTATAAAAGGAGGGTTACTGAGATAAACTGCAGCCCCAATGCTGCAGCTGGTCTTGAGACTATAACTGACACTTATCCTCTCCTTTCTCTAAGCTCCTTTTAGATTTCGCTCACCCTAGGCCAGTGCTCCTCTTGGTCTAGCTGACATGCTTAGTGAGGAAATCCAGACACTCATTCATTAAGAGTCTGGGCTTTAGCTACTATGCTTTTATAAGGTCATTTACAGTTAAAACTAGGCATTGGAGTAACTAGAGATGCCCTGGTGGATCACAGGAATGTCAGACATATTCTTCCCTATCCCACTGTGTAGTAACAGCCCTAACCCCCTTTAATGATCAGGGTCAACTATCCCTAGTAGTACAATGACTCCTTTTCATGTCTACTGGTCTACTGGAACAATAAGGAGAAAAAAAGAAGCAGGTGGAGCTCTGAATTAGGTGAGACTCTTACTATGTCCTCTGATGAAAGTGTACCATTCTGGGAACCAAGAGCTCTAGACCCAGGGAGCCAAAGATGTGAGTATGGGAAGCACACATTCTTGGGATGATGGTGAGTAGGCCAGTTCTATATCCATTTTTGCTTCTCAGACCTATGTATTCTACCTATTGTGAACAGAAAAAAAAAACACTCACTGCCATCGCATCGGTTCTGACTCATAGTGACCCTGTTTGGATTTCTGAAGTCATAAATCTTTACAGAAGTAGATTGCCCAGTCTTCTTTCTATGAAGTGGCTGGTGGATTTGAACACCAACTTTCTGGTTAGCAGTCAAATGCCTTAAGCATTTGTTAATATAGCACTACATAATCATCATTATGTATGAGGGATGATGTGCTCATGCAGAGCCTGTACGGAGACCAAGAGACAGTTGTTCAAACAGAATAAGGGTTCTAAAACCAGGAAAAGTGTGTGCCTAGGTTGTATCCTTTCACCATATTTATTCAATCTGCATACTGAACAGATAATCCAAGAAGGTGAACTATATGAAGAAGAATGTAGCATTAGGATTGGAGGAAGATTCATTAACAACCTGTGATATATAGATAACACAACAGAGGCACCTCAAAGGAAAGACATTGCAATCTACTTCTGAAAAATCAGCCATTGAAAACCCTTTGGAGCAGATCTACTCTGACACTCATGAGTTCTCTATGAGTCAGAATCAACCTGACAGCAGCAGGGTTTTGAGTTTTGTATGAGTGTGTGTGTGTGTGTGTGTTTGGGACAGAGAGTGTTTGTATGTATATACCCTCTTCATTCTGTTCTTCTGGAGAACCTTCACTAATGTAGAGGCCATGGCTGTGAGTGAAGGAGAGATGATGTTGGTGCAACAGTACCAAAGATATAGGAGTCTGGTCCCTGTTCATAGAGCTTATTTGCACTCTCTGGACTTGTTCAAGACTTACCTTAGATGAACCACATCCATCTTATGATGAGTTGTCACATCCTCCACTCAACCATTCAATTTGGTGGGTCTGACAGCATACAATTCTTGACGGGTAATTGGACTGTGTGGTGAGTTGATGTCCCATGGTCAGATGCCCCCTATCTTCCAAGGGTTAGTGATCTACCAGGAGCTTCAGAGACAATAGAGCATCACAGTCCACACAAAGAAGCAAGATAAAGCAGGAGAAACAAGGGACCAGGATACAGACCCAAAACACATCCCTGAGGAAGAAGCAGCATTGGA
>NW_006921723.1:6352730-6446266 GCF_000298275.1 Orycteropus afer afer
CTGAGAAAATTGTCCAAGATTTGTTGGAGGAGAACTTCCCTGATATGATGAAAGATGAGAATATATCCATTCAGGAAATCCAATGAACCCCAAACTGGATAGACCCCACAAGAAAAACACCAAGACATATCATCATCAAACTCACCAAAACCAAAGACAAAGAAAGAATCATGAGAGCAGCATGGGAAAAACGAAAAGCTACCTACAAGGGGCAACTAATAAGACTAAGCTCAGATTTCTCGACAGAAATCATGCAGGCGAGAAGACAGTGGGATGGTACATATAAAACACTGAAAGAGAAAAATTTCCAACCAAGAATTATGTACCTAGCAAAATTGTCCCTCAAATATGTTAGTGAAATTAGGACATGTCCAGATAAGCAGAAATGAAGGGAATTTGTTAAAACCAGACCAACCTTACAAGAGATGCTAAAGGGTGCCCTTTGGACAGAGAAGCAACAGCAGCCAATAACAACTGACCATTAACACACATGACGATATAACCCAGAAACCAATCCCGCTATGGAAGTATCCAAAGTAAATAAGCCTACAAGATTGTAAACAGGGAACCAGAGACATCAACTGACAAATGAGGACAACTACAAACCAAAAAGAGGGAAAAAAAAATCTGTGTCATTACAGAACTTCTAGATGGTAGGGAAGTCAAGACAACTACAAGATAGAATGGACTGTTCTAAACTTGGGAAGAAAACTATAAATCACAGGGTAACCTCAAAGAAAAATGATAAACCTTCACATCAAAATAAAAAAGAGGACCAGCATAAATATTCAGCAAATACTAAAACAATAGCAATGAAGGAAGTGATAACATGATTCATAAACAAAATGAGCTCAGCATAGAAAATTATATGGAACAAAGAAATCAACACAATGAAAAAGTATATGACAAAAATGACAGCAATAAATTCTTATTTGCTGATAATAACATTATCTGGCAAGGGACTTATCTAAAATTGATGGAAAACTCCAATGCCTTAACACAAAGGAAAACTGGGCAGAAGACATGAATAGACATCTCACCAAGGAGGATATTCAGGCGGTCAGCTAATACATGAAAAGATGCTCACAATCATTGGCCATCAGAGAGATGTAAATCAAAACAACGAGATATACCGTCTCACCCCAGCACTGATGGCAAGGTTCAATGAACAAAATAACAAATGCTGGTGGGGATGTGGAGAGATTGGGACTCTTATACACTGCTGGTGGGACTGTGAAGGGATACAACCACTGTAGAAAGCAGTATAACGATTCCTTGGAAAGCTGGAATTGGAGATACCATTTGACCCAGCAATCCCATTACTAGGTATATATCCTGGAGAGGTGAGAGCCAGGATAGGAACAGATACATGCATGCTCAAGTTCATCACAGCATTATTTACAATAGCAAAAAGATGGAAACAACCTATGTGCCCATCAGCAGAAGAGTGGATGACTAAACTGTGGTGCATACACATAATGGAATGCTATGCAGCACTAAAGAATAATGTTGTTGTTGTTGTTGTTGTTATGTGCCATCAAGTCAGACCTGACTCATAGCAACCCCTCCTTGGGTTTCCGAGGCAGTATCACTATGGAAGTAGATTGCCCCATCTTCCTTCTAAGGAGTGGCTGGTGGGTTTGAACTGTCAGCCTTCTGGCTAGCAGTCAAGTGCCTTAGGCAGAGTCTGCAAAACACTGCATAATATGGATGAACTTGGTGGAAATTATGCTGAGTGAAACAAGTCAATCACAGAACAGCAAATACAGTATTAGTTCATTGTTGTGGAGGGTCAAGGAAAGGTTTGTGTATGGAGGGAAACTTTCTTTGTTGGTTGCCAGGGGTGGGAGGGGAGGGGAGGGAACACTGCCAGAAAAAAAAAAAAAGCATTGACCCACATCACTTTAGTTTTGTGTATTTCACTGTACATAAATTATATTTCAATAAAATGCGTAAATAAATAAAAAAAATAAAGAAAAATAAACAAGCAAAAAACCCACTGCCATCAAGTCAATTCTAACTCATAGTGACCCCCATTGGGTTTCCAAGGCAGTAAATCTTATGGAAGTAGATTGTCCCATCTTCCTTCTATGGGGTGGCTAACGGATTTGAACTACCAACCTTCTGTTTAGCTGTCAAATACCTCAGGTACTGTGCCACCAGAGAATATACAAAACCATTCAGAGACTAGACATGGATTCACCCTTCCCTCCCACCTGAGTCACCCAGCCAACGAGAGTTATTGTGTTTGCCAGTTTATGGTTTGCCCTTCCATCCAGATAAAAATTAGGGTGAAGGTTAGGGTAGGTGTGATGGTTAGGTTTGTATGTTAACTTGGTTGAGCCTGGTTGAGTGGCTGGGCAGCTGGATGTAGTATTCCCCATGATGAGACTGGTAATCAGTTCCATGTGGAATCTACTGTGAGCAGCTGAGTAGCTGCCTTAAGGATGTGGTCTGATTCCCATATATAAGCAGCAGGTTTGGGCATGGTCGCTAGCTTATGGCATGCTTGATCCCTGTATGTAGCTGTGCTGTTGTTCAGCAGCCTGCCATGCTCTTCCGACCTTGGGACTTTTAATAGACTTGAATTCATGGCCTGACATGTGGTTTGGTAACATCAGGACTGTGCCTTTTTACTTATCAACCTTGGGCTTGTCAGTCTTAGCAGCCAGTGAGTGAAGAAAAGCTTCTAGCTTCAGTGGGCCGGGAGCAGGAGGCAGAGCTGAAGCCCAAGGTTGAGGGGGTTTCACCCAGCCCCTAGAGCCTGGCACTTTGAATTTGGACTTAAAGCCTCCAAACTGTAAGAGAATAAACTCCTGTTTGTTAAAACCATCCCATTTGTGGTATATTCCTGTCAGAGCAGCACTAGGTACCCAGAACAGTAGGGTCTGAGATAATGGATAAATTTATCTGAAAGACTCTAGAGATACCACCTTGGAAACCCAAGGAGGAGTTGCTATGAGTCAAATTGATTCGATGATAGTGAGTTTGTTTTTTTTTTAATACATTATCCAGTCATCAAAAATAATTTGACAACAACAACATAAGTGGCAAAGGGCATTGTGGTGAAATGAGCTCCCTTATGTGGCTTTTTGCCTTAGTTCTTTGGTCAAACAACTTGAGATATTTTCCCCCTAAACACTGAGGAGTTACTTTGCCCTAGTTTTCTACCCAGCAGGGTTTGTTCCTTTTTTCCAGGTTGATTGACATTTGCTAGGTGAATTTTAAACAACTCGGTTTTGACACTTTTTGTCTGGTCCTGGGCTGCAGTTCATTCAGTGACTGGTATGCATCTTGCAAGAATTGCAAATGAGGTGAGCCTACTATGCAAATGAAGTGTCTGTGGCCTACTGAAAGTAGATTGGTCAGTTCATGGCCCTGGTGGGAGTGCCATGCCTTGAAATTGATAAGGAATTTGTTTACTTAAGCAGTCAGTCCTAAAGGCACTTTTCAGACAGAAAGAAGCAGGAGAAGCAGAAGAGAGAAATAAAAGAGAAGGAACAGGGCAGTGGGAGGAGGAGAGAGAGTGACAGAGACAGAGCCAGAGCCAGGGCCAGGAACCTCCTAAAGGAGATGTAACATGGGTCAAAGGCTGTAATACTGAAGACAGCAAGAGACCTAGAGGGGCCTGGCAGCAGAACCAGTGGCAACAGACAGCAGGACCAAGAACAGCCTGTCCTGAGGGGGCTAAGAGGAGGTCTGCATGGCCTGGAGTAAGAGAGCTGTCCTACACTGAAGAAGGGAGACCTGGCCTACATGCTTCCTCATCCTGAGTTGTACTTTATTCCTCAATAAACCACTTACCTGTAAGTATGGTCTATGAGTTCTGTGTACCCATTGCAATGGATTATCAAACCCAGAAGAGAAGTAGAGAATGCCATGGGAGGGAGAGACAGCTGATGTTAGAATTGGTAAGAAAGTTGGAGAGTAGTGGTATGTCTGACCTTGACATCATGAAGTTAGACAGGTTTGGACACTACTACTGCTATTGTTCTTGTTAGGTGCCATCAAGTCAGGTTTAAATCATGGTGGTGGTGGTGGTGATGTGCTGTTGAGTTGGACCCAACTCATAGCGACCCCTCTTTGGGTTTCCGAGGCAGTATCACTATGGAAGTAGATTGCTCAACCTTCCTGCCGAGGAGTGGCTGTTGGGTTTGAACTGCCAGCCTTCTGGTTAGTGATCAAGTGCCTTAGGCACTATGCTACCAGAGCTCCCCCATATACAACAGAATGAAACACTGCCCAGTCCTGTGCCATCCTCACAATCTTTGTTATGTTTGAGCCCATCGCTCAAGCCACTGTGTTCACCCTTCTTGTCGAGGATCTTCTCCTTTTTTGCTGACCGTATACTTTATCGAGCATGATATCCTTCTCCAGCAACTGGATGCTTCTGATAATATAACCAAAGAACATGAGACAAATTCTGGCTGTACTTCTTCCAAGACAGATTTCTTCATTTTTTTTTCATGCAGTCCATGGTATTTTCAATATTCTTTGCAAATACCACAATCCCAATGCATCAATTCTTCTTTGGTCTTCCTTATTCATTGTCTAGCTTTTACATTCAAGTGAGACTATTCAAAATACCTGACTTGTGATCAGGTCCACCTTAGTCTTCAAAGTGACATCTGTGCTCTTTAGCACGTTAATAAAGTCTTTTGCAGCTGATTTTCCCAGTGCAATAGTTGTCTGATTTCTTGATTTCTGCATCCATGAGTGTTGATTGTGGATCCAAGTGAAATAAAATCTTTGACAATTTCAATCTTTTATCCATTTATCATGATGTTGCTTATTGGTCCAGTTGTGAGGAATTTTGTTTTCTTTATGTTGAGATGTAATCTGTACTAAAGGCTGCACTCTTTGATCTTCATCAGTAAGTGCTTCAAGTCTTCTTCACTTTCAGCGAGCAAGGTTGTGTCATCTGCCTGTAGCAAGTTGTTGATGAACTTTCTTCCAATACTGATGTCACATTTTTCTTCTTATAGTCCAACTTGTCAGATTATTTGCTCACTATACAGATTGAATAAGTATGGTGAAAGGACACAGCCCTGACACATAACTTTCCTGATTTTAAACCATGCAGTATCCCTTGTTCTGTTCAAACAACTGCGTCTTGGTCTACAGACAGGTTCCTCATGAACACAATTAAGTGTTTGGGAATTCTCATTCTTCACAATGTTATCCATAATGTGTTAAGATCCACAAAGTCAAATGCTTTTGCATAGTCAATAAAACACAGGCAAACATCTTTCTGGTATTCTTTGCTTTCAGCCAAGATTCATCTGACATCATATCCTTCATTCCCTTCTGAAGCCAGCTTGAATTTCTGGCAGTTCCCTGTCAAACTGCTGGAACCATTTTTGAATTATCTTCAGCAAAATTTTACTTGTGTGTGATATTAATAATATAGTTTTACAATTTCTGTATTCTGTTGGGTCACCTTTCTTTGGAATGGTCACAAATATGGATCTCTTCCAGTCAGTTGGCCAGCTAGCTGTCTTCCAAGTTTCTTGACATAAATTAGTGAGTGCCTCCAGTGGTGCATCAGGTTGTTGAAACATCTCACTGGGTATTCCATCAGTTCCTGGAGGCTTTTTTTTTTTTTTTTTTTGCCAATTCTTTCAATACAGCTTGGACTTCTTCCTTCAGTATCATCAGTTCTTGATCATATGCTTCTTCCAGAAATGGTTGAACATCAACCAATTCTTTTTGGTACAGTGAATGACTCAGTGTATTCCTTCCATCTTCTTTTGATGCTTCCTGCATCATTCAACATTTTGCCTTTAGAATCCTTCAATATTGCCATTCAAGAGTTGAAGTTTTTCTTCAGTTCTTTTACCTTGAGAAATGTCAAGGGTTTTCTTCCTTTTTCATTTTCTAACTCCAGGTCTTCACACATTTCATTATAATACTTTCTCTTCTTGAGACACACTTTGAAATCTTTTATTCAGATCTTTTGTTTCAATATTTCTTTCATTCACTTTAGCTACTCTCCATTCAAAAGCAAATTTCAATGTCTCTATTGACATCCATTTTGTGTTTTCATCCCTTCTGTCTTTTTAATGACCTTTTGCTTTCTTCATGTGTGATGTCTTTGATGTCATCCCACAACTCAACTGGGCTTCAGTCGTTGGTGTTCAATACATCAAATCTATTCTTTAGATGATCTCTAAATTCAGGTGGGATATAATTAAGATTGTATTTTGGCTCTTGTGGACTTGTTTTAATTGTCTTCAGCTTCAACTTGAACTTGCATATGAGCAATTGATGGTCTCTGTTACAGTCAGCCCCCTGGCCTCATTCTGACTGATGACACTGAGCTTCTCCATCACCTCTTTGCGCAGATGTAGTCAATTTGATACCTGTGTATTCGATCTGGCGAGGTCCTTGTGTATAGTCACCATTTCTGTTACTGAAAAACAGATATTTGCAATGAATAAGTCATTGGTCTTGCAAAATTCTATCATGTGATCTCTGGAGTTATTTCTATCACCAAGGCCATGTTTTCCAACTACTGACACTTCTTCAACTTTCACACTCTAATCACTAGTAATTATCAGTACATCTTGATTGTAAAGTTGTTCAATTTCAGACTGCAGAAGTTGGTAAAAATGTTCAATTTCTTCATCTTTGGCTTTAGTGGTTGGTGAGTAAATTTGAATAGTAGTCATATTAACTGGTCTTCCTTGTAGGCATGTGAATATTATGCTGTCACTGACAGCATTGTACTGCAGGATGCATACTGAAAAATTCTTTTTGACAACAAATGCAACACCATTTTCAATTTGTCATTCTCGGCATACTAGACTGAGGGTGCAGAGGCATTTGGCATCTGATTCAAAATGGCCAATACCAGTCCATTTCAGTTCACTAATGCCTAAGATATTAATCTTCATGCATTCCATTTCAGTTTTGCATCTTCTAATTTTCTTAGCTTCATAATTTGTAATTCCATGTTCTGATCATTAATAGATGTTTGCAGCTATTTCTTCCCACTTTGACTCATGCCCCATCAGCAAATGAAGGTCTGGAAAGCCTCACTGATTCCAGGCCTCAGATTCCAGGCAGATGCCAGCTGGGAACTTGCCCTCTATCCGTGGCCTGGAAGAGGAGCTCCAGGGAGGCTCACAAACGCTGCTCCCCGCCCCCAGGTGTGGGGCGCCCAAGGGAGGTGGA
The DNA here is from genome assembly GCF_000298275.1 of Orycteropus afer afer. Taxonomy (NCBI): domain Eukaryota; kingdom Metazoa; phylum Chordata; class Mammalia; order Tubulidentata; family Orycteropodidae; genus Orycteropus; species Orycteropus afer. The sequence continues at coordinate 6,359,907 of NW_006921723.1, forward strand.
TCATTGGCAAAGCTGCTCTTGATTGGCCCTGGGGCCCTTGTGCTGCTTCACAGGGTGACAGTTTCTGTCTGGAACCTCCCTCTCAAACAGCTCAGGCCTTATGGCCAGGTTCTGGGGACAAGGACCCCAGCCATAGCCACGTAAGCAGATGAGGGGACCAAAAGGAAGGGGCCTGTGCTCTGGGACTGGGCTCACAGTGCAGGACTCCAGCCACCTTGACCTAGCTCAACCTGGACCCTAGGGCCTGAACAATGGGGCCTTCTAGCATCCTCAGCTGGGCTTGCTGGGTGCTTTCCACAAAAAGGACCTCTCTGATGTACCAAGTCAAACCTGATGGAGTACCTCCAAATCAGGCTGAGCTGAGAACTTGATCAGGAGATGCCATCCCTGCCCCAGAGCCTTTGCCATGTTCTTCCCTCTCTGTGTCTCTCACTCTGCTCCTTGTCTACCCTGGGTGCTCTCTGCCTGTCACTTGGGTCTCAGCACAGTGAAGACCCCCTGACTTCCGATCTTATCTGCCTCTCAGCCCAATCTGTGTCATGGTCTGCTCCATTTTCTTCCTGGCATGGACCATGCACACTCTGACAGCATCCCAGTCTCTATCTGTTGAGTCCTTCCTGTCCTACCTCACTGCCTGGGGCCTGTAGCTAAAAGTGGCCAGGGCCATCCTGGCTTGTGTACAGGGTGTCTCAGTCCTTGGACACTGCACACACATGGTCCCAGCTGCATGCTCATGCAGGACAGAGCATGAGTTCCAGGAGGTGGGATGAGAGTGCAGAGGCATTTGGGACAAACTGGAGACCCTAGGGGAGCTCTGGTGGTATAGTGCCTAAGGCATTTGACTGCTAACCAGAAGGCTGGCGGTTTAAACCCACCATCCCTGGCCTCACCCATACTGAGCCTCCCAATAATATCCACACAGGCTTAGTCATTGAAGGAAATGGTCAGGACAGAAAGGTTCTGCCTTTTGGTCTCCTGATGTCAGGCTCTCTCCCCCACTGTGAGTACACCCCTGCTGTAAGCAATGAACCCCATCCCAGGGCCCTGCCATCCATCAAGCCCCTGCTTTTCCTGGGCTTGGCTGCCCTCTGCTAACTGATCTTACTGACACCTTGGGAACTCAGTGATAAGACTCAAATTGAGTAACGGTTACCTCTTCACTCTCGTGAGAATCCATGCAATCTAGATACTGGAAGTCTCTCCCAGCTAATTTTCCAATTGTCCCTCTCTTGGGAGTCTGGGCTGCATGGTGGCAAGGAGGGCAGGCCTTCAAGTTTCCCCTTTGAGGTTGAATTCCCTTTTGGAATGTGAATGCCTGTAACTCCACCTCCAGCTCACCTCCCAGATAGGTTCTTCAGCTGATGGGGGAGGAGAGAACAGCCCCCTGGCAGCTCCATTATGATTGTTTTTGTTGTTGTTATGTGCCGTCTGAGTCAGACCCGACTCATAGCGACCCTTCCTTGGGTTTCTTAGGCAGTATCACTACGGAAGTAGACTGCCCCATCTTCCTTCTGAGGAGTGGCTGGTGGGTTTGAACTACCAGGCTTCTGGTTAGCAGTCAAGTGCCTTAGGCACTATGCTACCAGAGCTCCCATTCTGATTAGGTTGGGCAAATGTTTCTCCACATTTAAAGAAGGATGTGTGGAAAACAGAGTCCCCAGATGGTGCAAATGGCTCAGCATTTGACTACTAACTGAAAAGGTGGAGGTTCGAATCCACCCAGTGGCCCTTAGAAGAAAGTCCTGGCAGTCTGCTTCTGAGAGGTCACATGAAACCCTGTGGGGACAGTTCTACTCTGCACACAGCAGGGCATCAGGAGTCAGAGTTGATCCAAAGACTTGTGCTTTGTGGAAAACACTGACTGTGTGCCTACCCATCCCAGCAGAGCTCAAGGTGTTAAAACTGATGCCTGTGTGTAGGGCTCATATAGAAAGGGTGGCTAGAATTCACAAACATGAGCACCATTCAATGTGAATTTCAGATAAACAATGAAAATGTTCAGTATGAGTGTGTCCCATGGTATTTGGCAACCTGAAGGACTCTGGTGGGGCTGTGGTGAAAGTATTGGGCTGCTAACAAAGAGGTCAGTGGTTCAAACCCACCAGCCACTCCATGGGAGACAGATGAGGCCATCTGCTTCTGTAACGATATACAGCCTTAAAAACCCTATGGGGGCAGTTCTACTCTGTCCTATAGGGTCACTATGAGTTGGAATGGACTCTACGGCAGTGTGCCTTTTCAAATGTATAACATTGGCTCCCCAAAGTGATTGGCTTGGAACATTTGGAACTTAATTTATTCATCCACCCACCAGCAGTTGTTGAGCTGGGTAGTACCGGGGCCACTGGGGTTTCCATGAGACTTAGTCCCCACCTTCCTGGAGCTTGGAGAAAGGTGGGCTCATTATCGGAGATGGTCGATAGGTTGTGGTCTCCTTTGTAAGGACAAGAGTGAGAGGAAAGTGCTCTCAGGTGCTGCCTCAGGCGAGGCCCTGGAGCCTCTGGCCAGGGGGTGGGTGCAGGGAGATTGGTATCTGAGCATCCGGTATACACAACTGCCAGCCACATGCAGCTGAGGAGCTGAGTGTCTAATCCTAATTAATCTAGATTTCCATGCCTGCCTGGGGTGGGGCAGTTCAGCAGCTATAGCAGCCCAGGTCTAAGGAGTGGTCTGACAGGTCCCTAGTCTCTGTGCAGAGCTCTGAAAATTTAAAGGGAAATCTCTCCAGACAGGGAGAAGGGCAGATGCAAGACCTGGGTGGGTGGGGACAGGGATGAGCCCCCATCCCAAAGAGCTGCACATAGGTCACTGGGGAGAGGCACAGGAGGAGAGAGAGGTGTGGAGGTGAGAGCTGAGGGTGGGTAGGACCAGCTTGTCCAGAGTCCTCTGGCACCATTCGAAGGCAGATCTTATTCAAGCTGCAACCATAAACCAACCAAACACACTGCCGTCAAGTCAGATCCGACTCATAGCAACCTCTCCTTGGGTTTCTGAGGTGATATCGCTACAGAAGTAGATTGCCCAACTTTCCATCCAAGGAGTGGCTAGTGGGTTTGAACCACCAGCCTTCTGGTTAGCAGTCAAAGGCCACCAGAGCTCTGCAGGGGGCAACTTTCTGTGGATGGTGCAAAGAGTTAACGTGCTTGACTGCTAATTAAAAGGCTGGAGGTTTGAGCCCACTCAGAGGTGCCTTTGAAGAAAGGCCTGGCGATCTATTTCTGAAAAATCAGCCACTGAAAGCCCCATGGAGCACAGTTCTACTCTGACACACGGGGGGTCACTGTGAGTCAGCGTCAATTTACAGCAACTGGCACGGACTGGTTAAGGGCCAGCTTCAGTGGGTTTTGAGGCAGGAGTGACACAGGTGATCAGCCTGTTTTCAAGTTCCCTGGCTATTCCTTCCTCCTTGGGGGACAGTGAGTTTGTGTCAGGCACTTGTCTCGTGGTCCTGGCCCTGGATGCCTGCTCTATTAAGCCCTCAGGAGATGGGCTGAGTAGGCCTCCAGCAAGGGATGTACCAAGAGTCTGGGGGTCTTTGGGTTCCTGTGGAGGTCCTGGACCACTGGGGTGGTGGGCTGGGGCTCGGGCTTATCCTGGCACAGCTCACCACCAGACCTAAGACTGTGATTCTGTTCACACCCGGCTGCTTCTAACTTTCCCAGCTCTGCCACTCTGGGGAAGAATCCTGGAGAAATCTCACCCCATGCTCAAAAATTCTAAATCTGTCACCAGTGGCCCAGAATCTGGAAGCACCTCCCAACCCAGGTGGGGGTTGTGACGGACAGCAATAATGAGCCCCAGATAGCAGGTGCAAAGTCACAAAAAAGTCAAAGACACCTCAAAGACGCCACCTTTTTCCTGCCAAACTGGGAACCAACTCTGAGGCATGATGTTGCCCTTTTGGTATCTTCTCAGAGCAGGCCCCATGGGTTTGATTGATTAGTGTCACCAGGAATGGGGAAAGGGGGAGTCTTGGCTTAGGGGACACCGAGCTTCTGTTAAGGGTGTTAAGCTTCAGGGTTAAGAGTGATGCAGAAGTTGGGTAAGGGCTAAGGGTGAAGACTGCACACTGTGGTGAGCACAGTGTCGCTGTAGTGTGCATGGGAGGGATGTAGAGATGACCAGTGTTGTGCTACATTTACCAGAAAAACTAGAAAGAAAGAAACAAAACAGCAATCAGAAGACAAGACAATGGGTGATTACAGAAAGGTGAGTTGTGGGTGGGTTTGATGTCCAGGGAGTGCTAGGGGCTGCCGAGGGGGCCATCCACAGACATAGGTCTGGAGGCTCAAGCATCCGAGAACCTTCTTGAAGCTGCTTAGGTATGGAGGAGACTCAGAGAGGCAATGTGTTGGTTCCCCTTCATCACACATGTGGTTGCATGTGTGTCAAACACACGCTATAGCTACTTAGAAAGAGGTACAATTCTGTGGATCTGATTAACTTGGCTCACAAAGCCTTTAAAACTGAGTGTTGATTCTCAAGCCTGACTCCACTACACGGTTGCAGCCTCTTCCAGCCGGGTTTCTGGCACTGTCTTCTGGGTCTGTGGGATGGGGGAGACCTTAGAGGATAGTGGGGACTGGCTGATGGAGGGGTCTATGACTGGGTGTCAGTAGGGCTGGTGAGTTTGGCAGCCATCGGCCTCTCACCTGCCCACTGAAGCCAGCAAAGTGTGGTGGTTGCATCCACATTACAGCCACTGGCCAGTGGTGGTGACCTCCTCTTCATCCCTGGAGGAGGGTCTATGTGAGCTGATCTTGAGGCCTCAATGTCCCTTAGTGAGAATTGGTGGGAAGCCTTTCCCTGTCACATCCTGGCCTTGTTAGGAAGCCACCTCGCCATTTCCAAGGAAACCCCTTTCACCTGGAGCTGAAATTCCACGGAGAAGATAAATCTCCTTTCCGCTCCAACCCCCAACCCCATGTCTGGCTCTCAGAAACGATGCCTGCCGTTTTCAACATGAAAAATGTCGGTGTGCTGGAGCGAGCAACAGGCACATGGTAAAAATGTTAGCTCTCGCCTCTCCCCAGTCCCGGCCACCCCCTCCCTGAACACAAAGCCTTCTCTTTCTCCAGCTGGAAACGACTATGGTGCACGAAGGCAAAGGGCTCTTTCAACATTAGATTTTAAATTATTTGAATTAAATCCTGGATCCTTCCGGGCCCTGTGCCTTCCAGGTTATTTATCACTGGCTAAGTGTAGAAGTCTGTTTAGCATCTCCAGGGACTGCCCCAACGAGGAAGCAGCATCTGAAATGTTATAAACTATTTAAGACCCAAAGCCTGGCGCGTCCTGTCGGAGAGCGCATTAACCAGCCTGCTCAATTGAAGCTCTTGGGGAGCTGGAGCCGGACTCAGTCCTGCCGACGGGCTCATTGGCTTGGCTTTCCTCTGGTTGATCACGTTAATACACTTGAAAATAAACCTTGTCCCCACTGAGGCAGCGTGATTTTTTTTTTTTTCCCTTATTTAGCAAACATTGATTTTTCCCCCACTCCTTTAGTGTCCTGGCTCTCCATGAAATAAATGAACAAGCCTGCTTTTGTTCTCATATCCCAGCCGCTCCCTACCGGCGATCCTGCCACAGTTCCACCAGGCGCCAGCAGGGGGCGGGAAACGCTCTCTTTTGAGGGCCACACTCGGGGTACCCTAAGGGACTGGCTTGGAGGGTGGCTGCTCCTGGTCCTTCCTTCAGTCTGTCCTGCTTCCTGCCAGGCAGCAAGTTCCAGGAGGGAGTGGGCTGTCAACCTGGAGACTCATTTAGATGCTGGATACAGAAAGGCCGTAGTTTGTTAGAGTGTCTGAGGTCAGAAAACAGGATTTGTGGTAAGTAAAAAAAACAAAACAAACTCACTGCTGTCAATTTGATTCAACTCATAGCGACCCCTCCTTGGGTTTCTGAGGTGGTATCTTTACCGAAGTAGATTGCCCAATCTTCCTTCTGAGGAGTGGCCTGTGGGTTTGAACCACCAGCCTTCTGGTTAGCAGTCAAATGTTGTTGTTGTTGTTGTTGTTATGTGCCGTCGAGTCAGCCCTGACTCATAGCGACCCCTCCTTGGGTTTCCGAGGCAGTATCACTACGGAAGTAGGATTGCCCAACCTTCCTTCCGAGGAGTGGCTGGTGGGTTTGAACCGCCAGCCTTCTGGTTAGCAGTCAAGTGCCTTAGCCACTATGCTACCAGAGCTCCCAAATGAGGCTCAGCAAAATGTCCCTGGGTGGGGCAAATGGTTAATGTCCTAGGCTGAAAGGTTGAAAGTTCAAGTCCACCCAGAGACACCTTGGAAGAAAAGCTTGCTAATCTACTTAAAAAAAAAAAAAAAAAAAAAAGTCAGCCATTGACTGTGGAGCACACTTTTACTTTGATACATGTGGAGTTGCCGTGAGTCAAGGTTGACTGACTCAACAGCAACTAGTTTGGTTTTAGTTTAAGGCTCGGCAGCTACTAATTGTTTAGATCAAGGTGGTCACTATAGAGCCTAGACCAATCTCTCTGTGACACCAAAGGAGGCAGTCCAGCCCGGGGCTCCTGCAATTGACCCTTGCAGTCCAGGTGCCCTGGTTTGAAGCCACACTCCTGGGAAGGCCAGGCTGCCCAGCAGGGCCATGTCATTGGCAGCCGTTGGTGCATGCTGACAGCTGGGGAAACCCAGCCTAGAGCGGTTGTGATTGTCTCATAAGGTGGACACTCCTTGTCTCAATACCAGTGCTCTGGTCAATGACCCTGTCAGGGACAGCCCCTAAGGTGACCCCGATGGTCAAGCCTCCTGATACACACCTTTCTGTGGTTTCCTCCCCTTGAGTCTGGCCTGGACCGATGGACTCATTCTGACCAACAGAAACAGCAGAGGTGGTGAAAGGCACTTCCAAATGAGGTTATAAAAGGCCTGTGGCTTCTACTTCACAGGCTGTCTCACCTTGGGGAAGCCAGCTGCCATGTAGTGAGACAGCCCTGGGGACAGGCCATCTGGCAAGTGGCCAAGTAAGTGAGCTTGAATGTAGAACCCTCTCACCCTTCCCAGTCTAGCCTTTGGATGAGGCCTGGCCCCAGCCAACTGCCAGCTGACTGTAACCTCAGGAGAAGCCTTCAGCCCTAGGACACAGGGAAACTGTGTCCAGACTCCTGACCTACAGGACCTGAGAGATGATAACCATGTGTTGGTTTCAGCTGCTGGATTCGGAGACCATTTCTCAGGCAGCAACAGCTAACTGGTGCATCCAGTTCGGTAGTATATGGCCTGTGTGTTCCCGGGGGACTGGCCCCACCTCCTCCTGGGGTGCCTCTTTCTAGTCTGATCTCCAAGGCTGGAAGCCTCTTCACACAATCAGTTCTTAAAGGGAGGTGTTGCCATTTCAATACCCTCAGTTTTTCTACTTGGAGGATTTCATAGTGGATAAAGCTTTTAACTGTTAACCAGAAGGTCAGCAGTTCAAATCCACCAGCTGCTCCACAGAAGGAAGATGGGGCATTCTACTTCTGTAAAGATTTACAGCCTCAAAAACCCAGCAGGGGTCACTATGAGTTGGAATCGACTCGATGGCAGTGAGTTTTTGTTTTTTTTTTTTTTAAATAAAGAGAGAGACACTTTGAGAAGGCAACCAGTCACCCTTCAAAAATGAGGTTTCAGCAAATACTGTCTGATCCCTACTTAAATGAAGTATGTAGAATAAACCTGTTACTGTCAAGTTGGTTCTGACTCATGGTGACCCTATAGCACAGAGCAGAACTTCCCCCACAGGGTTTCCAAGTCTGTAAATCTGTATGGAAGCAGACTACCTCATCTTTCTCCCTTGGAGTTGTTGGTGGATTTGAACCACCACCCTTTTGGTTCACAGCCAAGTGCTTAACCACTGCACCAGCAAGGCTCCTGTATCCAGAATAGGCGGATGCATAGAGACAAAAGTTTATTAGTGGCTAATGGAGGAGGAGGAAGGGAAAGAGGGACTCATGGCTTGAGGGACATTGAGCTTTGGTTAATACCATTGCCATCGAGTTGGTTCTGACTCATAGTGACCTCCATTGTGTTTCCAAGGCTGTAAATCTTTAAGGGTGTAGATTACCTCATTTTCCTCTCATGGAGCAACTCATGGGTTTGAACCACAGGCCTTCTGGTTAGCAGCCAAATGCCTTACCTATTACACTACCAGAGCTCCATTTAAGGGGATGGAAATATTTGAAACCAATAGTGATGGTGGTTACACAACATGATGAACGTGATTAATGATGCTGAATCGTACATATGAAAAAGATTGAAATGGAGAATGTCTTGTTATATATATTGTGGTTGGTGCTGTCAAATTGTTTTTGACTTGTGACAACTGCTTGTGATAAAGTTAAACTGACCCGTAGAGATGTCTAGGCTGGTGCCCCTGCAGAGGTGCTGCTGGGTTCAAACTGAAAATCTTTTTGTCAGCAGCTGAGCACTTCACTGTGTGCCATCAGGGCTTTTTTTTTTTTTTTTTTTTTTTTTCCTATAGATACGCCATGATTAAAAGAGGAAGAAAGAAAGAGACAGAGAGGGAGAGGGGCCGGGAGGGAGGGAGACCAGGAGGGAAGAAAGAGAGAGAGAAGGAAGGAAGGACCCTGGGGAGAGGGAAGAAGAAATTGAGAGGTCATTTTTTGGTCTGGTAGTCTGGCAGTCTATAAACATGTGTACCCCTCACCCAGTGGGCCCCTGAGCCAGAATCTAGCCCTGACATGCGGGTACCCACTGTAGCTTCATTTATAATCTTAAAAAAAAAAAAAGAAAGAGGAAAGAAAAGAAGGGAAAGGAGGAGGGAGGGAGGGAGCAGGAAGGGAGGGAGGGAGGGAAAGAGGGAGGAAATACTTTTAATAATTTAAAACTTTAATAATTGAAACCATTATTCCACGGACACATCTCCATGGGGAATGATGGACTCATCCTGGAATGGCAGGGGACGATGCAGCAGCTGGAAGTTCAGGCAGACGTTAGGTGAGGCCATCACAGAACTGGAGGTATGGTTGTATCCATTTTGTAGAAAACCCTATTTCTTTCTTTCTTTTTTTAATACGTGATTGGGTGAAAGCTTACAGAGCAGCTTCATTTTCGATACAACAGTTCATACATTTTGTTTCATGACTTTGGTTGCCATCCCCATGATGTAACAGCTCTCTTCCCACCTCTTCCCTGTGGTTACCTTTTCCCTGTGTCCTTTCTTCCTATGCATTCCTGCGCTCTGAGCTTCCTGGCTATGCAAATGGTGCCCTTCTGATCTCCCATGGTTGAGTGTTCTAAGGAGTGTACCTACTTGATGTAAATGTTCACCTCATTTGCCTGTCTGTTGTTTGGCTGGAAGCCACAGGAGTGAGTTAAATTCTAGGCCCGAAGAGTAACTAGGGGCCAGAGCATCAGGGATGTCACCAGTCTCTCAGACCAGTAAGCCTGTTTGGTTTTTCTTTCTTTTTTTTTTTTTGTATGATTTTGAGTTTTGTTCCACATCCTTCTCCCACTCTATCCAGGATCTCCTGCACTGCTCCCTTTCCGAGTGGTTGACAGTGGTAGCCAGGCACCATCTAGTTCTTCTGGTCTTAGGGTCATGTAGGCTGAGGTTCCCATGGTCCACTAGCCCTTGGAGAAAACCCTATTTCTGTGTACTTCTAGATTCATCTGTGACTAGAAATATCTGAAAAATTCTGACCCAAACTTTGCAGTAGTCACACTTGGAGAAGCTGCTCGGGTCAGTGAGGAGGGGTCTCTTTGTTGCTATACACAGTAGCTTTTCCCTTAATTCTTCACATCAAAAACCTATTATCTCTGAAATTAAAATTTATAAAAGCTTAACCTAGAGAAAGCAAATATGGGGGTTGTCTGCTCCTGTGCCATGGCCATGGGGCACCCTCAGGCTGCCCGGCAGGTCCCAAAGTCCTGCTCAGAGCTCCAGGATCTTCCATCCACCCCTGCTCTGTCCTGCCAGGCCTGCAACCCTCACCTCTGACCAGGTGCAGGAGGTGCCTAACCCTGACAGCCCACCACCATCACATGCACAGGTGAGAAGGAGAGGATGCTGTCCAGGTCTCCAGTTTCAGAAGGAGATGAGGAAGCAGCTGCCTTTTGAGCATCTGCACATGACACAGTGTGAGGCAATCCCATCCCCTGTCCCTTCCCCAGCCCTGCTCCTGGGGGACCTGAAGGCCCCTGACCAGCTGCAGAGCCATCCCCAAAAGGACTTGAACAACTGCCTCTCCACATCTGTCCTTGCTGGGCGGAGATGCTGGTTTCCATTCTCTTTGGCCAGAGGCACTGGCAGCTTGTGGGGGCTGGGCCCTCCTCTCCTGCATCCAGGGTGAGGCTATACCTCCCAGGCTGCTCTGCAGCTTGGCTGGCCATGCCATGTCACCCTGGGCAGTAGGCTATACTTGGAAGCAAGAGAGGCACTGCTAAGCGTGGCCAGGATGGAAAAAGCTCAGAGCCCTGAAGAAGGCAGTCCCTGACAGCAGCAGGAGTCTCAGCAAACTGTGAGAACTTCAACCTTAGGACCCCACTCTACTGAGCAGAGACTGGGAAGGCTCCGTGTGTGACAACACTGAGGTGTGGCATGGTTGCCTCAGTCAGCACACCCTGCGCTCACACCCATCTCACCACCCTACAAGGGGGAGCTGAATTTCCCAGGCTGCCCTGCAGTTAGGCTGGCCACAACAGGAAACCCTGGGACTGCTGCAGGGCAGGAAGGCCCAGACTGTGGGCCTCAGTCTCAGTGTCCCAGTCACATCTGTCCCAGATGAGGGCCCCTCCATCCAATGTGGACCCAGATAGAATCATGATCTGCTGTGTCTCCCAGGGAGGGGGTCGAAGCCAGAGGCTGGTGACAGGGTGAGTGTTCCCCGAAGTTCCAGTCTGCTCCCATGTCACAGCAGCCTATTGCACTTTGATGCAAACTCAGCACAAAACAAAAGCCGGTGCCCAGTCTGGACGCCTCAAGCCGCCTCTCACTGTCCTCCATGCTGCCCCTCAGGCACAAAAGCAACTGAGACAGTGTCACATGGCCAGATACTAAGCACTGCCTGGGAATTCTGAGAGGGGTGGTGAAGCCCCTCCATGCTTTGACACCTTTTTCCCCTTCCACCTGACAAAGGCTCATTGTTACCCAGGAGAGACATTAACCGGGTCTGGCACTTGTTGCACTGGCACTTTAAGAAGAGGGTGAGATGGGAAAGCAGTTGTCAGTTGCCATCCAGTCAGCTCAGAACAAAACACTGTCCAGTCCCGCAGCATCTTCACAATTTGGGGGATGCTTGAGTCCATTTTTGCGGCCACTGTGCACACAGTGCCTTCCAGGCTGGGGAGCTCATCTTCCAGCACTATGTCTGCTGTGATCTATGCAGTTTTCATTGGCTGATTTTTGGAACTAGATCACCAGACCTTTCTTCCTAGTCTGTCTTAGACTGGAAGCTGTGCTGAAACCTGCCCACCGTGGCTGACCCTGCTGGTGTTTGAAATACTGGTGGCAGAGCTTCCAGCCTTGCAGCAACATGCAAACTACACAGGACGACACACAGACAGACAGGTGAGTGGTGGTGGGATGCAGGAGGCCCCACACTGGGACCTGTCCTGGGTCTTCTGGGCTGAGGCTATGCCTAGAGGTAGCTGAGGTCTTCCTGTCTCTGTAGGGGGACCCCAGAACTGCAGGCTCCCTAGAGTCCTCCAGGAGAAATGGCCAGTGCCCCCCTCTGTGGGCCTGCTGGTGGTACCTAGGGGTGGGTGAGCAGGGACCCTGCCCTCGATGGAGAGAAGCAAGGGCCAGGAGATGGGTGCTGGGGGGTGCTGGACCAGGCCTTTCTCACAGCCAGTGCTGAGTGGGGTCAGGCCAGATCCACAGAGATGTTTTCTATTTCAAAATAAAATGTGATGGTGTCGAAATAGGAAATATCTCCAGCAGCACCTCAAACACTAGCAGTAGTTGGCAGGGTAGGGTCACGGCTATATTTCTTCTGGTTGGTGATGTTCTCTATATGTATTTTCCAAATTTTCTTCAATAAAACTACTTAAAAAAAATATATATATATATGTTTTCTACTGCTTGGGGCAGCCCTTTGAGGGTGAGGGACAAGGAGCAGGAGGAGGCAGGCAGTGGTCAGGATGGCCTGGCCTCAGATAGCCTCTCCCAGGCAGGCTGGCCTCAAAGCCCAGCAAGTAGAGGTTCTGCACATCACATGTGCACCTTAGAGGCCTGTGACAAAGGCTCCAGTGCCTGCAAATCTCACTCAAATGTCCCCTTCTGGTTCCATGAATCCAACTGTTTAGTGTCAGGCCAGGCTACAGTGGGTCAGGTTTGCCCTTTCCAGGCCAGTGGTGTGGGCTCAGCTCATGAGACGCTGAGGAGAGGGGTGATCTCAAAGTGTGCTTACAACTGCAGGGATCCCAGAGACTTGATTGAAGCCCAAGGGTTACAAAGGAAAGAATCAGACAGAGGAAAGTGAGGATGATCATTCCAGACACTAGGGGAAGAAAGATGGATGGATGGAAGGAAGGACAGATGGGTAGGAGAGTGGCTGGGGGAGAGGGTGAATGTATAGATCACTGAGTGCATGGATAGATGGATGAATGGGTGGATGGGTGGGTGGATGATGTCTTAGACTGGGCTCTCTAGAAAAGCAAAACCAATGGGACACACACACACACATATAGTTGTTGTTGTTGTTAGGTGCCTGTGGTAGTTATGTTTGTGTGTCAACTTGGCTGGGCCTGGTTGAGTGGCTGGGCAGTTGGATGTAGTATTCCCCATGATGAGACTGACAATCAACTCCATGGTGGGATCTACCACAAGCAGCTAAGTAGCTACCTTTGGGATGTGGTCTGCTTCCCATATTTAAGGAGAAATCTTGGGAATGGTCTCTAGTCTATGGCATGCTTGGGCCCTGCATGTAGCTGTGTCATTGTTCAGCAGCCTGCTATGCTCTGCCAACTTTGGGACTTACAATGGACTTAAGTTAATGGCCTGCCATATGGTTTGGTAACATCGGGACTGTGCCCTTTTACTTGTCAACCTTGGGGCTTCTCAGCCTCAGCAGCCAACAGCTGTCTGAGTGAAGAAACACCTCTAGCTCCAGTGGGCCGGGAGCAGGAGGCAGAGTTGGACCCCAAGGTTAAGGGGCTTTCACCCAGCCCCTAGAGCCTGGCACTCTGAACTTGGACTTAAAGCCTCCAAATTGTAAGAATAAACTCCTGTTTGTTAAGATCATCCCCTTTGTGGTATATTCTTGTCAGAACGGCACTAAGGAACCAGAAGAGTGCCACTGAGTCGATCTCGACTCCTAACAACCCTGTGTATGAGAGAACAGAACACTGTCCAGTTCTGTGCCATCACCTCCCCATCTTCTGACACTGTATCAGACTGTTTCACTGTTCTTCATAAAGTTTTCCAGTAATACATCAGACAGTGTTTCACTGCTAGTCATAAGGTTTTCAGTGGCCCATTTTTTCAGAAGTGGATGGCCCCATCCTTCTTCCCAGTCTATCTTAGTCTGGAAGCTCCACTAAAACCTGCCCACCATGGGTGGCATAGCCTCACAGTAACACACAAGCCACCACAGTACAACAAACTGACAGATGAGTGATGGGTAATAGACATCTCTCTCTCTCTCTCTCTCTCTCTCTCTATATATATATATATATATATAGAGAGAGAGAGAGAGAGAGAGAGAGTTTATCTCAGGGAATTGGCTCACACAGTTGTTGAGGCTGTCAAGTTCAAAGTTCATGGAGGCTTCTCCTCACTCATGCAGCTGCAGGGGCTGATGAATTTAAGATCAGCAGGTAAAATGGCAAATTGTTGGCTCACAAGCTGCCAAGGCAATAATTCTAAGATCAGCAGGCAATGCAACAGGTCACTGGTTCAGCTCCAAGAATCAGAGATCATGATGAGCTAGATGCGGGGTCCAGATTCTACAGAAAGCCAGAGAATGTTAACTGGATCTCTCTATAGATATCAGAAGCAGGCCACATTCCTGAGGAAATTCTCTTTCAACTGATTGGCTGCTCATAGAACATGTCTTTATGGAGGTGATTATGTTATATCAGATCTCATCATGTGGGATGACTCCATCACAACAGCTTAAACAACTTAAAATATGGTCCAGCCAAGTTGACACACAGCCTTAACACTCACAGATGGATAGATGAATGGTTGGTGGATGGAAGGATGGATGAATGGATTGATGGATGGATAGAATGGATAGGTGGGTAGGGGATACAAGTTCCATCTCAGAGATTCAGAAGAGCTAGGTTTGAGTGGGAGAGTACACAGGGGTTTAGGCTGCTTTAGCGTTAATCAGAGCAGAGAGATAGAAGCGGAGCTGCCTTTGGGGGTGTCCTGCAAGTACCCATGTCCCAGGACTGTCCACAACCCCCTCTCAGACACCTCCTCTCTCTTCCAAGGTTAGTGACCTTGGAAAGTCACTTGCAACCTGAAGAGTTGCCCTATGCCGTCAGGCTGCTGGCCTACACTGGGCCAGGCCCTCAGTGAGCAGAATCTGGCAGCCAGATGTGAGCCGGCACTAATGAGCCCAGTCTGCTGGCCACTAATTGGCAGAGGCTTTGGGCGCCAGTGACACTTGGAACTAGAGACAGGATAGACAGGAGGCCCCCAGCCCCAGGTTTGGGTGGCCCAGGCACTGTGAGCCAGGCCAGTGGGAGGCAGGGGTGCCCAGCATATTCAGGGTGGCCCACTCCCAAGTCTAAATGTTTGGTGGTATCCTAAGGGTACCTACCCAGTGGCCACCCACATCCCCTCAGGGCCCCGGCGGCTCTTCTGAGGTGATGGAAGGTGGAGGTAGGGTGGGAGGGGGACTGATGTTGGAGTGCAGCTGTTAGAGCCGAAAGGAGAGGGAACTGTCCTCACAACACAGAAACAGTCACCCCTCAGAACAGCCGGGTGGCGCACTCTGCCCTGGGAGGGATGGAGTTACAACCAGTTTGCCTATAAACTCGCTCAAGCAATTTATGAGACCCCGCCAGCATGGTGGGGTGGGGCTGTGCTGGGTGGGGGTGGGGGGCTGCACACTAAAGCTGGGTGAGGGACAATGACCTCCCTGTCATCACAAACACGACCTTTGCAGCTGGTGAGGCTCCCTGTAAACCCACAGCTCCAGCACTGAACTGGCTTCTTCTGTTGCATGGCACCTGCCTTCCATGTAGAAGATGATGGACACCTGTGGGTGCTGAAAGGGCATCCACCCTGAAATAAGCATGCCCCTCAGAGCTGAGCAGACACAGGGGTGTTCTTAGGGTAGCGGGAGTTTCATGCCAGTGCTTGGTGGGAGTGGGCCGGGACAGAGAGTTGAGGCAGCTGTTCCCAGGCACCTGAGAACCACGGGGTGAAATTTCTGCCCTGGGGGAAGCTCTAACTGGCACAACATCACGTCGGCTGTGGATCATAAACCAGGCTGATTTTCTCCATGGCCACATGGTGTCCCCACCCTCCTCCCCCTCAAGAATACCAATGCTGTCTTAATGGGCAGCTTTGAGAGTCCTGCTGCCTCCTTCCATCTGGCTAGGACCATGGGATAGAACCAACCCTCAGTCAAATTAGACAATTGTCAGGAGGACAGAGCCTTGGGGAGCCCAAAGCCAGGCCCTGAGCTTGGCCTTGGCCTTGAGCCTCCAAGGCCCTACAGCAAACTCAGAAAGGGACTACAGGACCAACCTCTTCCCAGATATTGGGACTCTGGGGTGGTGGGTGGGCAGGTCCCTTCATTACTGGGGATTATTTCTTCCACGTGCAGACAAAACTAATTGATTGATACTGCTTCCCGGGGCCATTCTGCTGGGCATGTGGTCCTTTAACAGCTATGGCAAGGGGCTCTGGTAGCATAGTGCCTAAGGCACTTGACTGCTAACCAGAAGGCTGGTGGTTTAAACCCAATAGCCACTCCTCGGAAGGAAGGTTGGGCAATCTACTTCTGTAGTGATACTGCCTCAGCAACCCAAAGAGGGGTCGCTATGAGTTGGGGCCGACTCGACGGCACATAACAACAACAACTATGGCATCCTAGGAGCTCTGGTGGTGTAATGCCTGAGGCATTTGACTGCTAACCAGAAGGCTGGTGGTTCAAACCCACCAGCTACTCCTTGGAAGGAAGGTTGGACAATCTACTTCTGTGGTGATACCACTTCAGAAATCTACTCAACAGTAGTGCATTTGGTTTGGGAGTTTGGTTTGGATTTTTTGGAACAGCTATGCCTGCCTTGGAGTGTTGGGGAGCTGGGGTACCAAACCCAGGAAAAGTGAACAACACTTAAAGAAAGAAGATTCTGGAAAGACTCAGCCGGCTTTGCCCAGTTTCATGGCTGAGTACTCAGCAAACTAGGCCTATGATTGTTCGCTGCCATCGTGTTGATTCCAACTCACGTGACCCCATGTGACAGAGCAGAACTGCCCCATAGGATTTTCTTGGCAGTAATCTTTATAGAAGTAGACTGCCAAGTCTTTCATCTGCAGAGCCACTGGGTTCAAACCACCAACCTTTCAACTAGTAGCTGAGTGCTTAACCATTGTGCCTCCAGGGGTCCTGGCAAGCTGGAACTAGCAAGAATCATCATCATCATCATCATAAATAAAAACCTGTTGCTATTAAATAGATTATGACTTACAGTGACCCATATGCTAAAGAGTAGAATTGCTCCATGGAGTCTCTTGGCTGTGACCTTTCAGAAGCAGATTGTCAGGCCTTTCTTCCAAGGCACCTCTGCATGGGTTCACACCATCAACCCTCTGGTGAGTAGTCAAGCACTTGACATTTTGCACCACTGAGGACCTAATTCACGGGGCCATAACGGGCTGAGAACAAATGAGCTCCGTGCCCCAGTCCTGGTGGGATTAACTTGGAGGTTGAGGAGGAGCCAGCCTGGGAGGATGGGGCCAGGTGTTGACGTGTACAGTATGAATGGACACAGGTGAAAGGCAAACATGTGTGTTGTTATAGGACAGGATGCATGGAGCCTCAGGGTGGCCCCTGCTGAACGAGTCAAAGCTTTACTTAAACATGTGTTCCTTCCTCTCCTCTTTCCCTCGTGCAAATGCCAAATATGCCCAGCCAGCCCCAGGATGCTCAGAGCACAACCATATGCTCATGACCCAGGAGCATGCCACTGACACACAATCCCCTCCACTCAGCATTGTGATATTACCTCTCATTGGTGGCCACTTTCAGGGCCCATGTCTAGAAACCTTAAGAGCATGTTCCTGCTGATTCTGCTTGGAGTGTTTTGCAACAATGACAACATACTAGCAAAGCCTAAGGGTCCAAGTTCATGGGCCTCTTGTGACGTAAGCAGTCTGGAACCTCAAAACACACACATCCTCCTTATTATCTGTCAACAGGATTGAAATGTGTTCCCCCCCAAATATCTGTCAACTTGGCTGGGCCATGATTCTCAGTAGTTTGGCAGTTATATATATGTAATCATCCTCTATGATGTGATCTGACTTGATCAGCCAATCATTTCTAAGGGGATTAGTGTGGATGCCTCACCTACACCCTTACTCAGGTCACAGCCCTAATCGATGTAAGGGGAGTCTTTCTGGGGTGCAACCTGCATCATCTTTTGTCTTACAAGAGATAAAAGGAGAGAGAAGCCAGCAGAGAAGGAGAGACCTGACAACCACCAAGAAAGAAGGACTTGGAGCAGAACATGTCCTTTTGACTCAGGGTCCCTGTGCTGAGAACCTCCTAGACCCAGAGGAAGATTGATACCAAGACACATTAGATCTCTAAGGGACACTGGGCCCACAAATATTAAAGGAGACAAGGGCCTTCCCCCTAAACCAACAGAAAGAGAAAGCCTTCCCCTAGAGCTGGTATGAGTTTGGACTTCTAGCCTCTGAAACTGTGAGGGAATAAATTACTGTTTGTTAAAGCCATCCACTTGTGGTATTACTCTTATAGTAGCACTAGATAACTAAAATACCATACCTAGTCCCTAAAGCAGCCTGCCAAGGACATATGTTCCCCAAAATGTTGGATCCTAAAATCTTAGAAGTGCCCACCGTGACATTTAACAATGGTTCTTGGCTGTGTAACATCTGTGGACACAATGTACCACATGTCTTACTGCATGTTTATACACACTACTATATGTCTGTACTATGCATTCATATGACTTGTTTATAGCACATGCCTATACCACATACCTGTACAGCACATCCATATCACACATCTATACCTCACATCACCACTTGTCTGTACCACACATCTGTACATGTGACTATACCATCTCTCTGTAACACATGTCTAAACCTCAAACTCTACATCTATATCATGTGTCTATACCACATGACTCTGCTATAGGTCTGCACCACATGTCTATACCACACGACTTTGATAATGCCTACTGGTGGTTTAAGGAGCTCTGGTGGCACAGTGCCTGATGCATTTGACTGCTAAAACTAGAAGGCTGGTGGTTCAAACCCACTAGCCACTCCACAGAAGGGAGATGGGGCAATCTAATTCCATAAAGATTTACCACCTCGGAAACACAATGGGGGTTGCTATGAGTTGAAATCAATTAGATGGCAGTGAGTTTGGTTTTGTTTTTTGGTACTAGTGGTTTAGAAGAGCAGGCATGACATAGAGGGGGCCACAGGTGCGAGGATGCCAGGGGTTCTGGAAGGAAGAGATCTGGAAAGAATTTCTGGATGAGGGAAGGAGCTGGACTGAAGGATGATGCTGAACATAAGAGGGTGAGGAACTATTCAGATAAATACTATGTTCCCAAGACCACCTCTGCCCTCCTAAAAATCAAATAAGCTTGTTCCCAGAAAGCTTCCTTTCTATTTCTTAACAAGCAGAAAACAAGCCCAGGGTCTAAATGCCTGGTGTGCCCTAGTGAGGGACCTCTGAGAGCCTGGAGCCCTTCATGGGAACAGACTGGACTCCACCCCTCCTTCCTTGCTCTCAGACCTCAGCATATCATAACCTGGTGATTTCTGAACACATTGCTGTGGACTTGGCCTGACTGCACAACAGGCCAGACACACAAAGAAGTATCTGGCTCAACTGGGACTGTCTTGAAACCACAGTGCCACTGGACCATAGGCCACTGGATGCTGCCTTGTGCCAGCATGTAGAGGTCTACTGACAGGAAGAGGGGTCCCTAACCTCCAGCCTGAGCAGGAACATGTGCACCTTGGGAGAGGGCAAGCAGTGTGGAGGCCTTTGCTGGGTGTCTACTCTGTGATTGAGAGCCAGGGCTATTGAGGCAGGGCGTGGGGAATGGGGAATCCCCTAGGACTTCCTGGAGGAGCTTGGCCTCCAAGGACAGGGGGTCTGCATTCAAAAGGGATATTCTGAGTTCCAGCTATTGGGTCAAGAACATCGCCACTCCAGCCTGGACCTGTGATTGGTGTTTAGTTCCTTCCCTTAGCACAAAACCAAAACCAAACTCACTGCCCTCAAGTCAGATCTGACTCATAGTGACCCCTCCTTGGGTTTCTGAGGTGGTATCACTAAGGAAGTAGATTGCCCAGTCTTCCTTCTGAGGAGTGGCTGGTGGGTTTGAACAACCAGCCTTCTGGTTAGCAGTCAAGTGCCTTAGCCACTGCGCCACCAGAGCTCCCTCCGTTAGCACAGGGAAATGTATTTCTTCACCCCACAAACAATGACTCCGTTGGCCAGAGAGGGCAGCTCTCTGGGGCAGGCCCACATTGGGCTGCCTTGGTTGGTCCTAAGGCTAGGCCTCTGCTTGGGATCCAGGGCTCATCAAGATGCCTGTGAGGTGGCTTGCCCTCCTCTGTTTGAGTCTCACAATGCAGAGAGAGCTGATGACTCAGAGGCCCTGTCCCTGAAAGCTCCTCTGAGGCACACTGAGGACAATGGTTGCCTTGCCTAGATTGTTACATAGGGGACAGCCATCCTTGAAAAGGCCTCAGCAGACCTCACTGCTGAAAGGGGGCAGATGTGTGGGCTAAGGATAAGGGGTCTTGAGGCCTAGGGGACAGCCTGCTAGCCTGCCTGGGAGACATCCCAAGAGCTGTAGAATCCTGTGCCCTTAAAGCTTCCAGAAGACCTGATGTCATAGAGTGGCCCAGGAGGGAGCTACTTTTCTTTCCGTGACGTCCCAAGGAGGATGCTGCAGACATGCTGAATCCACACATATTAGATTCTCCAGCTGTGATTTTCGACAATGGGTCTGGGCTCTGCAAGGCAGGCCTGTCGGGAGAGATTGGACCCCGCCATGTCATCAGCACTGTCGTGGGGCATCCAAAATTCAAGATGTCTTCGGCTGGAGCCAACCAGAAGAATTATTTTGTGGGAGAGGAAGCGCTATACAAGTATGAGAACTTAAACCTGCAGTACCCCATTGAGCGTGGCCTGATCACAAGCTGGGACGACATAGAGAAGCTCTGGAACCATCTTTTTGAGTGGGAGCTGGGTGTGAAGCCCAGCGACCGACCCGTGCTCATGACCGAGCCATCCTTGAACCTCCGGGAGAACCGTGAGAAGATGGCAGAGATCATGTTTGAGACCTTCAACGTGCCTGCCTTCTACCTATCAGACCAGGCAGTGTTGGCACTCTATGCCTCTGCCTGTGTCACAGGCCTGGTGGTGGACAGTGGGGATGGTGTCACTTGCACGGTTCCCATCTTCGAGGGCTACTCCCTGCCACATGCGGTCACCAAGCTCTATGTGGCAGGGAAGGACATCACAGAGCATCTCACCCGGCTCCTCCTGGCCAGTGGCCACACCTTTCCGTGCATGCTGTATAGTGCCCTGGTGAACGATATCAAGGAGAAGCTGTGCTATGTGGCCTTGGAGCCAGACAAGGAGCTGTGCAAGAGGCCAGAGGAGGTCCTAAAAGAGTATAAGCTACCAGATGGGAACATCATCCACCTTGGGCATCAGCTCTACCAGGCCCCTGAGGCCCTCTTTGTGCCTGACCAGCTGGAAGTGCACAGCCCAGGACTCCCCAAAATGGTTTCCAGCAGCATCATGAAATGTGATGCCGAAATCCAGAAGATGCTCTTTGGGGAGATCGTGCTGTCTGGGGGAAGCACGCTGCTCCCCGGGCTCGATGACCGACTCCTGAGGGAGCTGGAGCAGTTGGCTTCCAAGGGGATCCCCATCAAGATCACGGCCCCCCCTGACCGGTGGTTCTCCACGTGGATCGGAGCCTCCATCGTCACCTCACTGAGCAGCTTCAAGCAGATGTGGGTCACCGTGGCGGATTTCAAGGAGTTTGGGGCATCTGTGGTACAGAGGAGGTGCTTTTAGGGGGGCCTGGGCATGGGGCACCCCAAGGAGGCTTCAATGGTGGGCCTCTAGGGGAAATGGAGTCACCAGTTGGCTTCATCAGGATGTTCAATAAAAGGAAAAACAGTGGGAGCGTTCAGCCATTTTGGATTTTGGTTTATTCTTAGTGGCACCAGAATTAATTTCTGACCTTGACAGTGAATCTTTTTCAGGAGATTCTACCTCCTCGAGCCCCTCCAACATACCTTTGTTTATCGTCTTTTCCTAGAAAGCCCTGGGATGAGTTGAGGCTGTGCCCTCCTGCAGAGCTTATAGTAAAAGCAGATGCCTGGGCCTCATGCTCAGAGGTTTGATTCAGTAGGGACCCTGGAATCTATATTTTAAACAGTATCTTAGGTGTGCCTGAAGGACCCAGTGTCCAGGAAACAGAGTTAACAAGGAGGGGAGCGGAGGGGAGGGGAGGGGAGGAATAAAAGAAGGATGTTACCCTGTTCTTCCAAACCAAAACCAAACTCACCACCATTGAGTCGATTCTGACTCGTAGTGACCCCCATTGTGTTTCCAAAGCTGTAAATCTTCATGGAAGCAGTCTCCCCATCTTTTGGCTAGCAGCCAAATGTGTTAACCTCTACACCACCAGAATTCCTCACCCTGTTCTTAGGGCTCAGCAAATCTCACTGCCCCAGAGCTTTCCCTCTTGTGTTATAAGACCAGATGGTTAAACAGGACTGAGCCACTCCACTGTTCTTGGCAGACAAGGTGAGATGGGCACAGGCGTTATCATTTGTTTAAGGCTTTTTAAACTCAGGGACCCTGCTCCCAGGTGATATTTTAAGAATCAACACCTCTTCTTAATGTTTGTGATTTTTCTGTTTATTTGCTTTAGTTTTTTAATGATGTTTGTAGCATATTTACTTTGGGGGAAAAATACTAAAAACAGAGCTAATGATCATTAATAAATAATGGTTGAATAAATTATGCATAAAGGGATTTTTTTTTTCCACATTATTGAGTGGAATTTTCCCAAAATATTATTGGGAAAGAAATGGAAAATACAGAGAAGTCTTTATAAAATGATCCTCTTTGGGGGAAAAAAAAATTGGTGAGGAAACCCATGACACTTTCCCATGTATGTTCATGCACATTTTTATGTACATCTCTAAATGAGTATGTGTTTTTATAAGGTTATAAGCACATGGGAAAAAGTATGAGAGGATACACTGGCTGTTGGGGGAAGGGGAGAAGAGGTAACAGGTGACAGGAAAGAGGGGAAGAGGTAGGGAAAAATTTAAAAAGAAGAAAGATTTATACTAAAGAGATTCAGCCTAAATGAAAGAAACTTTTTTTTTTTTCCTGCAAAATCATGTATGTGTATGTGTGTGCATGTGTTTGATTAATGTTTATATGGTATATTTTCCCATCCTTACTCTACTTTATACCTACCCAGGTCATTGTATTTGAAGTATATAATGTATTTGAAGATAGCATATATTTTCTTTTGTTTTATTTTTATGTACCAATCTCTGTCTTTTAATCGATGTATTTAGACCATTTACACTTGAGGTAATTGTTGATGCTAGGCCTTAAATCTGTCATTGTATTGTTTTCTGTTTCCTGTTCTTCTCATTTCTTACTTTTCTATGCGTTCCTTGAACATTTTTGCTTCTACCTTGATTTAGTTACAGTGTTTATTAGTGTATTGCTTTGTATAGTTTCCTAGTGATTGATAGATATTATACTATACATTCATAATTTATCATAATCTACTACTATTGACATTTTGCCACTTCAGGTGAATTGTGGAAATCTTATTTCCATTTAAGTCCCTTTACCTTCTGAACATTTGAAATATATTTCTCAATTATTTCCTCCAAGTACTTGTAGCACTACACCAGACAGTAGTATACTTTTTGCTTCAACTATCAAATGTGATTTAAGAAACTAGCAGAAGGGTAGTCAAACATATTTGCCCTATTTTTACTAACTCTGGTATTCTTTTGTCCTTCCTGAACATCCACCCCTTCTTCTGTTATTTTTTTCTGTTTAGAGAATTTTCTTTAGCTGTTCTTTAAGGATAAGCTGGCTAGAAACAAATTCTCTTAGTTTTCCTGCCCGAGAATGTCTTTAATGCCCCTTCATCCCTGAAAGATATTTTTACTGGGTATAGAATTTGCAGTTAACATCACTTTTCTTTCAGAACTTGAAGTAGGTTGTGCCAGTTCCCTCTGGATTCCATAGTTTCAGATGAGAAATCCTCTTATTCAAATATTGCTCCACTGTAAGTAATGTGTCATTTCCCTTTGGCTGATTTCAAGATTTCTTCATTGCCTTTAATTTTTGGAACTTTATGATGTGTCTCGATGTGAATTTCTTTGGGTTTATCCTACTTGGGGTTTGATCAACCTTTTGAATCTGCAACTTTATGTCCTTTGCCTAATTTGGAAAAATTCCAGCTATTATTTCTTCTAATAGTTTTTCAGTCCCACTCTTTCTCTCATCTTGTTCCAGGGCCCCAATGATACAAATTTTAGCTCTTTTGTAATTGTCCCACAGATCTTTCAGACTCTCTTCATTGTTTTTCAGTCTATTTTCTCTGTTCAGATTGGATACATTCTATTGATCTATCCTGAAGTTCACTGACCTCTGATATCTCTACTATTGAGTCTACCCAGTGTGTTTGTTGGAATTTCAGTTGCATTTTTAAAGTCTGTAATTTCCATTTGGTTCTTTGTTTATAACTTTTACTTCTTTGTGGAGATTTCTGTTTTTATTGTTTGTTTCAAGTGAATTCATAATTATTGAAGTATTTTTATTATGGCTGCTTTAAAATTCTTTTCAGATAATTTCAGCATCTTATTTATCTCACTGTTGGCATCTGTTGATAGTCTTTTCTCATTGAAGTTCTGATTTTCACGCTTCTTGGTATGATGAGTAATTTTCTGTTATATCCTGGATACTTTAAGTATTCTACTACGCATCTCTAAATCTTATTTAATCCTTTTAAAACACACACACACACACACACACACAGGCAGTCCCTCTATTGAGGTATAGTGTGATGGCTGAATATGGCTGGGACCTGCTGACAACTTCTCAGTGAAAGTGGAGAACTGACTCACACTGCCTCACTGTCTCCCTCTGAGGACTGGTGTAAGCTTAGCTCCTCACTGGGTACACATACCAGGGGAAAAGGAATCAAAATGTTGACAACTCTGCCTCCTATCACCTTCTTCACCTGGTTGATACTTTTTTGTTTGTTTTTGTTATGTGCCGTCGAGTCGGCCCCGACTCATAGCGACCCCTCCTTGGGTTTCCGAGGCAGTATCACTACGGAAGTAGGATTGCCCAACCTTCCTTCCGAGGAGTGGCTGGTGGGTTTGAACCGCCAGCCGTCTGGTTAGCAGGCAAGTGTCTTAGCCACTATGCTACCAGAGCTCCCTGGGTAAGGCTAAAGGTTCAGGTTCTCTCTGGCCCTGCAGACACCAGGGATGGGGTGAAACAATGCTGACTAGACCCAACTCACATCTTTTGTTCAGTTTTCATGCTCCTGGGTGGGCATGGGGGTGAGGACTTACTTCTCTACTGGACGCCACCAACACTACAGGGGAATCAGAGTTGCCTGCTTCCACTGAGAAGATGGAAGATCAGCTTCCAGTTCAGGTCTGTTCATCTCGTAGGGCAGAAGAATTAGAGCAATGCCACTTGCTTACATGGACTAGGGGTGGGATAGGGGTAAGGTAGAGGTAGGGTTGGATCTTGGATCAACCCCGCAGTATACCCACTTAAACCAGGAACGTGTGGTTTTCCCATTATCCTTATTGTTCTAGCATTACCATGCTGGAATACGGAGGGTATTCTCAGAAGGGTATTCTTTCATTTGTTCCTTTTTCCTGATGTGAACAGGCTTTTCTTGGAGTCTTTTTTTGTCTGTGACTGTTGGAGATTGTGAGTTGGAGGTTTCTGTCTGCAATGCCCTGTCCTGGATTTATGGAGGCAATACAATAAGGAAGCCCAAAGAACTCACTGCCTTGTTCCTCAAGTCCTGAGGCCTTCTTTCCACCTTTCATAGACTTCTTATATTTGTTGTGTTATGTCCAGGACTTAATCGTTGTAAGAGGGAGGACTTGGAAGGAATGGGGCTCTTGATTAATGTTTTGATTTCTTTCCATAGTTCTTGAAGGTTACAAGGGAACTTAGTGCTGCTGGTCCCCACCCTCAAAGCCCTGCCCTTCAGGATCAATCATTTTTGCAGGTGTAAATGTCAAGGCTCAGGAGCTATAACTTTCAAAGGCCATGCAAGGCCATGAGAGCTTAGTTCAGTCCAAATTCCCAGTCCAGAGACCTTTCCGGTCTATAAGATTCTTCCACACCTTTCTCCACCTGAAATATTGTTCTCATGTTACTAAATTGCACCTCAAAATTATAATTAAAATAAAATGCCTTGTTAAGTTTTTGTCTATACAAATTATTCTGTTGTTGTTGTTAGGTGCCACCAAGTCAGCTCTGACTCATAGCGACCCTGTGGACAACAAAACAAAACCCTGCCCAGCCCTGCGCCTGCCTCACAATCCTTGCTATGCTTGAGCCCATCATTGCAGCCACTGTGTCAATCCATCTTGTTGAGGGTCTTCCCCTTTTTTGTTGAGTGTCTACTTTACCAAGCATAGTATCCTTCTCCAGGGAATGGACTTTTCTGACAACATGATCAAAGTAGGTGAGACGAGCTCTGGCCGCTCTTGCTTCCAAAGAGCATTCCAGCTGCACTTTTTTTTGTTTTTTTCCCCAGTCTTCTCCCCTAACTGCCCAGTTACCCCCACCCCTGTATCCCTCATAGTTATGCACTTCTGTGTGTCTTGCTTTTCCTCCATGCAAATGTTGCCCCTCTAGTGCCCTGTGGTCGATTGCTCCATGGGGTGCATTTCCATAGAGTACGTGGGTGTGTCACCCTGGGTTGAGTGGTCTGAGTGTATATCTTGTTTACTATTGGGCTGAGAGCCAGCCCCTGGGAGTGAGTTTTATTCCAGGCCCAAAATGTATCACAGGGCCATAGTATTGGGGGTATCACCAGACTCCATCCAACCAGTAATTCTGGTCATTATTGTGTTTTTGGATTTTGTTCCACATTTTTCCTCCCACTCTATCCTGGATCTCTTATTTTGATCCTTTCCTGAGTGGTTGGCATTGGTAACTAGGCACTATCTAGTACTTCTGGTTTCGAGGTCCGTCATACCCTAGGGCTGATTGCTTCCAAATGCCCTTGATTTTTTGCACTCCTTTTCACTTCCAACAATAGGAAACCATTAGCTGCATCAAACGTGGCCGCTTGAAAGCTTTTAGGATCCCAGTCACTACTCACCAATGTAGGATAAAGAACAAGATTTTTATGTATTTTGTTGTGTCAATTGAGTCTGGTGTCCCCCAGTACTGTGGTCCTGAGTCGGTTGATCTATTGGATCTCTCTCCCACAGTTTATGGCTATCTGTGAGGGATTACTCTATGTCTGTCTTCTGTGGTTTCTGTAAGGATTGTGCGTATTTTGTATCACTGGTATCTGTGCAAGATTAGACTCTGTATTTTTTTCCATCTTCTTTTGACTCTTCCTACATCATTTATTTTGCCCATAGAATCTTTCAATATTGCAAGTAGAGGCCCAAACTTTCTCTTCAGTTCTTTTAGTCTGAGAAATGCTCAGTGTGTTCTTCCTTTTTAGTTTTCTAACTCCAGGTCTTTGCACATTTCGTTTTAATAATTTACTTTTTCTTTTTTCTTCGCTCTTTGAAATCTTCTGTTAAATTCCTTCATTTTGTCATTTCTTCCATTCACTTTAGCTGGTCTCATTTCAAGAGAAAGTTTTAGTGTCTCCCCTCATAACATTTTTATCTTCTCTTCCCTTCCTGTCCTTTTAATGATCTTTTGATTTCTTCTTGTATGATGTTCTTGATGTCATCCCACAACTTGTCTTTTTTTTTTTTTTTTTCATTGGCATTCAATGTGTCAAATCTATTCTTCAGCTCATCTCTAAATGCAGGTGGAATATAATAAAGGTCACATTTTTGGCTGTCATGGACTTGCCCTAATTTTCTTCAAATTCAACTTAAATTTACATATGAGTAATTGATGGTCTGATGCAAAATCAGATTTTGGCCTGGTTTTAGCTGGAGATGTTGAGCTTCTCCATCACCTTGTTCCACAGATTTATTTGATCTGATTCCTGTTAATTCTATCTGGTATAGCGTCATTTATGTTGTTGAAAAAAGGCATTTGCAATGAATGAGTGATTGGTCTTGCAAAATTCTACCATGAGATCTCCAGCATCATTTGTATCACCAAGGCCATATTTTGCAACTATGATGATTCTTTTCTTCCAACTTGCACATTCTAATGACTAACAATCATCATTACATCATGATTGCATATTTTGTCAATTTCAGACTGCAGAAGTTGGTAAAAATCTTCTATTCATCTTTGGCTTCAGTGGTTGGTGCATAAATATGAATAATAGTAGTTGTAGTAGCTAAGGTTAAGTTAAGTAGTTAAGCAAATTTGGAAACAAAGAAGTATCACTGGTACTTGGAAACTTTGGCCTTGGTGACAGAAATAACGCTGGAGATTGCATGATAGAATTTTGTAAGATCAACAACTTTTTCATTGCAAATACATTTTTTCAACAATACAAATGGTGGCTACACATGTGGACTTCACTAGATGGAATACACAGGATTCAGATTGACTACATCTGTGGTAAGAGGTGATGGATAAGCTCAACATCTTTGGCCTAAACAAGGCCAGGAGCTGATTGTGGAACAGACCATCAACTGTGCATATGCCAGTTCAACTTTAAATTGAAGACAATTAAAATAAGTCCACGAGAGCCAAAATATGATCTTGAATATATCCCTCCTGAACTTAGACACCATCTAGAGAATAGATTTGATGCATTGAACACCAATGACCGAAAACCAGAAGAATTGTGGGAGGACATCAAGAACATCATCCATGAAGGGAACAAGAGGTCATTAAAGAGACAAGAAAAGAAGAAAAGACCAAAATGGATGTAAGAAGAGACTCTGAAACTTGGCCTTGAATGGAAAGTAGCTAAAACAAATGGAAGAAATGACAAGATAAAAGAGCTAAACAGAAGATTTCAAAGAGCAGCTTGAGCAAAGCAAATTGCTAATAATGAAATGCCAGCTGCACTTCTAGGATAGATTAGTTAGTTCTTCTGGCAGTCCATGCTAATTTCAGTATTCTTCACCAACACCATAATTCAAAGGCATCAATTCTTCTTTGGTCTTCCTTGTTCATTGTCCAGCTTTCATATGCAAATGAGGTGATTGAAAAGACTATGGCTTGGGTTAGCTGCACCTTACTCTTCAAAGTGACATCTTTGCTCTTCAGCACTTGAAACAGGTCTTTGCAGCAGATTTGCCCAATGCAATACAACATCTGAATTCTTCACTGATGCTTCCATTGGTGTTGATTGTGGATCCAAGTAAAATTAAATCTTTGACAGTTTCAATCTTTTCTCCATTTATTGTGATGCTGCTTATTGGTCCACTTATGAGGATTTGTTTTCTTTATGCTAAGGTATAATCTATACTGCAGATTATAGTCTTTAATCTTCATCAGTAAATGCCTCAAGTCATCTTCACTTTCAGCAAGCAAGGGTGTGTCATCTGCATATCACAGGTTGTTAATGAGTCTTCCTCCAAACCTAATGCTGCATTCTTCTTCATATAGTCCCATTTCTCAGATTATTTGCTCAGCAAACAGATTGAATAAGTATTGGGAAAGGATACAACCTTGATGCATACCCTTTCTAATTTTAAACCATGCAGTATCCCTTCGTTCTGCTTGAATGATAGCCTTCTTGTCTCTGTACAGGTTCCTCATGATCACAATTAAGTGTGCTGGAATTCCCATTCTTTGCAATGTTATCCATAGTTGGTCATGATCCACACAGTCAAATACTTTTGCATAGTCAATAAAACACAAGTAAACATCTTTCAGTTATTCTTTGCTTTCAGCCAAGATCCATCTGACATCGGCAATGATATCCCTTGTTCCACATCCTTTTCTGAATCCAGCTTGCATTTCTGACAGTTCCCTGCCAATATACTGCTGCAACCATTTTTGAATTATCTTCAGCAAAATTTTACTTGTGTGTGATGTTGATAATTTCTGCATTCTGTGGGATCACCTTTCTTTGGAATGAGTACAAATAAGGATCTCTTCTAGTCAGTTCACCAGGTATCTGTCTTCCAAATCTCTTGGCATAGACAAGTAAGTGCCTCCAGCACTGCGTCCTTTTGTTGAAACATCTCAATGGGTATTCCATCAATTCCTGGAGCCTTGTTTTTTGCCAACTCCTTTAGTGCAGCTTCAACTTATCCCTTCAACACTATTGGTTCTTGATCATGTGCCACCCACTGAAACAGCTGAGCATCAACCAATTCTTTTTGGTACAGTGACTCTGTGTATTCCTTCCATCTTCTTTTGATGCTTTGTGCATCATTCAATAATTTTCCCATAGAATCCTTCAATATTGCCACTTGAGGCTTGATTTTTTTCTTCAGTTCTTTCAGCTTGAGAAATGCCCAGAGTATTTTTCACTTTTTGTCTTCTAACTCCGAGTATTTGCATATTTCATTGTAATAATTGACTTTCTCTTCTCAAGCTGCTCTTTGAAATCTTCTATTCATTTCTTTCATTCACTTTAGTTACTCTCCATTCAAAAGCAAGTTTCAGAGTCTCTTCGGACATCCATTTTGGTCATTTCTCCCTTTCCTGTCCTTTTAATGACTTTTTGCTTTCTTCCTGTATGATTATGGTGGTAGTGATGGTGGTTATGATGATAATTATGGTGGTGATGGTAGTGATGGTGACGATCGTGGTGATGGTGATGATGGTGATAGTGATGATGATGGTGAGTATAATGATAATGGTGATAGTGGTGATGTTAATGGTGGTAGTGGTGATGATGGTGGTGGTGATTTTCTGACCTCTAGGTTTTCTTCGACACTACTTCCTTCTTGCAGCACTACAGAAGGAAAGCCATTCCCAAAATCCTTGGTAGAGTCCATGTCAGGAGGTTTGCAATCAAGATGGCTTTTAATTTCTGACTTCCTTGAGGGAGTGGAGGTCCAGGATGGTGTCAGGCAGGCTTGGATGCAACCAGTGAGGGTGCAAGAGTGGGAGTAGCTGTGGATTCAGCCATCCCATCTGCAGCTTGACCCCTGCCTGGGCCTGGAGGTCCTCTAATACAAAGGATCAAGGTAAGGTCTAAGTCCTGGGTGAGAGAAAGAAGACTTTTTCCAGCATTGAACCTTCAGACCCTGATGTTAGAATGTCACAGAAGCTCATTTGAGGCCCATATCCTCTTCAAGCCCAATTCTGTCCCTTCCCATCCTGTTCCTTCCCAGCTCTTTGGATGGTCAAGACTTTTCTGTGAGGCAACAATTAAATGTAAGAAGTGATAACAGTGCTGCAGGCTTCTCAGAGCCTTGTGCCCTATCTGTGACTTGGTGACCTCATGTGGTACTCTGGCTTTTTTGTGTGTCACAGCCACACCTCCTGTGCCCTTCTCAACATGGGGAGCAGCCTTGTTCCAGTGGAGATAGACAGGGCTCCTCATGCCTTGGGGATTTTGCAGAGACTTGGATAGGCCAACAGATCCCTGATGTTCCAGGTCTGGGCTTGACTCTGCCCCCGCTACACCTTCCCTGTGGCCACCCCAATGGCTTTGTCAACTCTCTACCCCCACTCACAACCCCCAGTCAGACAGTGTGGGGGAACCAGGCTACAGATGCATGTTCATCTAGGTCAGGGGTAGGGGACAGCCTGTTGTGCCTCTCTACAAGATATGCCCATCTTGGGCTTGTGGGAGTGGGGCAGCCTGGGTAGCACAGCCCACTTGGTTACATTCTACCCCCAGAACCCACCCCCTGTGGCCCAGAGCTCATCCTCACAGCCCTTCCCAGATCCAATCTCCACATCCTGCTGTCTGGGATGATATCTTTCCTTCCTTCTTTCTTTCTTCTTTCCTTCCTTCCTCATCCAATCACCCCCACAAACACCAGTGGAGGCATGCCAAGTCCCAAGCACCCTCTCTGTGCTGCTCCTGCCCCAGTGAATGGGGCTGATGTCTGAGGATGGAAGGGGCACACATGGATCTAATGCTTGATACAGGCCACTAAGGGCCCCACTCCACAGATAAGTCATGTCAGGAAGTGTCAGATGGAAGTCCCAATCCTTGCTGCCAGCTTGGGGCTCTTCTTTTTGTACCCCAGAACCCCCCACAAAATAGGAATTATACTGGACCCAGGGGTTTACACCTCTGGGTACCTGCACAAACAAGGTGCTACCCAGTCTGTGCCATGAGTGCCAAGGAGCCATAGATGCCCAGGCCCTTTGGCTCCTACCACCCCCTCAGCCAGCCTCCCATGACTCCACCCAGAGGTTTGGGGCCCCTTGTAAAAGAGCCTTGCCCCAGAGCCTCCAGCAGAGAGGTTGTTCTTGGGGGGGCCCCCTGCCCGGCCTGAGGTGGAGACAAGCAGAGAAGGGGGCTGAGCTCCACTTTGCCCTTCCCCAGATAGTGCCCAGGGCCAGTGAGGGCAGTGAGTGGGGGAGCTCCCAAGTCTCAAATCCACACCTGCATCTCCACCCTACTTGCCTAAGCACAGAGCTGCTAAGATCTACTGGGCTCTTTGGGATCCACCACCAGTACAGCAAGCGCATGCTGGAGGCCATGGGGTGGAGGACACCCTTCTCTGAGTTTGAGTCCCCCACCACCCAGGTCTAGGGCTTCACCAACATGAGGGCCTCATAAACAAGTAAGGTACAACTGCAGACATTGTAAGCATTATACAACTCTCTGACTTCCATATGACAGAGGGATTTACAGGCGCTTAAGAGTTTAGACTCCTGCTCTGATAATCCAGCACAGATAACAAAGCCCAGAGGCAGTGCTGCCAGGGAGGGCCCAAGAACTGAGAGCTCCCCTCCCCCATCTTCCTCCTGGCCCTTCCATGACCAAATCTGAGGCAGCTTCCACCCCTCCAAAGGCCTGGGAACAGGCAGTCCTCCAGGGGTCTGCAATTGGGGAAGTGTGGCTGTGGGACCAATCATGGGCAGAGGAGATGAGGGTCCTGGAAGGAAGAAGGTTGACTCTTGGAGCTGCCCAAAGGCTCATGGATATGGATCAGTTTGGTCCCCTGGTTCCCTGGCTTCATGTAAGCCCTATCCCATGATGTGCCACCATGTGACCCTGTGCCTGGCTCCCAGTACCCTCAGCCCAACAATGGCAGTGCAGGGTGGGTGGGGAGTCTCCATCCCTATACAGTGCAGAGGCTGCAAGCCCACCTGCTTCTGTGAGCCATGGCTGCAGTAGGTGCCAAGAAGGCTGCACAGAGCTGACTGATTTGTGCAGGACCAGTCCCTGTGCCCATTGTTGTGGGGCTGCAGGCACGAGCTGGGGAGCTGGATGGCCTGGTCAAGACCAGAAGCTGAGCCTCAGTTTCCTCACTGGCTTGCTAGAAACCTGACCCACACTCATGTCTGAAGCTTCAACAGAGAGAGGAGCAAATGCCAAGCTCAGACATGGTGAGGACAGGGATTCAGCTCACTTCCCAGCCCCTGGCCCATCCAGTTTGTGCCCAGGCCAAAAGTAGGGGTGGTGGGCAGTGGAGAGGGGCTAAGCGCCATCAAGTTCATTCACTTTCCAGTTCTTACCAAAACCATGCTTCCTGGAATTTACCGGAAAGAGCAGGCAGTCAGAGAAGAGTGGTTGGGGTGCAATGATACCGAGCTGGCCAAAGGGTCCCAGGTGCGAGGGCCACTAGAAGGTTCTGGAAATAGGGAGGGGGACTTGGGTGTCTCCCCATCAGTTGAACTCTCCTGGAAGAATGTCCCTATCCATAGTCTCAGGGACAGGACCTGGATGTGGGTCTGTGTCTTCCCGAGAAGTCTATGGCTCACCCACCTCTTTAGTCAGTAGATCAGCCCTCATCTGATCCAACCAAAGGAAGTCTGGGCCAGTTCCAGCTCAAAAAATTTTGCTAAAAATGAAAAACTTTATGCTCCGCTTGAGGTGCCTACAGCCCCTCTACCTGGGCCCCTGTCCAGCTGGGATGAATCTGCCACCAGGCCACATTGCTGAAATCCCAGCCGCAGTGACCACGTCCCCTCTGTGTGCTTCTGATCTGAATCAGGATCTCGTAGTCCTTGTAAAGGCTCCACTGCCTGGTTCCGCTGCCTGGTTTCAAGGGCATTCACCTCGACCTCTTGTAGCTCGAGTGCTGGAGACCGTCACTGGTGACAATATGCTTATTGTCATGGCTTGCCAGGGCTCGGAGTAGGAAATGTAAGACGTTTGCTTGGTTATCTCACACAATGGATGGGGCTGGCTCCAGCCCTCATGGAGACGTGGCAGTTCCCTCCCATCATGCAGAGCTCTTATTCCCTTCACCTCACCTCTTGGTGGTGGCGGCAGCTGATGGAAAGGGATGCTCACTAAGGAAGGCACAGGCCCAAGGATGTCTTCACACCTGAGCTGCATGGGCCACGTTCAAAGGGCCCATGTTCAAGCGAGCCCTGACAGCTGATCCGCTCCCCTCCCCAGAAAGAGCATCCTCGTTCCACATTTGTCTCCTGACCGGAGGCCACACAGCTCTGGCAGGGACTGTTGTGATGTTGTGGGAGGGCAGTCCGAGGGTGGAGGCATCCCCGAGGCCCACTGCTGTGGTGCTGGCCAACTCTGGTCAAGGGTGGACACTCTTGGCTCCAGGGGCTGGGACTCTATGCATCACAGCCAGGTTGCCCTGCAGGGTCTGGGACCCTGTGATAGACCCCATCCCAAACCCGGTGGAGCCAAGATGCCCCCAGCAGAGGCATGAGTGTGAGAGGCTGCCCAGCCTGCTGGCCCACCATGGGCCCCGTTTGGGCTGTGCTGAGAGCCCTCAGCCAGTGTAAGCGGATACCTCACAGTTATGCAACCCAGGCGGCAGGGATGGCTGCACTCACCAGCCAAAACAAGCACGGCCGGCTCCAGAGTGTGAAATCGCGGCCCAATTACAGGGGCGCAGGGGGCAGGGTGGGGCTGGACCAGGATGAAGACTCTCCCAGGCAGAGCAGAGGGGCTGGGAGGTCTATCCGCTTTATTGAGGCAGGCCTGGCCCCATGGCCACCTCAGAGCCCTAGGGAAGACAGAAAGGCTTGGAGAGCCTTCTCCTCTTTCTCTCATTTAGACTAGAACATTATACACAGAATCCTTGTATGTGTGTGTATGTGTGTGTGTGTGAGAGAGAGAGAGAGAGAGAGAGGGAGAAAGAGAGAGATGCAGCTATATGGAGAAAGGGGGGGACCCTATGTGGTATGTGTATGTGTGAGAGAGAGACAGAGATAGAAAGACACACAAAGACAGAGAGCAATAGAAGGTGATAGTTCAGGTTATGTGTCAACTTGGCTAGGTTATGATTTTCAGTGGTTTGGCAGATATTATGTAATCATCCTCCATTTTGTGATGTGATGTAAGCAACCAATCAGTTGAAAGGGGTGTTTCCTTGGGGTGTGGCCTCCGTCCAATATATATGATGTTCTGGCAACGCTAGCTTTCTCTAGATCCTGACTCATCATCCTCTGACCTCCGGTTCTTGAGATGTGAGCCAGCTGCCTGCTGCCTGACCTGTCTATTTAGGCTTCACCAGCCCCTGCAACCCCATGGGTCAGGAGAAGCCACCAGCCTGACACCTGAGTCATGGATTGGGGACTTGACAGCCTCCACAACTCCATGAGCTTTTCCTTGAAATAAATCTCTCTATATAAATATGTTTATTTCTATGCTTCACTGGTTTTACTTCTTTAAAGTACTCAACAGAAGATGCAGAGAGAGAGGCACAGAGAGAGAGACAGAGAGAGAAGATAGAGACAGAGAGAGAGAGAGACAGAAGTAGAGAGAAGGGGCAGGGGAGATGCCTGGGTCCCCTTCTTGCTCCCAAGGAGTGCTCACATCCTGTCTGTGTCTTTAGCATGTGTTTGTTGTGTGACACACTTTTCTGGGTGATGGTAAGCCCTGGAGACCCCACAGGACCAGGGCCATCCTGGGGTCCTGGGTACTCAGCCTGGTCGTCACCAGAAGCTCACACAGCACAGAGAGTCAGTGCTATTGATCTGGGGTGGGTACTGACCATGCCCACAGAGCCCAACATTGGGCCCAGCATGTAGCCAATGCTCCATAAATATTTGCTGAGTGAAGGTCTAAGTGGGGAACTGACCCTGGGATAAGAGGCTGATGGGGAAGGGTGGGGGTGGGAGAACAGAAGACAAAAGGACAGAGGAAGAAAAAGGTCCCCCATTTGTGGAGGGAGACCCCTCTTGAGACCATCTGGGCAGCCAGAGTTCCATGCCAGGGAGGCACTACTCCCTGCAGAGCAGCAGCCAGGAGGTCAGCCTGGGTGACAGCCTCCCAACTGGGAGGCTGAGTGAGCAGGACAGGGGGAGTGGAAGGGAGTCAGTGGGTCTGCCTTTGCAGTGCAGCAGGAGAAAGGGAGCCCCAGGCCCACATGGGAGGCCAACAGCCAGGAAGCAGAGCTTCAGGAAGATCTACGAGGGAGTA
Organism: Orycteropus afer afer; assembly: GCF_000298275.1. Taxonomy (NCBI): domain Eukaryota; kingdom Metazoa; phylum Chordata; class Mammalia; order Tubulidentata; family Orycteropodidae; genus Orycteropus; species Orycteropus afer. The sequence continues at coordinate 6,395,726 of NW_006921723.1, forward strand.
GGGATGCCCCATCACAGGGGGCAGGGGCCTTTTATCTCACAGGGAGCTGGGAGAGTGTTTCCTATAAACCTCATCCCCAGGATCATAAATCAGAGAAGTGGAAGCAAGACTCTATAAAGTCCTTAAAATATTGTCTAGGTTGTGCGTGTGGGCGGTAAGGATGTTAACCAGAAGGATCCGTGGGCCCTGGAGGCTCCTGAGGCTCTCGAGTAGAAGCAGGAGCCAGCTGACTCCTCGCTGCCGCTGCTGCCACCACCACCACCACCACGATCCTGCAGACTTGCCAGCTGCCTGTTCCAGGCTCACCAGGGCCCTGGGCATTAGACTTACCCGCTTACCCCAAACTCGGGCCCTGGGTGGGGAAAGGATGTCAGAGACAGCTCTCCACTCCAGGAACCAAAAACCAAAAAACCAAACCCACTGCCATCAAGTTGATTCCAACTTATAGTGACCCCCACTGGATTTCCAAGGCAGTAAATCTTTACGAAAGTAGATTGTCTCATCTTCCTTCCATGGAGCAGCTCGTGGTTTTGAACCACCAATTGGTGGTCAAATGCTTTAGACAATGAGCCACCAGTCCCCAAACTGACCATCCCAGCAGTGGTCCCCTTTCTGGACTGAACATTACAGGCTAACACAGAGCTCAAATTTTGGTCACAACTGCTTTGATGCCTGGGGATGGCCACTGTCTCCTGAAGTGTCCACACTCATGAAAAACCCTAGCTGCCTGGATACCCCAGCAGCACAGCCACCAAAGACTGGTTACCATTAAATATTTACCTTTGAATCCTTGTCCATAGCTGCCTGACCTTCGAGAATAACATGGGGGTCTCATGGGGGTCTCTTTCCAGCTGGGGAAGTAGTGTCAGGTCGACCAAACAAACAACCCTCTTTGTGCAGAAAGATGTGGAATGTGACAGGGGGACAGTGACCAACACACTGCTTGGCCCCAGGCTTCCAAGTCAGTTCTGAGCTTCATGTGGACTTGGTGAGGTCCATGCTCAGGGATCCTTAGAAGGTCACCAGGACCTTGGGACCATGGACCAATCCAGTTGTCATTGAACTGACCCTGACTCATGGCAACCCATGTCAAGTAGAACTCTGCTCCACAGGGTTTTCAGTGACTGATTTTTCAGAGGCAGATAACCAGGGCTTTCTTCTGAGGCACCTCTTGGTGGACTGCAACCTACAACCTTTCAGTTCACAGTGCATTCACTGTTTGAACTACCCAGGGACTCTCGGTCCACAGTAGGGCCATGCTGGAGAGCCCACTCCTGAGAGTAAGCTCATGTGCAAGGACCAAGGTGAGGCAGGAGATCCTGAACAGCAGAGGGGCAGGCCAGGAGAGGTCACCACTGACCTGGGAACACGTGTTCCCTGGAAGCCTGGCCAAAGGACCACGAAGGTGAGTCCTGTTCTCTGGGGAGCCAACAGCCCTTTAGGTTCAGGGCATACTCAAAACCTCACTGCCATTGAGTCGATTTTGACTCATAGTAACCCCTCCCTGGGTTTCCAAGGCGGTATCTCTACGGGTGTAGATTGCCCAGTCTTCCATCTGAAGAGTGGCTGGTGGGTTTCAACCACCAGCGTTAGCAAATACCAGAAGCACTATGTCACCAGAGCTCCCTGGGTCCAGGGCATGCTGCCTCAACTGACAGCCTGGCTCTGGTGTAGCTTCTCCCACAGAGAAGGATGCCCATAAGCTCTTAGTCCCAGTGACCTGCCCACTTTACCACTCCTCTCAGATCAGCAGCCTAGGCATCCAATGATGCAGGCAGCAGCACCAGTGGGCTCATCGGATCTCTTGTCATCCACCTGGGTACTTCCAATGCCATTTCCTTCCTGTGGTCACAGATCTCTAGGGTGGCTCTGTAATGCCCATTCCTCTCTGTCTGTCTAACCAGGAACCCTCTGTTTTCCTGTGCCAATGCCTGCAATAGGAAGGTGTGTAGTGTAGGCTGCAGAGTTCAGGGTGAAGGACATGTCTGGGAAAGGAAGTTAAAGATTTTTTGCCCTCATAGAAACATGCACCATAATAAATTTACTCCTCATGCCCATTTATGTCAGTCATTTTTGGGAAGTCTTCTGGAAGACTTGACTTCAAGCCCCAGTCCCTGTGCCAGACAGAACTCAAGTGTCTGTTTTTCTGGACAGAAGCATGGCGAGGCTGGCAGTTTGAGAGGTTTAGACATCTGGGCCCTGCTCTGTCCTCGGCTTCGACAGGAGGTGGCCACCAGCAACACATGTTCCTGCTCTGGCATTTCCAGTCCAGCCCCTCCTCCTTTCCTCTCCTTGCTGGGACATCATGCAGTCCTGAATCCAACCCAGAAAGCCTGAGGGGCCTTTCCACCTTAGGCTCACTGGCCAAGGGCCAGGGGGTCAGGCTTCCCATTGGCCTGGTCGGTAGGGGCTAAATGAGTGCCAACCTCAAGCAACTGACCTCGCTTTCCTTAAAAAATTCAGTACCAACTTCACTCTGTACAAGAACTTGTGATATTAAACACTAGCAGCTTCATTTTTTGAAGAAACTGAACCAACAAGTAGAGCCCTTTATACCCTTAGCTGTCACCAGAACACCAAACGTGGCCCTTCCAGGCCTGCTGTACCTTAGGATTCAAAGTTGGCTTTTCTTCTCATTTTAGGAAGTCTGAATGAAAATGAAATGAAGAATGTTTATGGTTTCAGTGCAATGTGCTTTCTGCTCAAAATGTGGTTGTATGCTATCAAGTAGATTCTGACTCCAAGCAACTCTATAGGACAGAGTAGAACTGGCCCAGAGGGTTTTCTAGGCGGTATTTTTATGGGAGCAAATTGCCAGGTCTCTCTCAAAAGGTTCGAACAGACCTTTTGGTTAGCATTCGAGCGCTTAACCATTGTGCCACCTGAGCTCCTTTCTGCTCAAAATAGCCCTTGCTAGAACATGCAAATATATAGGGACCAGAGTTTATTAGTGGTTGGGGGAGTGGAGAGTGGATAGGAATCTTTGCTTAGGGGGCATGGAGTTAATGTTGGGAGAATAATTTGGGGAAAGATAGTGGTGATGGTTGCCAATATCATGAACTTTATACACGTCACTGAATCGTATATGTAGAAATTTATTGAATTAGCAATGTTTTGTTATCTATATTTTTACCACTAGAAAATAATAGCCCTTGCTCTAAAGAACTTCTTCCAGTGTGGGGTGGCAGTGCCTGGCTGTGAACTGGACAGTGGTGGGCATGGCAGGCTGACACCCTGGACCCAGAATTGGAAGCCCTGTGCTCTGCACTTATGGATCCCTTTGTGCAAAGCCAGTTTGGCACATGAGCAGTTCACCAGTATGGTCGGACAAACATCGTACACTAGGTGTCAGCACGGTATGGCAGTTTGCTGCAGCACTTTTGCTGTGGGTATTGTGGACTTTTTGCCCCTATTGTCTGCAGCTGGCAAATTTTACCCAACTGCCCACAAATGCACAAGTGCTCCAGGAGTGCCCGTGTCTGCATGCAAGACACACAGGCAACAGGCATTTGCAACTTCTGCAGCAAGAAGTTGAATCCCTACAACCTCGGCCAAGGTACATCACTCACCTCTAAACCCTTGAGGCCGTGGTGATGCGGTCAGAAATGAGTGACAGAGCTAGGTTGCTTTTGGATGGTGCTGGAAACCAGCTCACTTTTCTGAAAGCTGGTGAATAAAGGAGAGAGTCAAGCACTGGAAATACAAATAAAAATTAAGAATTGCTGCCACAAAACCACAAGGAAGCCCAGATTGAGAAAAAAAAAATTATCCCAGCTTTGTCGACCCCATTCCATGCAACATAAACTGCTCAGATCATGTGAACAGAAAGGAGCTGAGGCATTCATTTGGCTGATGGACCTTCAGGAACTCAGTCAGCAATGGCACTGCCTCTCAGGGGCTTTGAGGTGACAAAGAGGTTCCCTCACCGGTGTCAGCTGCTGCATCTCAGGGGCCTCTGGAGAGGTAGGGTGTGTTTTACAGGCTGTGGGGGAATACACACACTCACACACTCATGCGTTCACAAGCATAGTCACATACTTGCTCACTCACACTCACATAATCACACTCTCAGATACATACTATACTCCCTTATGCCCATGCACACACACACACACTCACACAAACTCTCATCCTTACATATGTACACACATTCACACTCACTTTACACATGATCTCACAGACACACACTCTCACAGACACATGCACACACACTCACTTATACATGCAACACTCATTCTCACACTCACACAGACTCTCACTCTTGTATACACATTCACATTCACTCATACACACACTCACACTTTCACACATGCACACACTCATACACAATTCTCTCACTCTCACATACGCACTCATATACACACATTCTTACACTCACTTATACCCACACAGTCTCTCAGGCACACTTTCACACTCATACACATGCACACCCATTGAGTGAGGCCCAACCACAGTAAGCTTTGGATGCCAGATGCCTGTGGGACCTTTGAATGATAGTGAATACATGTCATCATTGGCCTGAGCCCCAATCTACAGAGGCAGGCCTTCCTGGATAACCAGGGACAGGGCAGGAGTGTGGGGGAGCCCCTCCTGGAGTTGTGAGGCTGCTCCTGGGGTGTGTCCAGGGGCAAGGAGATGATCGGGGAGCAGGAGCGCCATGCTATCTACTGGAACAGCAAACAGATAATGGCTTGCTTCGAGGGTAGAAGTGAACATGGGGTAGTAGGGTTGGACTAGGAGTTGGGCCTGGGAACTGGGTTCTTCCCTGGTCATGAGCTTGGCCTCATAGTATGATGAGAAACACACCCTGGACCAAATTAGGGCACAATTTCAGAAAGATAAGAATGGCCCTTGTTTTGTTTTCCTTAAATCCAAGGTTTTAAGTCACTAGGGACCGACCATCTACCCTCATGACAAGTGTTGAGGGGGGGGCGGTGCTTGATTCTGGGGATGGATATTCCTCCTGTCCTCAGGGAGCCTGGGGGAAGTTTTCCACTGGGAGGTCCCCTGGGTGGGAGGCACTCAGTCATTAGCAAGGGGCCTGTGGTGTTGGAGAGTCTTTCCCGGGTCTAACTCGGGTGTGACAGTGCTGGCCTTCTCCTTCATACTCCTCCTGCTCCAACTGCTCAGAGAAACCCAGTCTCTTTTCTAGAATCACAAATGCAGATGAAAAAAAGAAAGTCCGGCTCCATGAAATTACTCCGTAACTTAATCTTTAATACGCTGTCCTGTGTAATTCCCTGACTCCAAACACTGTCCAGTTGGCCCCCTCCCCAGTCTCAGCTCTTATATGGCCTAGGTCTGAAACGATTCCAGTGTTTCTGCTGGGATGACATGAAATCAGAGTAATTCTTTCCGCAAGGATGACACAACTGCCTGTATTTTAAATGTTTCTCTCCGTGTCTTGGGGATGGGGAGTGAAGCTGTCTGCCAGGCCCTTGGCTGGAGGACAGGGACAGTTTCCCAGGATAATGCCAAGGAAATAGGATGAAGACTGGCCCCCACTCTCTGCAGGCAGGGACATCACAATGGGGCCTTGCTGTGAGGTTCGGGGCACCCCTTCTCTGCCTATGGACCCCCCATAGGATGCTGGGTGGTAGAGACAGAGGGTCTGTCTCTGGAAGTGCAATTGGTCTTGGGAAGGAACTACAGAAGGTGGATGTGTGTCTCTCCATGGAGGCCATGTCTCATGTGTCCAGGTGTGCTTGGGGGCATGCGGGTGAAATCTAGGACCACAGAGGTCAGTGATAGACTGGGGTCTCAACGCCTGTTCCTGGAGGGGCCTGGGGACAGCCATCACAATGTGCCATCAGCCCCAGCAGCCTGGCTGGGGGCCTGGAGTGGGAGGAGGAGGTTGTAATGCTTCCGGTTCTCAGGAAGGGAGGGGATAACTGCCCCAGGCCTCATCCCTGGGGCCACATGCCCAGACAAAGAGGAGTGGGGGTGCTGGCTTAGGTGGCTGGCCTGTGTTTGCAGAAATGGCACAGTGGCACTGCCCAGCAGCTCTGAGCCTCAGCAGGACCAATTTTGAGGGCCCCTTACATGGGGGAAGGAATCTGTGGAGAGGGCCAGGCCTGGGGCAGAGGAAGGGAGGCGCTCCCCCAACCCAGAGCCTTGATGTCTTATGCAGAGGAAGCAGAACCTGCTCAGAGCATCCCCTCCCAGCTCATCCTGTGGGCCCAGAGCCCTCCTCCCCAGCCCCCTTAGCACATCACTTTACCTGGTGTTCTGGTTCCCTAGTGCCGCTCTGACAAGAATAGACCACAAATGGGATGGCCTTAACAACAGGAGTTTATTCTCTTACAATTTGGAGGCTTTAAGTCCAAGTTCATAGTGCCAGGCTCTAGGGGCTGGGTGAAAGCCCCTCAACCTTGGGGTTCAGCTCTGCCTCCTGTTCCCAGCCCACTGAAGCTAGAGGCTTTTCTTCACTCAGACAGCTGCTGGCTGCAGAGGCTGCCAAGGCTGCCAAGCCCAAGGTTGACAAGTCAAAAGGCACAGTCTTGATATTACCAAATCATATGGCAGGCCATTAATTCAAGTCCATTGTAAGTCCCAAGGTCAGCCGAGCATGGCAGGCTGCTGAACAAGGACATGGCTACATGCAGGGTCCAAGCGTGCCTTAAGCTAGAGACCATTCCCAAGGCTTCTCCTTATATACAGGAAGAAGACCACATCCGAAAGGCAGCTACTCAGCTGCTTCCAGTAGATTCCACCATGGAGTTGATTACCAGTCTCATCATGGGGAATACTACATTCTGCTGCCCAGCCACTCAACCAGGACCAGCCAAGTTGACACACAAACATAACCACCACACCTATAGCTGTTGAGTTGACTCTGGTGACCTCATGTGTGTCAGAGTAGAAATGTGCTCCACAGGGTTTTCAATGGCTGATTTTTCGGAGGTGGATTGCCAGGCCTTTCTCCCGAGGCACCTCTGGCTGTACTTGAACCTCCTGCCTCTCAGTTAGCAGCTGAGCATGTCCAAGGGCATGTTAACACCTAAGAGCTCTTCTCCCAGGGCTGCCACCTCACTCCCACTGTTCTGCCCACTTGGGGGTGGGGAAGCCTACAGAGCACTTCCCAGGGGCAATCATTCACTCATTCCATCCACTCAGTTGTTTACATGCTGGTGAGTGCCCCAGACCCTGAGGCCAAATGCTTGGTCTCAAATGCCACCCTCCCCACCTGCTGCATGATGAGAGAGAGGGCTGAGCTCTAGGGTCCAGGCTTTCTGTCTGCAATGCAATGCATCCCACCATGTCAGAAGGAGGCACCCTCCTCAGATTCCTGGCACTGAGTCAGGCCTCTGCTGTCATCAATATGATCACCATGTGCCTATGGACAAAGTGGTCAGAAGCCCACAGTCCCTGCCCCAACTGGGAAGGGAGATGTTGGCTGAGGCACCACCAAGGAAAAGCAGGTCCTTTAGCTGTTGTTACGAGTCTCACCCAGGAGAGGGTATGGAAAGAGCTGGGATTTGACCTTGCTGGGCAAAACTGTAACTGAAATGGGCATAATAACCTGAGCATCTGTGTCGGTCTCCTGGGGGTGCTGTACAAAGTACCACCAACTTGTGGCTTAAAACAATAAAAACATTCTTTCATATTCTGAAATTGAGGAGTTGATGGGGCCCTGGTCTCTCTGAACATGCTAGGGGAGAATCCTGCCTTGTCTCTTCCAAATTCTGGTGCCCCAGGCATTCCTTGGCTTGTGGCAGCCTCACTGCAGTCTCTGCCTCTGTCTTTACGGGGCTGAGCTCTGGGGGGGCGAGCTCTTCCCTCTGCAGCTGGGAATCTCTGCTCTTTAGTCTCACCAAAGGACATTTGCCAGTAGATTTAGGGCCCACCCAAATAATCCACGATGATTTCTTCATCTCGATATCCTTAAACCCTGAAACTGTTGCCCTGAGATAATATTCAAACTATAAACTAAAAATATCCCCATGAAGTCTTCTTAAAACCAAACACTACTTTAGCATAACCAGTAAAAAATGTCTGCCCTGAACATAGTGCTCTGAAAGACTGTTGTCTGATTTCCCACCTCACCCAGCATCCTGGCCAGAGTTCAGCCACCAGCATCTCTGCCTAAGTCACATCATCAGTGACCCTAATCTCCCAAGGCTCAGCCCCTCCTTCATCAGATGACCCTATTCTCTCAGACCCTGTGTCTCCTCATTGTCTCATCACCAGGCAATCAAGGAGAGTAGCTAAGAACCAGGTCTAGAGCCAGCCAGCCCCAGTTTCAACACTGACCAGCTATGACCTTGAGCAAGTTACCTGATCATTCTGTGACTCTGTTTCCTCCCTTATAAAATGTGCTGTTGTTTTTGTTACATATGGCAAGTTGACTCTGCGTCATGGTGACCCATGTAAGACAGGAAGACATGTTGCCCGGTCCTGTGCCATCTTCATGATTGGTGGTGTATTGAGATCATTGTTTTGGCTGTTGTGTCAATCCACCTCATGGAGGTTTTCCTTTGTTTTCTCTTTATTTCACCACTTCTTTTTCTAGCACTTGGTCTTTCCTTGTACCATGTTCAAAGTGAGCGAGCAGAAGTATCACCATCCTTACTTCTAAGGGGCATTCTGGTTGTATTTCTTCTAAGACTAATTTTCTTGTTCTTCTGGCAATCCATGGAATATTCAATATTCTCCACCAACACCACAATTTGAATGCATCAATTCTTCTGTCTTCATTTTTCATCACCTAGCTTCCTCATCCATATGAAACTATTGAAAAGGTGCATCTTAGTTATCAAAGTGACTTCTTTGTTTTTAGAACTTTAAAGAAGTATTTTTGGGCAGATTTGCCTAATGCAATATGTCATTTGATTTCCATGGACATTGATTATTGATCCAAGTAAAATGAAAGCATTGACACCTTCAATCATTTCTCCATTAATCATGCTGTTGTTTATCAGTCCAGTTGTAAAGAGGTTTTTTTTTTTTTTCTTTCTGCTCAGATGTAATCCATACTGAAGGCTGTAGGCTTTGACCTTCATTAGTAGGCGGGGGATGGATGATATAGTAAAGGCATTTTCATTGTTCCAGTGCTACCAGGTTTTTCCCCAGGATGCCTGATCTCATTTACATTCCCCACTTTAGAGGAAGAGCGCTCCATGTCCCCACACACTCACCCATACTTGCTATTATTTGACTTTCAAATTTTTAAAAAACTGGTTGTGGACAAAATGGAAAATGATTTCTTTGAATTTGCATTTCTCTGATCACTACTGAGATTGAAACTGTCTCCATGTGGGTGTTAGCCTATATGATTTGCTCTTCTCTGTATGTTTTTGTCATTGGATTTCCTTTTCTAGTTTAAATGGATCACTTGTTAGTTTTGCACATTGCAAACACGATTTCCTCTCTGTTACTGTTCTCTATGGACCCTCCATTGAGCATCCATCTTTCATTCTGACATGGTCAAACCCACTCGTTTCCAATTAATGGGTGAAAATGTTAGGTCTTATTTAAAAAGTCCTTTACTACCCCAAGATTGCAAAGATATCTTCCCACATTTTCTTTTCTGAATAGAATTGTTTGATTTTATCTTTCACGCCTAAGTCTTCAGTCATCTGAATTTCACTTTTGTAAACAAAATTTCTTTTCACCGTATGAGTCAGTTTTCCAAACTCTCTATTCTCTTTCCTATGTTTGTGGTGACCCCGTCACTAACCCAGCTCTCTTTCTGAGCTCGCCCTACTGTTGCCTGTGCCTAGTCTCAGGACAAGGTCCTACCAGAGTGTGATTTGTTTTGTTTCATTACACAGTTAGTTCAAGGATTTAGTTAAAGCATTCAGTTAAAGATCCTTGGTGGAGCGGAGGTTTAAACCCACTGGCCACTCTGTGGGAGAAAAATGTGGCAATCTGCTTCCTTTAAGATTATAGACTTGGAAACCCTGTGGGGGGGAGTTCTATTCTGTCTATAGGGTTGCTGTGAGTTGGAATGGACTAGGTGACAACAAGTTTAATTTTAGTGTTCAGTGTGGTGCATCCTCATTCTTGATTTCCTTTTGCAAAAAATGGCTTAGCTGTTTGTTAAGCTTTGTTCAGTCATATAAATGTTATAATAAGTTAACCAGATCCTTCAAAAACTCTGATGAAATTTGGATTGGAATTGAAATGACTTTAAAGGTGAGATGGGGTACTGCCATCTCTAAACTGTTAGATTGTCCTGCTCATGAGCATTTCTCTGGTCCCTTCCAGTCATTTTGTTTTATGTTTCTTGATAGAGATGAAGAATTATCCTTAAAGGCCTTCTGAATTCTTTGTTAGATTAATTCCTATGTAGTTTTGAAATTTTATTGCTAATATGTTGTTGCTGCTGTTGGGTGCCATAGAGTGAATTTTGACTCATAGTGACACCTTGTGACAGAGTAGCACTGCCCCATAGAATATTCTATGCTGGGATCTTTAGGGAAGCAGACTGCCAAGCCTTTTTCTTGTGAAGTCACTGCATGGGCAACCTTAAGTAACATAACTTACCAACCTGTAAATTAGCAGCTGACCATTTAACCATGGAATTGCCATGGCTCCTTGTTGCTAATGTGAATGTTGTTGTTGTTGTTTGCCATCAAGACGGACCCTACCCATAGCAAGCCAGATGTGGAGTGCATCCTTTGGACCAAAGATCCCTGCTCTAAACCTCCTTGACCCACGAGACAGAAAGGCTGTAGCACTTTGCTGAGATGGCAAGAGACAGTAAGAAACAGTAGCAGAGAAACAGCCCTTTCTCTACAAGAAACTGTGGCAGGAGGCTGGCAGAAGACCTGGCAGAAGACAGTGCACAGAACTCAGCAGATAGCAGCTGTCTGAATAAAGAGATGCCTCCAGCTCCAGTGGGTTGGGAGCAAGAGGCAGAGCTGAAGCCCAAGGTCAAGGGGCTTTCACTCACTCCCTAGAGCTGGCACTTTGAACTCATACTTCTAGCCTCCTAAACTGTAAAAGAATAAATCCCTATTTGTTAAGGCCACCCACCTGTGATATTTCTGTTAGAGAAGCACTAGAGGACCAAAGCACCCACCTCTCCAGAGTCAACCACAGCTCTGATTTTCTGTACCATAATTATAATTACCTGTTCTAGAACTTCATATAACTTTAATTATATTGTATGTACTCTTTTGTTTAAAAAGCAAAGATGTCATCCTGAGGACTAAGTTGTGGCTGATCCCAGCTATGGCATTTTCAATTGCCTCCTGTTCGTGTGAAAGCTGAACAATGAATGAGGAAGACCCAGGAAGAACTGTTACCTTTGAATAACAGCATTGGGTAAGAATACTTGGCTTCCGAGGTGGAATCACTACAGAACCAGATTGCCCAATCTTTCTTCCGAGGAGTGCCTGGTGGTTTGAACCGCCAGCTTTCTGGTTAGCGGTCAAATGCCTTAGGCACTATGCCACCAGAGCTCCCTGCTAGAAGAAAGAACAAATCAGTCTTGGAAGAACCACAAACAGAATACTCTTTAGAAGTGAGGATGGCTTTTCACATACTTTAGACACGTTATCAGAAGGAACCAGTCTATGGAGAAAGATATCATGCATGGAAAAGTAGACGGTCAGTGAAAAAGAGGGAGACCCTCAACAAGATGGATTGGCACAGTGGCTACAATGATGGACTCAAACAGCAATTACTGTGAAGATGGCACAGGACTGGGCAGTGTTTCATTCTGTTGTCCACGGGGTCACTATGAATTGGAACTGACCTGATGGCACCTAGCAATAACAACAACAATTCTGTTTTGTCTGACTTCACCCATTCTACATAAAATTTTTGTGATTCATGAATGTTTTTGAGTGTATCAGCAATCCATTCTTTTTTATTGATAAGTAGTACTCCATGGAATGGATAGACCATAGCTTGGTCATCCATTCATACCTGGGTAGACATTCAGGATGTTTTCATATTATGAATAAAATTGCTATGGACATTCTTGTACAAGTAATTTATGGGTATATACTTTTATTTCTCATGGGTAAGTACCTCAGAATGGGATCACTGGGTTATGGGGCAGTTACATGTTTAGATTTACAAGAATTCACCAGATCATATTCCAAAATGCCCCATCAACACTGAAGGAGAGTTCTGATTGCTCCTAGTCCTTTTCAGCATTTGGAGTTGTCAGCCTTTTTAGTTTTAGCCATTCTAGTGAGTGTTTATTTGAAAACATACATCCAGTTAGCTAATATTTACTTGAGATTTTCCTACCATAATGAAAGGGACCTGGACTTTTCTTTCTTTTCTCTTGTTGCCTTTATCCAGATTTAGAATCAAACTCTTAAAATGAACAGGCTGTTTTACCTCTATAATTATTTTCCAGGAAAACTTATATAAGATTGAAACTATCTATTCTTTGGAAGAATTCACCAGTATGCTGTCTTGGCATAGGACTCTTTTTCAAGAGGGGTAACTCTTTGATCTCCATTTTCTTATCTATTTAGATTTTCTTTTCTTTTTTGGACCAGGTTTGGCATTTTGTATTTTTATATGAATGTGTCCATTTTATTTCAAAGTCTACCTTAAGTATCACTGCTTGCTAGTCTTCACTGGGAATCAAATACAGACCTGCGGTATACTTTAGGGTCAGAGGATTAAGAAAGAGGCCTCCTCCTTGAGCCCAGAGAAGCAGCAGCACGTGGCAAGGTCTTTGTAGGAGGAAGGTGAGTCTGAGGGTGAGTTCTAGCAGCCTCTTAGCACCCTTCCTCTCTTCTTAGCCTTTGGAGGAGCTGATGTGATTGTATGAAAGTGGGGAGCAGATTCCCTGGGAAAAAGTCAGACAGAGACCTGCACTCAGTAACCCTGAGAAATGTGTGAATTCCTCAGAGGGTCCTCAAGGTTCTCACCTGGGAATGAGTGTGGTGATACCTGCCTCAGGTATATACAGAGGGTAAGGTGAATTGGGATACCTACCTGAGGTGTGTACAGAAGACAAAGTGGATCATGGTGCCTGTCTCAAGTATATACATAGGACCAGATGGATAGTGGTACCTGTCTTGATTGTGTACAGAGGACCAGGTGGTCTGCCTAGTGGTCCTCAAAATCACACTGGCATGTTCCTATGTCCTCAGGCTGTAATTCCTCCTGCCTTATGATTGCCCCAGTTCACTGCCTGGAGAGAGTTTCTAGGCTTCAACACAGGAGAAGCAACCTAAACGGAGCCCAGAGTTCTCAGTGAGCTGAGGGAACATGAGTTCAGAGCTCAGAGAAGGCAAGGCAGCTAGAATCTGCAGGGTGCGGTGCAGTGGATTACTTGATATGGCTTTTCTAGGCATGGTTTCGTGACCTCCACCAGATTACTGGGTGGAACTGTGCAAATATAAGGGGATTGGATAGCTTGTGAGTAGTGTAAATAAGGGACATGGCACCCTTGTGGGTGTGGGACCATGCAAACAAGGTGTTTGGAACTCTAATGTGAGGATTGGTTAGTTTTGTCATTCAGCTAGGCTTAAAGTGAGCCCTTATAGAGGCAGAAGGGGTCTCTCATTGCCATCAAGAGAGAAGAGCTAGAGGTGGAGTGGAGTGTGTCCTTGGACTTGAGATCTCTGTGCCGGACTTCCTTGGCAGAGAGAAGACAGATGACCGGCTGAGATGACCGGCAGAGATGACGGCAGAGGAAGGAAGAGGCACGAGACAGAGCAGTGGGCTTACCAGCCCAAGGAAGGAGAAAGCTGAGTGCCCTTGGGCAGCAGGATTGCTGGTGCAGTGGGATGCGCCTGGGTTCACCTATTGGTAAAGCTAAAAGAGCTTTGGAACACTTGCCCAAGCAGGGCAGAGGCCAGGCCAAGAGGCCAAGGGCCAGAGAGGTGTGCCTGAGGGCATAGCTCAGTGGAAACTGTCCTGACCGAAGAATCGTATCCTGAGAATATTCCTGAACCTGATTTGTAACCTGTTACTTCCCTAATGGGGAATGTTACTTCCCTAATGGGAGTTCTGGTAGCATAGTGCCTAAGGCATTTGACTGCTAACTAGAAGGCTGGCGGTTCAAACCCACCAGCTACTCCTTAGAAGGAAGATGGGGTAATCTACTTCCGTAGTAATACTGCCTCGGAAACCCAAGGAGGGGTTGCTATGAGTAGAGTCCAACTTGACGGCACATAACAACAACAACAACAATTTCCCTAATAAACCCTATGATAGTGAGTACTGTCTGTGAGTTCTGTGCAATGAATTATTGAACCCAGCAGAGAAGTAGTGAGTACTGTGGGAGGAATTGTTGGTGTCACAGTTAGTAAAAAGGCTTAAACAGGCTGGAGGGTGGCAGCATGTCTGGCCTTACAGGAATAAGCCTTGGGTTGTTCATGGTAACTCTGTTCCCCACCTGTGAGGTTGGAGGAGGTCAGAGGATTCTGTCCCCATGCCCTTTTTGTACAAGGTCAAATACCAGAGAGGCGGGAGCTGTGAGAGAAAGAGAGTGCCGTATATCTATCTATCGGGGGACTTCTTGAGTCTGATTTGCATATACCTGTGAGGAAACTACACAAGGCTGGGAAAAGAGCCACTGGAAAGGAGTAGTTGGAATAATCCTTAGAGCTCACAGAGGACCGAGGGTAGTTTGTGCTCCCACTATCCAGAGTGGGCACCTGTAATATACATGGAATCAGATAGCATCCTCAGGAGGGTTTCACATTAGGTTGTTGTTGTTGTTGTTATGTGCCGTCAAGTCAGACCCGACTCATAGTGACCCCTCCTTGGGTTTCCAAGGCAGTATCACTATGGAAGTAGATTGCCCCATCTTCCTTCTGAGGAGTGGCTGGTAGGTTTGAACCACTAGCCTTCTGATTAGCAGTCAAGTGCCTTAGGTACTATGCTACCAGAGCTCCTTTCACATTAGGAGTGGGGTCAAATTAGCCACTACCTAAAGGCTGCTCAGCACTTGCCTTAACAAAGCTTAAAATAAATACTTGAAAGCATAAAACTGATTCCACGTAACTTAACTTCACCTCCAAACAAATCCCAACAATATTCTAAAAAGTAAAAAAAAAAACAAAAAATCCAGCTCCCAAATACATAAAATTAAAAAGGTCTAGTAATCAATCAAAAAAAAAAAAAAAATCCAGCTCCCAAATATGTAAAATTAAAAAGGTCTAGTAATCAATCAAAAATTATTGAGCCCTCAAACCTTGGATGATTTAAGCAACAAAATAAATATAGATAATAATAAAATATAAGCCATGGAATAAAATGAATAGTCATGAATCTATACTGACATACATATATGTTGTTGTTGTTGTTGTTATGTGCTGTCGAGTCGGCCCCGACTCATAGCGTCCCCTCCTTGGGCTTTCGAGGCAGTATCACTACAGAAGTAGGATTGCCCAACCTCCTTTCCGAGGAGTGGCTGGTGGATTTGAACCGCCAGCCTTCTGGTGAGCAGTCAAGTGCTTTAGCCGCTATGCTACCAGAGCTCATATATATACATACATAAACAATTAAACAAGGAAATACATGAGAAGGAAGAGCTCTTCATTACATTATAATTTCAGTTAATAAATGTAGAAGGAATTATGGAAATATAAAATCACCAACTGATAAACACTACAGTAATAACAGTAATAACTATAGTGTTCAACCCACTTGCATTGGGTCAGTTCTGACACATAGTGAGCATACATACAACAGAAGGAAACATTGCTTGGTCTTGTGCCATCCTCACCAACATTGCTATGTTTGAGCCCATTGTTGCAACCAGTATGTCAATCCATCTCAGCGAGGGACATCTTTTTTGATGACCCTCTACTTTACAGCATGAATTCCTTCTCCAGGGACTGGTCCCTCCTAAGAACATGTCCAAAGTGCATGAGGCAAGGAGTATTCCGGCTGTACTTCTTCTAAGACAGATTTGTTTGTTCTTCTGGCAGTCCATGGTATGTTCAGCATTCTTTACCAACACCATAATTCAGAGGCATAAATTCTTCTTAGGTCTTCCTTTCATTGTCCAGCTTTTGCAGACATAGGAAGCAATTGAAAATGCCATGATTTCAGTCAGGCACACCTTAGTCCTCAAAGTGACATCTTTTTTTTTTTTAACACTTTAAAGAAGTCCTTTGCAACAGATTTTCCCAATGCAATATGTCAATTGTTTTCTTGACTTCTGCTTCCATGGCTGTTGACTGTGGATCCAAGCAAAATGAAACCCTTGACAACTTCAATATTTTCTCCATTTATCATGATATTGCTTATTGGTCCAGTTGTGAGAATTTTTGTTTTCTTTAAAAATAAGAATGAAAGCTACCTTCTCACCAGAAACTATACAATCCAAAATGCAATGGAGAGATGTCTTTCAAATACTTAAAGAAGAAAACTGTCAACCTAGAATTCTACACTCAACAAGAATATCTTTCAAATATGAATGTAAAATAAATAAGTTTTCAGTCAAGTAAAAGTTGAGATATTTTAATGGTCATCAGACTAGCACTACAATAAATGTTAAATGATGCTCTTCACTCAGAAGGAAAATAATACCAGATAGAAATATGTTGTCATTGTTGTTGTGTGCAGTTGAGTAGATTCCAAGTTCTAATGACCAAATAAAGAATATTGCAAATGATAAATATGTAATATAAAATCATTTTAATTCATTAAAAAAATGAAAGAGAATTAATTGCTTACAGGAAAATGTTAACAATAGATTAAAGGGTATATTACATATGAAGAGGTAAAATTTATGACAATATCACAGTAAAGGGTAAATAGGAGTATACTATTGCAAAGTTTTTACACTATACATAAATTGATACATCATTATTTGAGGGTAAACTCTGCACACATAAAGATGTCTATAATAAACTCTAAAGCAATCACTAAAGAAGAAAGGCATAGCTAGTAAGTCTATACTGAAGGTAAATTAATATTTAAAATTCAATGGATATTTAATTCAAGAGGGTGAGAAATCAAGAACAAAGAAACAAAAAAGAGATGAGACATACAGAAAACAAATAGTATGAGTAGATTCAAACCCATAGTGAGATCATAGATTTAAACCCAACTGTATCTATAACTACATTAAATGTAAATGGTTTAAATATTTCCATTAAAAGGTAAAATTGTTGCACTGGATTTTTAAAAAATTAAGACTTAACTATATTCTGTCTATAAGAAACCCACTTTATGTACTAAGATACAGATAAGTAAAGTTAAAGGATGGAAAAAAGATACACCATGAAGACATTAATCAAGAGGAAGCTGCAGGGGCTTTCTAGCTGGTGATTGATATTGATGCACACGGGAGGGTGGCATGTTCCTTTTGGGACATGGAAGTAGCTTGTTGGGAATCTTCCCAGACATTGTCTCGTGCATCTGTTCATTTGTATCTTTGGTGTTTTATTTAAAATGTCATCAGGCTATAAGTATATTACTAATGAATAAATCTCAGTTCCTGTCTTCAAGGAGCTTGCAAAATTTTAATAAGGACAGGAAAACAACCAAAGTAAACGAAGAGGAAGCTATATACTGTGACCAGAAGCCATTAGACACCATAAGGATTAAAGAAGATTATAATGCACCATGATGGAGAAGATACAGGGAAATAGCACCCTCATACATTGCTGGTGGAAATATACTTACTTTCACCACTCTAAAGGATAACCTGAACTCATCGGTTCTATGACCAACAACATGCTGTAGTCCAAGGAGAAAATGGAAGTGTTATAAGCCATTTGCAAAGGCAGTCTCACAAAAGGCACAGCGATATGAAATGGTGGGGACTGATGTTGTTTAATGGAGCTCTAGGTGACACACTGGGTAAGACATTTACTTGGCTGTTAACCAGAAAGTCAGTGGTTCAAACCCACCAGTTACTCTGTCGAAAGAAGAGGAGGCAATCTACTCTCATAAAGATTTATAGCCTTGGAAACTCTATGGGTTGCTATGACTTGAAATTGACTTGATGGCAGTGGGTGGGCTGTTGTTTATATTGTTGCTGCTACTGTTTTAAAGATGGGAATATGTATAATACTACAACTTCCAAAAGGAACCAGTATGAAAACTGCATGGTTGTGTGTGGCCAATATTTACCTAACACTATTTAGAATGAGGGAGCTCTGGTAGCATAGTGGCTAAGACACTTGCCTGCTAACCAGAAGGCTGGCGGTTCAAACCCACCAGCCACTCCTCGGAAGGAAGGTTGGGCAATCCTACTTCCGTAGTGATACTGCCTCGGAAACCCAAGGAGGGGTCACTATGAGTCGGGGCCGACTCAACGGCACACAACAACAACAACAACAACATTTAGAATGAACAATGGAAATCCTGAGAAAGAAATTCAGCTTCAAGGAGTGGCTTAAGTGTCAAATGTTTAACCAAGATGTAGTTTTGATTCATAAACACACGCTGAGGAAACACTGATATAAAGCAACTGAAGATAAGAAAAATCACAGAGGGTTTTTTTTACAATTTTCCAAGTTTAAACAGTAGAATGAATAGTCTAAAATTTTTAATCAAACTATAGAAATGCACAAATTTACTCTTCCATGTTTTAATCATATAAGCTATAAGTTTGTGAATTATTCTTAAAAAAATGACATTAATTATGTTTCATTTTCATTTTCTGTTTTCTGATAGGGTTACAGTGAAACTCAAGGATTCGTTCAGACCTGTAAATATTTTCTTTTCTTTAAAAATGCTTAATACACAAGCATACACAAAAACTGGAATTGCTGTATTAATACCAATAAAAATAAATTTTAGAATACTAAATGTTACCATGGAAAAAGAAGGACATTCATAATAAATAAGAAACCACATCTTCAAAAGGACACAAACCAATCAAAACAGTTGCCATTGAGTCAACTCTGACTCATGGCAACCCCATGTGTGTCCCAGTAGAACTGTGCTCCCTGGGGTTTCAATGGCTAATTTTTTTGGAATTAGATCACCAGGCCTTTCTTCAGCAATGCCTCTGGGTGGACTTGAACTCCCATCTTTCAGTAAGCATTCTAGTGCATTACCCTTTTGCACCACTCAAGGACCCCTCAGGAGGATATGAAGGCCCTAAATGTGTGTGCAACTAATAACAGAGCTTCAAAATAAACCAAAACTGACAGGTCTGTAGGGAGAAATAGACAAATATAGATTATGATTAGACATAACAACTAACCTCTCAAATAATTGATAAAACGAGTAGAAATTCAGTAAGGATTTAGAAAACTTGAACAGCACTATCAAACTACTGGGCATAACTGACATTTGTAGAATGTACTACTAAACAACAGTAAAGCACACATTCTTCTCAAGTGCACAGAGAACAGTCACCAAAAGAGACCATATTCTGGGCCATAAAACAAGTCTCAATACATTTAAAAGAACTGAAATTATACAAGGCCTGGTTTTTGACCATACCAAAATTAAACTAGAAATCAATAACAAATATATCTGGAAAAATCCCCAAATATTTGGAAATTAACCAATATACTTCTAAATAACTCATGGATAGGAAAGAAATTAGAAATATTTTGAAATTAGTAAGAATGAAAACACAATATTTTGAAATTTGTAGAAAGGAGCAAAGCAGTACTTAAAGGAAAAACTATTGCATTAAATTTTTATACCAAACAAAACCAAACTCACTGCTATGGAGTCGAATCTGACTCACAGTGACCCATCCTTGGGTTTCTGAGGCAGTATCTCTACAAAAGTAGATTTGCCCAGTCTTCCTTCTAAGGAGTGGCTGGTGGGTTTGAACCACCAGCCTTCTGGTTAGCAGTCAAATGCCTTAGGCACTATGCCACCAGAGCTCCCTAAAAAATGAAGAAGGAAATGATAAATGTAAGAGCAGAAATAAATGAAATAGAAAACAGAAAAACAAAAAAGAAAATAAACAAAATCAAATGCTGCTTCTTAGAAAAACTATTAATATTAATAAGGCTCTAGCCAGATTGGTTAAGAAAAAAGAGAAAAAACAGAAATAACCAATGATAGAAATGAAAGAGGGGACATCACTACAGATATTACAGACAATAAAAAGATAATGAAGGAATATTATGAACAGCATTATGCCAATACATTTCAAAACTAAGATGAAATTGTAAGTTCTTTGAAATTACAAACTATCAATGCCCACTCAAGAAGAAATAAATGTGATGACATATTAGTTTATGTGGAACATTCTAAAGAAACTGAAAAGTAACTGCAGCAACTAATGAGTGAATTTATTGAGATCATAATATGAAGATCAATATATAACAACTAATTTTATTTCTACATATTCTATATGAACACTGGGAAATTTCAATTAAAAAATATGATATAGTTAGAGATCAATTTAACAATAATAAATGCATAAGACTTGTATGCTAAAACCTATCAAATATTGCAGAGAGAAATGAAAGAAGATTTAAATAAATGGAGAGATATACCATATTCAGTGATTAAACAGCAACATCAACAGCAAAAACCAAACTCACTGCCATGAGTCAATTCCAACGCACAGTGACCACCATTGGGTTTCGGAGGCTGTAAATCTTTAAGGAAGTAGATTGCCTCATTTTCCTTATGTGAAGCAGCTGGTGGGTTTGAACTGCTCACTGTCTGCTTAGCAGCTAAATGCCTTATCCACTCTGTCACCAGGGCTCCTTATTCACTGATTATTCACTGACTAGAAGGTTCAATATTGTTAGTATATCAATTCTCCTGAAATTAATCTATGGATTCAGTACAATCCCAATAAAAATATCTCATAATATTCTAATGTTTATGTGGAAATACAAAGGCTCTAAAATTGCTTAAACAATTTTGAAAAATGTTAAAAGACTTATATTATAATTCAAGGCTTATTATAAAGCTATAATAATGAAGACAACATAATATTGGCATAAGGATAGATATATAAGAATAGAAAGTCCACAAATAGATTCAATTAACTTTTAACAAAGTTGCCAAAGCAATTCAATAGGAAAATCATAGCTTTTTCAACAAATGTTGGAACCATCAGATAGTTACATGCAAAGAAATAGACTTCAATCCTTATCTCGTACCACATGGAAAAATTAACTCAAAATAGTTCCTAGACCTAAATACAAGACCTAAAACTATAAAACTTTTAGAGAATAAAAAGGAGAAAGTCTTAGTGATCTTGTGCTAGAAAAAATATCTTTTTAAATAGAATAAAAACAAAGGTGCAAACTCTAAATGGAAACTAAATCAATAAGATGTTATCAAAATTAAAGTCCCTTGGTGGTGGTGCGTCGAACCCACCAACAATATCACAGAAGAAAATCTTGGTGATCTGCTTCTGTAGTGACTGCAGCCCAGACAATCCTACAGAGTGGTTCTAGTCTGTAGCACATGGCATTGCCATGGGTCAGAGAGGTTCTAGTCTGTAGCACATGGTGTTGCCATGGGTTGGAATTGACTTGTTGGCAATGGATCTTTGGTTTTCAGTTATTAAAATTAGAGTGTATTCTTCAAAAAAGACACTGTTTAAAAATATGACAGCACCTACTTGCATATCACACCTCCGGGGTGGTGACATTAGATGATAAAATGTCTGGGCCACAGGAGGGGAGGAAGAGTCCTGCCCAAGCCCCTAGGCCCTCAGTGGCTGTGCTGGCACCAGGCCAGGTTTCCTGACTCAGCTCAGTCCAGTGTTCTAGAGTTATCCTAGGCACGGTTTCATCTTTAACTGGATTCCCATTTTCCCAAACTCGTAAGCCTCTCAGTAGGCACAGTCATTGGCCAGAGGGTCCCAGTTGGGCTGGCCTGGGCTGCCCTCTCTCTGGGTCATACTCATCCCAGCAGGCAAAGTCCCTGAGCATCATTGGGAAAAAAAAAGGGGGCAGATGAACTTAGGTTGCCTGTCCTTCCCTGACCCAGAGTAGGCCAGCTTGCTTGTCTAACAGCACCTGGGCTTCCATCATGCACAGATCCCTGTCCTCCTGTCCTCAATGCCACCCACGAGGTAGACCTCTGAGGGGTGTTGATCCCAGTTTCTGGCCAGGACAGCTGTAGTAAGAAGTTTGGACGTATGCTTTGGGCGCCTTTGGAAGAAATCCACCTTAGTGGGGAGAGGGTAAATGATCAAGAGTGGTTATTCTGGCATAGATGGGAGAAAAAGTAACAGAGCTTTCACAAGAGAGTCAGTTGAACATTTTACAATTCTTCCCTCAAATCAACCAAGCCATTTTCACAACATAAAATGAGCAAAAAATATAATTATTTCAAGGTGTCCTTCACCTCCAACTCACTTGAGACCCACAGCTTAGGGGTTTTAAAAAATACATATATTTAAAGCAAATATTATTGCAAATGACTACTCTGTAATTTGGATTAATTGCTTTTGGTTTATTCTGGAAATAAAATCTTTAAGGCAAACCCATAAAAACCTTAGAGCCCAGGGCAGCTGTTCTTGGAGTGCTTCATTTACAGAGAGCCCAATGTCACCCCTAGGGGACCTTAGTTGGTCATGGAGTCACATACGGGCCAAAGACCCCAGAGGAACCTGTGCCACACCTCACAGAATTCATAGTCAGGAACAGCCCCCACCCACATCATGGTGCCCCAATCACTCCCAGGTGGGGATGGGAGTCTGTGAGCCTTGAGGGGACCAAAGGCCCAGGGTGGGCCTAAGAATGGCCAGCTAGGCTCATCATCCTTACTCCCTCTAAGGTGGGGTCAGCATGAGACTTGATGGGTCAGCTTTGAAAACAACCAAGAACAGAGTTGAAGGAAGCTGGACTCTGGCCCTCATCTCCCACACTTGGGGGAAGATGTGGGAAATACTTTCAACTTCTCTGGCTGCCCTGCCCAACCTTATCTCCAAGTAGCCTCCTTCTGGGTACTGGAAAGTGGCTATGGATGGCCAGCCTGGGTTTACCTCTTCATACAGGGGCCCTTCTGGCCACATAGCCTCACAGAGGGCTGTGGAAACCTAGCTGTGCTGATGACCATAACTGCAGTGCCCTCAGGTTCTAGGGAGCAGAGGGTCAATCCTGCTGGGCTGAGAAGGATAAGGAGGCCTTGCTGGAGGAGGTGACCTGATATCTTGCTATCAGACCTGGCCTGGACCTTTGGTGAGCTCTCCTCCTCCAGTGCTGGAAGGGCTCCCCATATTGAGGTGCAGGGAAGTCTCCCCTGGCAGAACATAAAAGCTTCCTGCTCTGGATGGCTTTGTGTAGAGTCCACCTCAGCTGCAAGAGTACCAGACTAAAAAAACAAACCCATTGCCTTGGAGTTGATCCCACTTCCTAGTGATCCTGTGTGCGTCAGAGTAGAACTATGCTCCACAAGGTTTTCAATGGCTGAGTTTTCAGAACTTGATCCCCAGACTTTTCTTTCAGGTACCTCTGGGTGCCTCAAACCTCCAGCCTTTTCATTAGTAGTCAAGCACTTTAACCATTTGCTCCCGCCAGTGACTTCTGTGGGCTCCACAGTGGTTAAGAAGTGCCCTGAAGCCTGGTGTCACCTCCTGGGCTCCCTCAGGACTTCCAAGGCCCAGCAGGTCACTTCCTCCCTTTCTCTATCCTTTCAGGGTGCATGCTGTGTGATTCTGTATATGTAATGCAGGTAGTGCACCCCCCAAATGAATGGCACAGAAACTCCTCCAGCACACCCTGTCCTTTCTAATCATTTCAATAATTTGAACCAAGGCAGAATCCCATTTTGAGGATGTTTTCCAGCGTCAGTTCTTTCTTGAGAGGGCTGCGGTCCAGAGTAACCTCATCTTGAGGTCACTTGGAGTCAGGAGAGGACTAGGTAGGCCAAGAGATAGGAATGGGGGAATGGGGTAGATTCCCATGTGTCTGGGACCTCCTAGAGGAGATGCCAAGGGCCCTTGGGCCCTGTCCCTTGCTCTGGCCATTTTGGGGGGACAGACCCAGTTCGAAGGGTAGGATGGTGTCCAACCTCTTCCCTTGAGCCTTCAGCCCAGAGCCCTCCCGAAGGTGAAACCTCTCTGAAACCTACTCTGCAGCCTCAAAGTTGGGAAACCAGGGCTGGGTGGCCCACCCTATCTGAACAACAAAGGAAAATGAATCACAATCTCAGAATGGCCCTAGTACTCCATGTTGTTGTTGTTGTTATGTGTTGTTGAGTCAGACCTGACTCATAGAGACCCTTCCTTGGGTTTCTGGAGGCAGTATCACTAAGGAAGTAGATTGCCCAGCCTTTCTTCTGAGGAGTGGCTGGTGAATTTGAACCACCAGCCTTCTGGTTAGGAGTCAAGGGCCTTATGCACTACACTACCAGAGCTCCATACCCTGGTAGAAAAGAGGTTCAAACTCAGAAATTAAGCTGGTATTTGGCAAACAACCTTTTAGGGAATGCTCATCTCACATATTTGGTGAGGGGGTTGGTGCTCCACATAGAGGGACAGTGACATCTAAAGGATAGATAGGATTTTGTTCTTAATTTTAAATACTATAATAATTATGGACTAATATATAGTCACTGGTGGAAATTAAAAATACAGATAAGCATAAAAGAGAAAAGAAATTTATAATAACCTGAAATTGCATCACTCAAGGAAAACCCACTGCAAATATTTCAGTGTTTCTTCCCATTTTTTTTTTTTTTAATTTTTCTGTGCTTCAGGGACATATCAGTATGGCAATAACTTTGTATCTACATCATCATGTTCACTGTCTATAGAACATTCCATTATCTGGAGCTAACAAACTGCACTTATCAACTTCTTATCATACACTCAGGTCACTTCCTCTTTTTCCCTTTCTTCCTTCCTCCCATTCTTCCTTTTTTTCTTCTTTCTTCCTTCTCCCTTCCCTTTTTTCTCCTTCTCCTCCTCTTCTTCTTCCTTCTTGTTATAGACCACACTGTAGTGAACATCTTTCTATAGTCATGGAAGTGACTGCAGTGTTTCTATTTATCTGAATGGTGACACATGCTTCTTTTAAATCAAGCCCTGTTGGTGAAATGCTTGTGAGCAGTAAGCCCAGGACCTAGGATGAGAGCTTTCTGCTCTGCCATCTATCCTGGAGCCATGAGGGGACCTAAGACAACTGTCCCTGCATGTGCCCGAGGCACTCAGGCTGCCAGAGGCCTCGTGGTTTCCTTGCTTTCCTGAGCAACCTTGCACACAATTTCAACTGCTCCTGCCTGCCCATTCCTCCCCCCAGCCTTCCCTGTGCCATTCATTCCAAATGGCCCTTACCTTCTGGCCCTCAACTTGGAAATCTTATGCTTCTACTCTTTCTCCAGCAACTGGGTGTTCATTAGGTTGATATTCAAGACAGAAACATTGAGACCCTCTCTCCATGACCCCAGAGCCAACTTGCTCCCTTGCTAGGTGGAAGTTCTGCCTCCATCCATCCCCCATGGGGAGCCATGGCTGGGGCTGTAGGGTAGCAGGGAGGAGGAAGAGCCAACTGCAGGCAGGAGGTCACCAAGGATGCCACTGGCAATCATGGCATAACCAAGTCCCTGCTCTTGTGGGTGGAAAGGCAAGCATGCCTTGATCCTTTCTTTCCAAGTCAGAGTTGGACAGCTCTTTAATGAGACTACAGGTCAGGAGGCAAAAAACCTGCCAAGTGGTGAAAACATGCTTGCTCCTTTGGGAGTTGAGCCAGGAGCTCGCTAGATTCCCCCACTCCCATCCTCCTCAATCTGTGGAGGTCCCTGAGGTGATGGAGGGCTCCCAGCCCCATTCCCTACCTATACTTCTCCTCAGTTTCCTCCACCCTACTCCTCAGGAAACAATGCTGCTGGCTACTGCCACGACTTCCACTTGGCAGTTCCCTTTTGTTAAGCACAGGCTCCTGGTAGGAGGTGACTCTGTGGCCCTAATTCCTAGTAGGGACAAGTTTCTCTGGTCCTGGCCTCCCTTCTGGCAAGAGAGACCTTGATTCCCAGAGACCAAGCTCAGGGTGGAAAAGTCCATCAGTCTCCCAGCTGGGCCAGACCAGGTCTGCCTACTGCTCCCCAGGGTGGGTCAGGTTCAAGGCCATACTGGAGAACACTGTTTTCTAACTGTTGTTGTTGTTAAGTGCCGTTGAGTCAGACCCGACTCATAGGGACTCCTCCTTGGGTTTCCGAGGCGGTATCACTATGGAAGTAGATTGCTGAACCTTCCTTCCAAGGGTGGCTGGTGGGTTTGAACTGCCAGCCTTTTGGTTAGCAGTCAAACGCCTTAGGCACTATGCTACCAAAACTCCTGTTTTCTAACTACACCTAGCCAAATTCCTTAAGTTATTGAACTGACTGTTAGAGCTGAATGTGTGAGCAGGGCTAAGGGCTTCCAACACCTATGTCTGTCCTTTACATAACATACACAATAGACTCACCAAAGATGGGTCATGGAACAGGATGTCAGGATTTGGTGGACCAGGACCTTGCACAGCGTGTTCAGCAAACCCTGGACACTGTGCGTGGAATGAGAGCCAGCCCTCACAGAAGAACAGAGCACAGCCTTTCTGAAACAGCCACAAAAGAGATGGGAGATTAGACACACACATCTAATGGAACTCCTCCTGCAAACCCCATTTCAACCACCATAAAGAGATATTTAAAAAGGTATTTGCCCACATAAGTAGGGAGAACAAGAGAAGAAGCAGCAACTGCAAACTTTTGAAAGCCAGATTGCAGATGGGCCTGTGGTCACTGAGGGCCTGTGGGCCTGTTGTCTCTATAGACAAGAGAAAGACTATTCTAAATGGACAGAGAAGGAAGGTGAAATTTTACCAGATTTATAGCAAAAACACCCCAAGACTCAGAAATAGCCTAAAAAGTACCTTTGGAACTAGAGGTTCAGGGGGTTGCTACAATTAGGAAGGCTAGAGTAAAAGGGGTTTATGAAGAAGTTATGCTCCTAAGTAGCTTCCCTCATCTTAATGAGAACTTCTCCTCTCCCATGCCAGCTAAAGTCCAAAGGTTTATGCTCCAGAATACAGGTGGCACTGACAAATGCTGACAGTAGAGACCCCTGCCTTCACCTCCAATTTGGCTTCCAGAAGACTTGCAGCTACACTTCCATCCCCCTGGTAAGGAATTTCTCTGAGGAATCAGATGGACCCCTAAGGATACTGACATCAGCGATTCCCAGGGCCACCCTTCAGGGAATCTAAAAGGCAGAAAGCCCATCCTCACTCTCAGATCTTCCAATCAACTCTGTCATCCCTACTCATAACAATGAGCAGACAGCCAATGATCACCAAATAGCCAATAAAAAGATGGAGACCAAGACAAGAAGAACAAAGTCATCTGGATTACATAGTGACTACATGGGTAGAAGAAAACTTCAAACTATCAAGTTCCAAAAATAAAGAACAGAGAAAATAGAGGGTAAGAAATCACCAACAGAATATTTTGAGAAAATTTCCTGGAATTGAAGGATATAAGTTTACAATTTAAAGAATCCACAGTATATTTAAACAGACACACATTAGGGCACATCACCATGCCATACTGGAAGACTTGGGTCAAAGAGAATATTCTATAAGATCCCAGAGAGGAAAACATCATGGAACAGAATCTCCTTGGACTTCTAAATAGCTGTCCTGGAAACAAGAAGAAAATGGGGTTTTTAAAATTCCAAATGAAGATCATTTCCAACCTAGAAATCTATACCTAGCCAAACTATCATCCTAGTATGCTGGAAGAATAAAGACATTTTCAGACATGCAAAGTTTTTTACAATTTGTATTTTAAGCATTCTTTCTTAGAAGTTACTATAAGGTATGCTCCAAAGAAATGAGAAGGCAAAGGAATAAAATGTGGGTTCTAGGTTAACAGGAGATTCAAAGAAATTTCTCCAGAGGATGATAACTAGAGATCTTAGGATGATAGCTATACACAGGTTGTAGAGGTATCTAATTCATATTAGAACAATGTGTCTTGGGAGACAGATGTGAGAACTGTCGTCACCAAGATCCCTGCAGTCATTGTTTCATCATTTTAAATAGGTGAGCCTGACCCAGAAACTTATCTTGACCCATATGCTGATAAAGTTCCTGCTTCTTCCCTGTATTAGTTTCTCATTGCAGCTATAGCAAATTAATACAAATATAGTCACTTAAAATAACACAAATGTATTATATTATAGTTTGGCAGGTGATAAATTTGAAATGCATATCAAAGTCAAGTTGTTGTCAGGATGCCTTCCTTTCTGGAGGCTTTAGGGTAGAATCCATTTTCTTGCCTCTTCTAACTTCTAGAGGCTGCCTCTGGTGATGCTGTGGTTAAGGCATTGGGCTACTAACCAAAAGGTAGATGGTTCATACTCATAAATGCATGTTCCATGGGAGGAAGATTTACATCCTTGAAAAGCTGATAGGAGTCACTATGAGTCAGAAGTAACTCAATGGTAGTGACTTTTTTTTTTTTTTTTTAAGAGACTGCCCAAATTCTTTGGATCATGACTCCTTTCCACTTTCATATCCAGCATAGCAGGTTGAATCTTTCTCACATCCCATCGATGACTCTTCTGTCTTTCTCTTTTCCGTTTAAAGACCTTAGTGATTATATTAAGGTCCCTAGATAGCACAAACAGTTTGCATTCAACTAGTAGAAATAGTTATTACTAGAAGTGTTTCATTCTGCTGTGCATAAGGTTGCTATGAGTTGTAGATGACTCAACAGCACATACAACAACAACAACAACAACTAACTGGAAAGTGTACAATTAAAACTTACTCAGAGACTTCTCAGAAGAAAGGGTTGGCAATCTGTTTCCATAAAAGTTACATTCAAGAAAAACCCTATAGATCATCAGTTCTACTCCATAACACATAGGGTTGCCATTACTTGGAATTGACTCAAAAACAATGAATTTTATTTAGTTTGGTGATTACACTGGGTTCACCTATGTAAACCATGATAATCTCCCTATTTTAAGGTCAACTAATTAACAATTTTAATTCCATCTACCAGCCTCATTCTCATTTACCATGTAACATAACATATTCACAAGTTCTGGGGATATTATTGGGGGTATTATTCTCTCAACCACACTCTTCTTTCATCTCCCATATCCTGCTTCCTAGATCAGCTAAGGACTTCCCCTTCCTTCCTTCCTTCCTTCTCTTTCTTTCTTCTTCTTCTTCTTTTTAAAAATTGTACTTTAGGTGCAAATTTACAGGGCAGTATTTGTTTTACATTCAACATTTCATGTACATTTGGTTTCACTCCCAATTACCATCCATAATCCTAACCCACTCTCCTCCTCTCCCTCCCTGGTAACCCCCTTGTGCCTTTCATAGTTATGCACTCCTGTGTGTCTTGCTGTTCCTTCATGTGAATGTTGCCCCTCTGGTGCCTGTGGCCGACTGCTCCAAGGGATACATCTCCGTAGAGTATGAGGGTGCATCGCCCTGGGTTAAGTGCCCTGCGTGTACATCTTATTTACTATTGGACTGAGAGCCAGCCCTTGGGAGTGAGTTTTATCCCAGGCCTAAAGTGTATCCCAGGGCCATAGTATTGGGGGTACCACCAGACTCTATCCAACCAGTAATTCTGGTCATTGTTGTGTTTTTGGATTTTGTTCCACATTTTTCCTCCCACTCTATCCAGGATCTCCAGTTTTGATCCCTTCCTGAGTGGTTGGCATTGGTAGCCGGGCACCATCTAGTTCTTCTGGTCTCAAGGTCCATCATGTCCTAGGGCTGATTGTTTCCAAATGCCCTTGGGAACGACCTCCCCTTTGAACATAGCAAATGTTCTCCTTTGACCCAACTACTTAGAGGTGAAGGAAGATTGTAGCATGTTTAGAAGCAGAAAATTCAGAACAGCCCCTTCTCTGATCATATTTCTGCCAGATGTCCAAAAAACTTCTTGTTACTGCCTCTTCTCTCATCCTCTCACACCCCACATACAATCTGTCAGTCACTGATATCAACTCTACTTTCAAAATACCTATCCCTCCTCTGACCACTTCTCTTCACCTCCACCATCCTGGGGGAAGTCATCATCATCTCTCATCTGGGCCATTGTAATTGCCTCCAACTAGTCATCCCACTTCTACCCTTGCCCCTGCTGTGTATTCTCACTAAAGGGGCCAGAAGCATCCTTTTAAAACTTGAGCACTGTGTTGGGAAAGAGTGAATTTTCATCTCAGTCTCTCTGCCTTCATTTTTTACTCTTCTTCTCCATCATTTGGCTTCAGTCACACTGGCTGCTTCTGCTGCAGGGCATTTGCACTGGCTGTTTCTGTTGCCCAGGATGCTTTTCCACCAGATAGCCATTGGACTCCCTCTTCACCTCCTTATGTCTCTGCTCAAATGTCACTGTTTTTACCAGACGTATCTTGACCACCCTATCTCAAAGTGCAACTTCCTTACCCCTAACTCCTCCCTTGTCTTCCCATCTTTATTTTTCTCTGTCATGTTTACAGCCTTCCAACCTGCCATGCAATGCTTTTTTATATTTGGTTAATGCTGCCTTCCCCATGAGAAAGGGGAGCATATGATGAAGAGAGAGATTTTTGTCTGTTTCATTCATGGCTACATCCTCAGGACCCATGGAAGCCTTGACACACAGTAGGTGTGCAGCGATTATGTGTCCCTTGAATGAATAAAATGGTCCATGCTACTGCTTTCTGAATGCCTTCCCTGGTTGGCTCTGCTTTTCCATTGGCTTCTTTGTCAGTGCATAAGGGGCTGAGCAAGACTCTGATTTAGGTCACCTGCTTCTGAAGTTTGGCCGCCAGGACACCATGACCAGGTTTATGTTTGCAATTCCACTTTCCAAAACCAAACAACTTACATATTTTAGAGATCTGTATTAGGTGTTGTGATGGTTGATGATATGTGTCAACTTGGCTATACTATGATTCTCAGTGGTATTTGTCAGACACTGGACTGGGTGCTTTTCCCTAATGTAATATAATGTAACCACCTTCCATGATGTGATCTGATGTGATCAGCTAATCAGTTGAAAGAGGAATTTCCTTGGGCTGTGTGTGGCCTGCTTCCAGTATATAAATGGATGTTCTGGCAAAGCTCTCTCTCTTTCTTTCTCTATCTCTCTCTCTCTCTCTCTCTCTCTCTCTCTCTTAACCTTGCACTCTTTTTGTCAAATAATGTCTGTTTCCTGGGATATAAGCCTGCAGAAGTTTGTAGCATATGGTCTGACCTGCAGATTTTACATTCACCAGCTCCTACAATCCTATGAGCCAGCAGAGGTCTCCAGTTTGCTGCCTGAGTTATAGATTTGGAACTTGGCAGCTCTCTGAAAGAACTGAAGAAAAAAAGTTCAAGCCTTGAATTGCAATATTGAAGGATTCTATGGTCAAAATATTGAATGATGCAGGAAGTATCAAAAGAAGATGGAAGGACAGGGAAAAGGTAATTTTGGTGAAAGTTTACAGAGCACTTTCACTTTCCATACAGCACTCTATACACATTTTGTTTCATGACATTGACTGCAATCCCCATAATGTAACAGCTCTCTTCCTACTTCCTCCCTGTGGTTATCTTTTCCTGGTGTGTATAAGAAGCTCACAGGCAAGGATGTTAATTTTGAATTCTCAGAGTTCCAGTTGTCAACAAAAATGATAAAAATGACTAAATAAAGTACCATTCACACAAACAAAAAAAATAAAGAAGATGGAAGGAATACACAGAGTCACTATACAAAAAAGAATTGGTTGATATTCAACTATTTCAGGAGGTAGCATATGATCAAGAACCAATGGTCATGAGGGAAGAAGCCCAAGCTACACTGAATGAATTGGTGAAAAACAACTCTCCAGGAATTGACAAAATATCCACTGAGCTATTTCAACAAACAGATGCAATGCTGAAAGTGATTTCTCATTTATGCCAGGAAATTTGGAAGATAGCTACCTGGTCAACTGACTGGAAGAAATGGATATGTGTACCCATTACAAAGAAAGATGATCCACAAGAATGTGAAGATTATCTAACAATATCATTAATATCACACACAAGTAAAATTTTGCTGAAGATAAATTCAAATACAGTTGCAGCTACATTAACAGGGAACTTCCAGAAATTCAAGCTGGATTCAGAAGAGGAAAAGGAATGAGGGATATCATTGCTGATGTCAGATGAATCTTGTCTGAAAGCAAAGAACACCATAAAGATGTTTACCTGTGTTTTATTGACTATGCAAAGGCATTTATTTGACTGTGTGGATCATAATACATTATGGATAACATTGCAAAGAACAGGAATTCCAGAACACTTCATCGTGCTCATGAGCACATGACCAAGAGGCTGTCATTTGGACAGAACAAAGGGAAACTGAACAGTTTAAAATCAGGAAGAGTGTGTGTCAGGGTTGTATCCTTTCACCATACTTATTCAATCTGTATGCTGAGCAAATAATCCAAGAAGGTAGACTATATGAAGAACATGGCATCAGGATTGGAGGAAGATTCATTAACAACCTGTGATATGCAGATGATACAACCTTGCTTGCTGAAAGTGAAGATGACTAAGTACTTACTGGTGAAGAACAAAGACTAAAGGCTTCAGTATGGATTGCACCTCAACATTAAGCAAACAAAAATCCTTAAAAGTGGACCAATAAATAACATTATGATAAATGGAGAAAAGATTGAAGTTGTCAGGGATTTCATTTTACCTGGATCCACAATTGTCACCCATGGAAGCAGCAGTCAAAAAATCAGATATCATATTGTACTGGGCAAATCTGCTGCAAAAGACTTCTTTAAAGTGTTAAGAAGCAAAGATGTTACTTAGAAGACTAAGATGTGCCTAACCCAAGACATAATATTTTCATATGCATGTAAAAACTGGACAATAAATAAGAAAGACTGGAGAAGAGAGTTGATGTCTTTGAATTGTGGTGTTGGTGATGAATATTAAAAATACTATGGACTACCAGAAGAATGAACAAATCTGTCCTGGAAGAAGTGCAGCCAGAATTCTCCTTGGAAGGGAGAATGGCCAGACTTCATCTCACCTACTTTGGTCATGTTGTTAGAAGGGTCCAGTCTCTGGAGAAGGAGGTCATGCTTAGTAAAGTAGAGGGTCAGTGAAAAAGGGAAAGACCCTCAACAAGATGGACTGACACAGTAGCTGCAACAGTGAGCTCAAGTATAGGGAGGATTGCAAGGATGGCACATGACCAGGCAATATTTCCTTCTATTGTACATAGTGTTGCTATGAGTTGGAGCCAACTTGATGGCACATAACAACAACAGGCCCCACAACTGAATGAGCCATATATATCTCACTGGTTTTGCTCCTCAAGAGAACTCAGACTAAGACAGGTGATAACATAATACTATAAATCAAGCCAAAGGAATGTTAAAACACAATCTGGATAGTGGGTATATCTAGACCAGCATAAAGGGGCTGCAACTGGAGAAGGGGTACAGAGAACTTTGCAGAAAATGGTGATATGCTCTTGCTCTCCCTGAGAGCTGTGTACGGGGTCTCACTATCTTTGCACTGTGCACATGTGTTCTATACACTCTGAGACCTGTTGTTCAACTACTATTTGAATTTAAACACCAGCCACAAATGCCAAAGATGAAGAAATTAAGGATTTTTACAAACTGTTGTAGTGTGAAGTGGGTCAGATATGGAATCAATGTGCATTGATAATTGCTGGTGACTGGAATGGAAAAGTTGGAAATGAAAAAGAAGGATCAATAGTTGGAAATTATAGCCTTGGTGATAGGTAAGGTGCTGGAGATCACAGGATAGAATTCTTCAAGACCAATGATTTATTCATCAGAAATATTTCTTTTCAATGATGCAAATGATGACTATACATGTGGACCTCACTACATGGTTTACACAAGAATCAAATCAATTACATCTGTGGAAAGAGACAATGGAGAAATTCAACATTATCAATCGAGACAAAACCAGGGGCTGACTGCAGAACAGACCATCAATTGCTCATGTGCGAGTTCACGCTGAAGCTGCAGAAAATCAAAGCAAGTCAATGAAAGCCAAAGTACAACCTTGAATACATCCTGCCTAAACTTAGAGACCATCATAAGAATAGATTTGATGTATTGAATGAACACTAATGACTGGAGATCAGAAAAATTGCGGGAAGACATCAAGGACATTAAACATGGATGTGTTCAAATGAGTTCCTTTATGTTACTCATTGTCTTTGTTCTTTAGCAAAACAGTTTCAGAGATTTTGCCTGCATACCTTAGTTTTGTTTTTTTTTTTTTAATTTTAATGTGATTTGGGTGAAACTTTACACAGCAAATTCATCTTCCATACAGCAGTTCACATATACTTTGTCCCATGACGTTGACTGTAATCTCCCACAATGCAACAGCTCCCCTCCCACTTCCTTCCCATAGCCACCTCTTTCCTATGGCCTGCCCTCCCGTGCACTCCTGCCCCTCAAGCTGTCTCCCTGTGCATACACAGCCCTTCTATTCTCCCATGATTGATCTCTCCAAAGAGTGTATCTACCTAATGCCTAATGTAAATGTTTAGCTCATATGCCTGTCTTTTGCTTGGCTGGAAGCCACAGGAGTGGGTTCAATTCCAGACCTGAAGGGCAGCTAGAGGTCATCATCTCAGGAGTTCCATCAGGCTCTATCAGACCAGAAACCTGGTCCTTTTTTGTGTGTATGTGTGTGATTTTGAGTTTTGTTCCACATTGTTCTCCCACTCTATCCAAGATCTCCTACACAGATCCCCCTTCAAGTGGCTGACAGTGGTAGCTGGGCACCATCTAGTTCTTCTGGTCTCATAGTTGTATAGGCTGAGGATCACATGGTGTACCAGTCATTTGAACTAATTGTTTCCATGCATCTTTGGTTTTCTTCATTCTTATTTGTTCTGGACGAGGAGAAACTCATTGTTGTTGCACCTAGATGGTTGCTTTCAAGCTTTTAAGATCCCAGTTGCTACTCACCAAAGTAGGACATACAACAACTACTTGCTCCCTCTAGCTGTGGCCAAAAAGTAACTACAAACTTGTCCCTTGTCAGCTCTACTATATACCTAGGTACTATATACCTAGGACCAGAACATACCAATATAGCTGTAGAAACATTGTCTGCCAACCCTATACATGGTCGTGGGCATATTCCCTCATGTATAAACATACCAATTCATTCAGCCTGTCTACCCATCTACCTTCCCATAGATCAATGTTTGCCATCACTGACAACACAGTACTGTATGTGCAAAAGGTTTCATCTTTGTTGCTTGTACCTCCCGTGTACCTATGTCTTCCTCTTCCTGAGTGCCACCATGTTGATCACTCACATTTGGTACATTGCCCTTCTTTGCACCCAAATCAATACTTGTCTCTACCTATCTAACAGTGTTCCCTCCCCTCCCCTCCCACCCCTGGTAACCCACAAAGAATATTTTCTTCCATATATAAACCATTCCTTGACTTTTTACAATAACAGACTTATATATAATATGACTTATTTCATTCAGCATAATCTCCTCCAAGTTCATCCACATTCTGTGGTGTCTCACAGATTCTATGTTGCCTAAGGCACACTTGACTGCTAACCAGAAGGCTGGCTGTTCAAACCCACCAGCCACTCCTCAGAAGGAAGGTTGGGCAATCTACTTCCATAGTGACACCACCTCAGAAACCCAAAGAGGGCTCGCTATGAGTTAGGTCCAACTTGACAGCACATAACAACAACAACAACAGTGTTCCATTGTGTGTATGTACCATAGTTTGGTTATCTATTCTTCTGTTGATAGGCACCTAGGTTGTTTATATCTTTTTGCTTTTATAAATAGTGCTACAATGAACATGGGTGTGCATATATCTATTCTTGTCCTGGCTCTCACTTATTTAGGATATATACCTAGTAATGGAATTGCTGGGTCAAATGGTATTTCTAATTCCAATTTTTAAAGGAATTACCATATTTCCCTCCACAGTGGTTGTATCATTTGACAGTCCCACCAGCAGTGTATGAGAGTCCCAATCTCTCCATATCCTTACCAGAATTTATTATTTTCTGTTCTGTTGAACTTTGCTACTAGTGCTAGGGCAAGATGGTGTATACCCTAATGTTTCATGTTTGCCCTAGTTTTCTACTTTTGTCTGGATTGGCTGACATTTCCTGGGTAGGCTGTAAACAATTCAGTTTGATAGTTTTTGTCTGATCCTAGGCTGCACCCTACCATGTGATTGCTGTGCACCTTTCAGAGATTGTTCAAAAGATTATGCAAATGAAGTGTCTGTAGCCTACTATGCAAATGAAGTGTCTGTGGCCTACCTAGAGGGGACTGGTCAGTTTGTGGTCCTAGTGGGAGGGCCAGGCCTTGAAATTGACAAGGAGTCTGTGTACATAAGAAGCCAATCCCATAGATGTTTTTCAGCTAGAAAGCAGGAAGAGAAGCAGCAGGAATAAGCGGAAGGAAGAAAGAAAAGAGGAGAAACAGAGAGAGAGAGAGAGAGAGAGAGAGAGAAAGAGAGGAACCAAGGAGCCTCCTAAAAGAGCTGCAACACAGGTCAAGGGCTGTAACACTGACGATAGTGAGAGGCCCAGAAGGGGACCAGCAACAGAGCCAGTGCCACCAAGTCCAGAAGGGACTGGTAGTGACAGATGGTGGGTCCAAGAGGAGCCTGTTCTGAGGGGGCCAAGAGAAGGCCTGTCTTCAAGGGGCTGAAAGAGCTGCCCTGAAGAAGGGAGACCTTGCCTACATGCTTCCTAATCCTGAGTTACACCTCACTCCTTAATAAATCACTTAACTGTAGGTAAAGATAATCCATTGTAGTGGATTATTGAACCCAGAAGAGAGGTAGAGAATGCCATGGGATGGACACCTGGTGTCAGAATTGGTAAAAAGTTTGGAGAGTGGAGTTATGTCTGACCTCCACTTCATTGAGCTCAGCCTTGGGTTGATTTTGATTCTCATTATCCTCATGATCCCTATGAAGTGGAGGTCTGAAGGAGCTGTGGTAGCATAGTGCCTAAAGCACTTGACTACTAACCAGAAGGCTGGTGGTTCAAACCCACCAGCCACTCCTCGTAAGGAAGATGGGGCAATCTACTTCTGTAGTGATACTGCCTTGGAAACCCAAGGAGGGGTCCCTATGAGTCGGGTCCGACTTGACGGCACACAACAACAACAGCAATAATCCTCCCTGAAGTTAGGGGAGAGCTGATGGTACCACCTCCACTACTAGTAGTACCATTTTACCATGGAGTAAGTGATGTTCATTAAAAAGACAGGAAAAAAGAAAGGACCAGAATGGATATCATAGAGACTCCAATACTTGCTTCTGAGCTCTGAATAGCCAAAGCAAACAGAAGAAATCATGGAATAAAAGAGCTGAACAGAAGATTTCAAAGGGTGGCTTGAGATGACAAGGTAAAGTATTATAATGAAATGTACAAAAATCTGGTTAGAAAAACAAAAGAGAAGAACACAATTGGTATTTCTCACTTTGAAAAAACTGAAGAGAAAGTTTAATCCTTGAACTACAAAACTGAAGGATTCCATGGGCAAAAAATTGACTGGTGCGGAAAGCACAAAAAGAAGATGGAGGACTCCATTCCAGCACAGAGTTACTGTACCAAAAAGAAATGGTTGACATTCAGCCATTTCAAGGTGGTAGCAAATGATAAAAAATTATTGGTATTGAAGGAAAAAGTACAAATACAAGGCACTAGTGAAAAACAAGGCTCCAAGAATTGATGGAATACCAACTGAGATGCCTCAATAAACAGATGCAACATTGTAAGTGCTCACTTGTCTATGTCAAGAAATTGGGAAGACAGCTATCTGGCTAGCTGACTGGAAGAGATTCACATTCGTACCTATTGCAGAGAAAGGCAATCAGAAAGAAAGTGGAAATTATTGAACAATATCATTAATATCATATGTTAGTAAAATATTGCGGAAAATAACTCAAAAACAGCTACAGAGAACTGCCAAAAGTTCTAGCCAGATTCAGAGGAGGATGTGGAATGAAGGATATCATTGCTAATGTAAGATGAATCTTGGCTGAAAGCAGAGAATAGCAGAAAGATGTTTACCTGTGTTTTATTGACTACATGAAGGCATTCGACTGTGTGGATCATAACAAATTATACATAACATTGCAAAGAATTGGAATTCCAGAACACTTAATTGTGTTCATATGGAACTTATACATGAATCAGGAGGCAGTTAGTTGTTCAAACAGAACAAGGGAATACTGAATGGTTCATAATTGAAAAAGGTGAGTGGCAGGGTTGAATTCTTTCACCCTTTTTCAACCTATATGCTGAACACAAATAATCCAAGAGCTAGGCTCTGTGGAGAATGTGGTTTCCAGGTTGAAGGAAGACCCATTCACAACCTCCATCATGCATGCCACAACCTGGCTTGTTGAAAGCACTTGAAGCACTTACTGATGAAGATCAAAGACTAAAGCCTTCAGTAGAGCATATACCTCAACTTAAACTAGAAATCCTTATAACTGAACCTCTAAACAATATTGTGATAAACAGTGATGAAATTGAAGTTGCCAAGGATTTCATTCTTCTTGGGTTAACAATCAACGCTCAAGAAAAAAGCATCAAGAAATCAATGTATTGCACTGGGCAAATCTGCTGCAAAGGACCTCTTTAAAGTGTTATAAAAATGTCACTTAGATGACTAAGGTGTGCCTGACCCAAATCACGGTATTTGCAATCACTTCATACACATGTGAGAGCTGGACAATGAAAAAGGAAGACAGAAGAAGCACTAAGGCATTAAATTGTGTTGTTGATGAAGAATATTGAATATATGTGGACTGCCAGAAGAACGAACAAATCCATCGAGGAGGAAGTACACCCAGAATGCTCCTTAAAAGAGAGGGTGGCAAGACATTTTTTTTTTTTTTTTTGCTTACTTTGGACACGTCATCAGCAGGGACCAGCCCTGGAGAAGGACATCATGTTTGCTAAAGTGGAGGGTCAATGAAAAAGAGGGAGACTCTCAATGACTTAGACTGACACAGTGGCTACAACGATGGGCTCTAATATAGCAACAATTGTGAGGATAGTGCAGGATCAGGCAGTGTATCCTTCTGTTATACGTAAGATTGTTATGAGTCAGAGCTAACTCAAGGGCACTTAACAGCAGCAGCCTGCATACACCACAAAATTTTTTAAAAAAAGATTCAAAGAGGAGCACAAAATTATTTTACCCTGCACACTTAATACTGATTTCTTACAACAGCTTTATTGAGATAGTCACATACCAAATTCATCATTTTGAAGTGTACACTTTAGTGGATTTAAATATATTCACAGAATTACACAACCATCATTGTCATTATTTTAGAACATTTCTATGAGCCCAAAAAGAAACCCAGTATCCATTAGCAGTTACTTCTTTCCCCACTCCATCCCAATGGCCAGCAACTATTAATTCTACTTTCTGCCTCTACAGATTTGCCTGTTCTGAACATTTCTTGTAAGTGGAATCATACATATGTGGCCTTTTGTGTCAGGCTTCCTTAACTTAGTATAATTTTTTCAAGGTTCATCGATGTCATAGCATGTATTGATATTTCATTCCGTTTAATGGCCAAATGATATTCCATTGCATGAATGGATGGACCACATTTTATCCATTAGTAGTGATTTTAAAGTTCCTCACTCATTTCTGTTTAATTGCACTTCTATGGACAGCCTACTCTTGTACAAGACTCATTCTAGATTCTGGAAGACCCTTGACTTTAAGCTTCTGCTGGGGTTTTGTACAAATTCTTGTTGTTGGTGTTTCTAGGTGCCACTGAGTCGGCTCTGATTCATAGTACCCTTATGTATAACAGAACAAAACACTGCCTGGTCCTGCCTCATCTTCATAGTCACGGCTGTGTTTGAGCCCATGGTTGCAGCCACTGTGTCAATCATCTCATTTGGGGTCTTCCTCCTTTTTGCTGACTCTCTACTTAACAAGCATGATGTCCTTCTCCAGTGACTGCTCCCTCCTGATGACATATGCAAAGTCAGTGAGATGAATTCTCACCATCCTAGCTTCTCATCAACATTCTGGCTGTACTTTTTCCAAGACAGATTTTGTTCTTCTTCTGGCTGTCCATCGTATATTCAATATTCTTCACCAAAACCATGATGTGAATGTGTCAATTCTTCTTCAGTCTTCCTTTTTCATCGTCCAGCTTCTGCAAGTTTATGTGGTGCACATTCTGAGGGGAAGTTTAACAGTTTTTCAACCTTTATTACGGTTCAAGAGCAAAGGCTTTGAAAGTAGTCTAAGGAATTAAAGACATTCTCTTGATTTAGACTCAGTTCAACTGATTCAGGAAGAGACATTTCTGATGCCTTGGGATGGACAGAAAAGCATGAGAAGAAAGGGTGCCACAGGTTTCTCTTATTTTGCAAAAGGCATGAGTGTACAT
Source organism: Orycteropus afer afer (assembly GCF_000298275.1). NCBI lineage: Eukaryota > Metazoa > Chordata > Mammalia > Tubulidentata > Orycteropodidae > Orycteropus > Orycteropus afer. The sequence continues at coordinate 6,435,951 of NW_006921723.1, forward strand.
GTGCACACACACACACACAAGGAAAATCCATGGAGGCTGATTTGATTGGGAAGGCAGTCCTCAATGAATGACATCATCCCCAGAACATAAATCTCAGTTTGTATGATTTATTTATGTTAAGAAATCCACATATGATGCTGAGTTTTGAATGGCTTTGTTTAAGTGATAGTTTTTCCTTTTTAGTGAAAGTTAGAGCTATGATAAACAGCTCCAGCTGTAAAAATTAAAGGCAGAGGTGAAGCCAAGGTGATTATCACACAAAAATGCTGAGTGGGGAGGGCATGGACCCTTCTATCCTTTAAAATGAAAATTACCCTGTGCCACAATGTGCCATGAACAATTACCTGCTGCTTTTTAATTAACCTCTTTTAAAAGCACCCCATTTCTGCTAGAAACGGTTATTTCTCGCATGTGAAAACAGGTTGATTCATGTTTATTAGAACAATTGAGTTCTGTACGGTTGGAGTTCTGTGCATACTCACCAACACATTTAAAAAAAAAAGAAAAAGAAAGAAAAAACAACATATCTTATGATCTGAAATACTGTTCCAGAAGCCCAAACAGGGAGCATACTTGCTAGATGCCTTAGCCCCAAACTGAGCTCCTAAAGCCACTTGGTTGGGGTACAGACCTGCCTTCAGGGAAGCCAGAGAATAGTTCTTGGGTAGCCACCCTGGGGTGGGCATTGGGAAGGAAGAGGGGCCTCTGGCCCCTCATAAAGGTGGACTTTAAGAAAAGCCAGATTCCAAATAGTTGAGCTTTCTGGACCAGGCAAATGAGCATCTCACTTACCATCAGGAGTATGTGGGTGACCACAGGACACAGCACCATCTGCACATCGGCAGCTCGCACTCCCAGCTTCACTAACCAGTTGCCATCGAGTCAGCCCTGACTCATGTGTATCAGAGTGAAACAGTGTGCCACAGGGTTTTCAATGGCTGATTCTTTGGAAGCAGATGGGCAGGCCTTTCTTCAGAGGCACCTCTAGGTGGACTCCAACTTCCAACCTTTCAGTTAGCAGCCAAATGCATTAATTGTTGGAACTACCCACCTCCACTAGAACCCAGGAAAGGGTGCCTGGGTAGAGACTCCTCCATGGTGGCACCTCAGTCACTGAGCATGCTTGGAGAGCCATGATTCTTACAGAATAATGAGTCACTTAGAGTCCAGGCTTTTAAGTCTGGCAGATTTAATTTGAGTCTTACATATGTCCTTAGATAAGTCACCAATGTCTCTGAGGATCAGTTTCCCCATCTGTAAAATGGGAACAGTCACAGAAACACTGGAACTCAAGGATGGGAGGCAACTGGGGTAGCTGTCCACTGCTGTGGCCCATCACCTAGGATGGTGCCAGCATGTGACCCCAGCTCAACAACATTCACTGGCTTGTGAAAGGCAGAGGTGCCCTCCCAAGAGTTGGGGTGGAGTGACAATAGGTCACAGGCCCTGCTTCTAGGGCAGAGGAGGCTCCTGAGGTCCTGCCCCCACCTCCCTTCATCTTCCCATAGGCTGCAGTCAGGCTATGGAGATTGAGTGACACTTCCTCCTCACTAAGGACTCTTCAATCATTCATTCACTGAGCACTGGGTCAGGCTTTGGGGTTTTGCCTTTGGCTTGTACTAGCCTGAAGGTTAACAGTCTGGATCCACCCAGTGGCTCTGTGGAAGGAAGGTTTGATGGTCTACTTCTGTTAAGATTCTTGTTAGGTGTCATTGAATCAACTCTAAATCATAGTGATCCCAAGCGACAGAGTAGAGCTGCCCCATAGGGTTTTCTAGGCTGTTTGGAGGTACAGGGGTAAGGCATTTGGTTGCTAACCAGAAGGTTGGTGGTTCAAACCCACCAGCTGCTCTGCAGGGAAAGATGAGGCAATCTACTTCCATAAATATTTGTTGTTATTGTTGTTGTTATGTGCCATCAAGTCGGCCTCGACTCATAGCGACACCTCCTTGGGTTTCCGAGGCAGTATCACTACGGAAGTAGATTGCCCAACCTTCCTTCTGAGGAGTGGCTGGTGGGTTTGAACAGCCAGCCTTCTGGTTAGCAGTCAAGTGCCTTAGGCACTACTCTATCAGAGCTCCTCCATAAAGATTTACAGCCTTAGAAAGCCAATGAGGGTCACAATGAGTTAGAATAGACTCCATGGTAGTGGGTAATCTTTACAAGAGCAGATCACCAGGTGTTTCTCCTACAGAACTGCCAGGTGAATACAAACCACCAACCTTTTGTTTAGCAGCTGAGCACCTTACCATTGTGCCACCAGCCAAGAAAACCCTATGGAGCAGTCCTACTCTGTAGCCCATGGGGTCGCTGTGAGTCAAAATCAACTCAACCACCTTAGGTAAGATGCCCTCATAACTTTAGATCCTGTGGAGGAGTTGGCCCTTGAATTACACCCGGAGTGCATGGAACCAGCAGCCCCCAGAAGGGCCTGTCTTCAAGCTTGGATGAGGATTGCCTCCTCTGTGGACATGTCTGTACCTGAGTGGGAGCTGCCCTCAGTGACTGGAACTCTGAGTCCATGAGAGTAGACAAGTACTTCTCACCCCAGGTTTGGAGGTTTGGGTGCTAGGAGATGCATGTAGGGGTGGGTGGAATGTGCTCATAGGCTGAAAGCACCCCTTCCAGTTGCAGTCATCACCTAACAACCCATAGAGCTCCCATGAAGCACCTGTATGCTGCCCCTCATGGTTCTCCACCCCTACGTGACAGATAAGGACAACTGGGGAGGGTGCTGGAGGGGCTGTCGAGGATCCCAGAGAGAATATGTGGAAGCACCTGAGTCTGAATTGGTTAAATTGCCCCTCCAACTCCCCTCTACCTAGCTCTGTGCTTGGAAGGGGCCCAGAGCAGAGAGGAGGGACAGGGAAGGCTGTGAACCTCGGGAGGGACAGTCCAACCAGTCTTCTTCTTTAGAAGCTTTCCTCTCTTTCTGTCCTTGGAAATATACCAACATCCATGGTGAGGGAAGGAGCTCTGGTAGCATAGTGCCTAAGGCATTTGACAGCTAACCAGAAGGCTGGCAGTTCAAACCCACCAGCCACTCCTCAGAAGGAGGGCTGGACAATCTACTTCCTGGTGATACTGCCTCAGAAACCCAAGGAAGCGTCGCTAGGAGTCAGGTACTACTGGACAGCAGTGTGTGGGTGTGTATGGTGAGGCAGGGAGTCTGCCCCAGGAATGAGGCTCTGCTCCTCACCAGAGGCCACAACCTTCTCATCTTCCTCCCTGGGGCCTGGTCCCTAACACAATAGGTCTTCAGAGAAGTCTGCTGACCTGAGTGGGATGCAGGGGACCAGATGTTCCCTGCCACCCCTGGCCACATCCCTTCACTGATGAGTCTGGTACCAGGACCTGTGTCAACCTCTGGGAAGGAGCCTCTGCCTCCCTCTGAAGCTGAGACCAGACCCCGAATTCCCCCTCCCCAGCACACTCACTTCCTCCAGCCTGAGTGGGGGATGGGAACCTGCGTCCTGGCAGGGCGCAGGCGACCTTGGCCCCAGAGGCCGCCGCTGATTCGATCACCTTTGGGTCTCTCCGAAGAAGAGGTAATTTTTTCCCTGCCTGGGGCGATCCTGGGCTCTGCCCTTTTCCTGCCGGCTCACGCAGCCGTGTCTTCACGGCCGGCCGTTCTATTAGTTATTTAGTAGCAAGCAAAGGGGGGAGGGCCAAATAGGAGGCTCGTAGGGCACTGCATAGGTGCTCACCCTAGCCAATCCTGCCCCTCACCTCCCTCCTCCCAAGGGAAGGAAGGGTTGTGGAGGCGGAGCCATTCCTCTCACTCCTCCCCCAACCCGGGTCTCGGACGGGTCACAAGCCCCCGCTCCCAAGGTCAAGGCTCACCACTGCGCCCAAACACATCCGCCCCCAGCCCCGGAAGACCTACTTCCCCGCAACCTGGGAGACACTGTTGGGCGGGCTGCCTCTGGGAAGCTCAGATGAGACCAGGGCTTGTGTCCCCCACCTTCCCTCACCTTCCCCCATTCACCTTCTCAGCACTCACCTAGCCCTCTGCGGGCGTTTTGGGTACTGGAGTGACACTGGGAGTTAAGAGTCTGGTGCGTTAGAGAAAACCTTTCGGCAAAGCTGGCCCAGTGTGGCCAAACCCTCCTCCAGGGACAAAGGACCCTCACACCTCCTCCAGGCCAGCCAGGGAGAGAAGAGTTCGAAGGTGGGGGGCAGAGGTTGCCCAAGAGCAACCTAGGGTCCCCTTATGCGTACCGCCTCTGAGCCCCACAGCATAAGGCTTGGCCAAGACAAGTTTGTTGCGCTCCGCCCGCCACATGGGGTTTGCCATTCTGCAGTTGTCTCCCGCCAACTCCGCGACAAACCTGTGGAGGGGCACAAGCGGGGATGGTTCCATTTCACGGATGGGGAGACCGAGGCGCGGAAAAATCCAGTGCGTCTCTTCTCCAGGTTTACAGCCGCTAGGTATCAGTCCCGCAGGACCAAAGGCAAAATTTGTTTTCCAAACTAAGAGGGTGGGGTGGGGTCAGAGGACAAGGCGGCCAAACAAACTGGGAGAAGAGGACTTTGCAAACTTCGGTGTGGATTCGGACGCAGGCCCACACAGCGTGAGCAGCCCACGGCGCCAACTGAGTGTCTGCTCGGTTATCGGCGCCCTGGCCGGGGTCCTCGGCTGTGGGCGTCTAGGGACGCGGAGAGTGGGTTCCAATCCAGAGGCTCCCAGGACTCGGCCGCCAAGCCCGGAAAGTGACGCGGCTTGCCGTTTTCGTTGTTGCCAGGGGCAGGCCTGCGTGCGGCTGGGGACTGGGAGCAGCCGCGTCTACACAAGAGACGTTTCAGAGCGGCCACAGTGCCACATGGCCACGCGCAGCTCTGTGAGCGCCGCAGGAACGGAGCGCTCCAGGGGAGCGGAGTTGTTCCCAGTGGAAGCGGCAGGCTGGCCGAGGGTGCGCGCCAAAGGAAGGAAACCCCGACTCCGCGAATCCCGCCAGCGCAGCGACTCAGGCGAGCGGTGTGAGCCCGCGGCGCAGAGGCACACGCCAGGCAAACCGAACAACGGCGTTCGTTGGTGTATTTTTAAAGATTTGGGGAGCAAAAGGGAAGACTTGGCAAAGAGATTCCGTTTATGGCTCCCCGCGGCCGTGGCTCGCGCGCGGTTGCCCGAACCCCTAGGTTCAGCCTCCGCTTGTTCCCGAGCGCTTGGTACGGGTTAGCGGCTTTTGGTGCCCTCTTGGGCGGACAGTTTCGGAAGAGATGCGGTGTCTTCTCCACCCAGCGGTCAAATCTCGAAGGGAGGGGGTCAGGCTTTCATTGTCTTGTCTTTTCTTTCTTTCTTTTTTTGAAAGCCACCTATTGGGCCCCCAAAACGCACTTGGCCGAGCCCACGGCTTGTACCCGACTCGCCTCAGCTCCGGAGAGTTTGTCGCTGCGGCGGGACTCCAGGTGCATTGAGTGGCGGGAGGAGGGCAAAACTCAGCAAAGAAATCCCTCTCTTGGCTAGCCTGGGGGTTCTCCCGTCTTCGAAAGACATCGGTCCTCCCAGCTCAGGAGAAGGAAGTCGATTTCCAAACATATGTTTGGGGTTTGTTGAAAATAGACTTCATGGTTTCACATTCCGGAAGTCTTGGTTGGGACTCGTCCTTCCACCCCCAAGAGGACCAGATCTGGGGCAGGGAAAGGAGGACTGGCTGTTCTTCCTTCAAGGCTCCCACTCCTGACCACATCAGGAATGTAATATCCTGGCCATACAACTTCTTAACACATTGGACCAGAAGCGGGGCCCTGAGCCCTTCTGTCCTTGTAAATCACTCCGGTCACAGTGAGGGTCCCGTCTTGGGTCAGGAACAGGGACAAAAGGAGACAGGAGATACTGACCCCTGAGTCCAGAGGGTGTTCCTGTGGGTCACATTGGAGGGGGCATTGGTGGGGAAGGACTGGCCCTTCAGGTGGCCCTTCCCCCTCCTCCACTCCAGAAGGAGCACTGACAGTCCACCGGCCTCAGGCTGAAAGGACTCTGCGTTTGGCCACATGGACCCCCCTGTCTGAGCTGCCCAGAAAGACTAGCCTATTTTCCCCTTTGCGTGTCCAAATCGGTTCATCCTGTTGTTCCAATCTCAAGAGCTGACAGACAATTCCATTAGTTAAGGGATGGGAATATGTGCCCAGAGAGTAAGACCCCCATCTTGACCTGTCTCAGTCACCCACATGTTGGGGATCTGGCCCCCTCCTGAGCAGTTCCAGATCCCCCAGGTTCTCCCAGGGAAGCTCACACATAAGCTAAGGGAGATGCGCCTTTATTCTCCCGGTCCCTGGAGCTTCTCCAAGCAGAACCTGGAGGGTGAGAAAAACTGACCCTGGAGTCCAAGCACGCCCTGGGGCTGAGCACTCCAAAAGCCCTGGCCAAGGTGGTGGTGGAGCCTCAGAGGAGGAGGAAGGGAGGAGAGAGTCCTGCCACAAGCACTACATAGCTTCATCCAATGCTCCATGGCCACCCCAGCAGACAGTCTGCAATGAGGGTCCCCAGACCCCAGGCCTGGGCAGAGAGTGGCTGATTGACCCATACTTTCACGCACACGCATGCTCTTCCTTGAATTGAGATGAGCACAGGGCCTCACTGTAGCTGTGAGGGTACAGATTGGGGAACGGGCCTGCGGCATGTGTCAGGGGCTCACGGGCATCTCAGGGGCCACAGGCTCAAATCCCCCTTCCTTGTTGCCTGCTATAATCCCAGCTCCTGTGTGGCAGGATCCCTTCTCTCCCTCTCCCCCACCCAGACATTTCTCAAAGGAGTTAATCTGATCGTGGATCTCAGCTGCACTTTCCTGGTTTTTGGAAATGTGGGGAATCAGGAGGAGCTCCCAGGCTAAAGCCAGTTTTTCTGGACTCCTTCTCTGCCCAGACCACATTAGAAGTTGGTGGGATAAGTCCCTTGTCACTGTCCCCAGACCTCTACAACAGAGTCGGTTCCAAAACTGGATAGCAGTGTGCAGTTGAGTGATGCAGGGAGCGTTGACGCAGCCGCAGCCTGCGTGCACCTCACCATCTGTAAGCCACCTTCACAGGCAATCCAAGGGAGCCCAGAGCAGATGAGTTGGGTGGGGTGGGGTGGGGTGGGGTGGGGTGCTCCTCTACCTCCTAGTGCCCTAGTGCGTAGTCCCAAAGGCCTGATGTTGGCCTCAGGACTCCCCAAAGCTTGGCTTGGTTTGAAAACTGCCATGAAACCTTTCAGTATCAATGAAATGAAAATGCCCCATTTCCCCACCCCCTGCTGGGCCCCTACTTGCCCATCCTTATTCCTGGAATTCTCAAATGTCTTTAAATGGCAAGGACACAGAATGTCCCCTCAGGACCCCTGCCTGGTTCTCCTCTCTCCCTTCCTCTCTGAGGGACTCCTCAGTGCCTGGCTCTTCTCCGCTTCTATGTCTGGCCACGTGGGGGCAGGGCCTCGCCAGGCCAGGACCCAACCTCGCCAAGGCCATGGCCTTGAGGACAGCCTGCCCAGGCTCCTCCAGCTGACTGGGTAGAAACCAGGGAGGATCTCCCGCTGGAGCTGCTGCAGGGCCTGGGGGTTATACGTGGCAACTCAAAGGCCTCCCTGGCCTGCCTTGATACCTGTGCATGCCCCTCCCCAAGCAGTCCCTAGTGGTAATGCCCATCCCAAGGGCCCTGACAGAGGGTAGGGTAGAGAGAGCACAGCTGCCACCTGTTCCCCACACATCTGCCCTCCTGCCCTGGGCCTCAACAACAGACTCCTGAGTTGAGAGAGGGAGCAGGTAGAGGGCCTAAGTGAACAGGGATATCCCCAAAATATAGCAGGGCCTTTGCAACCTTGGGGCCTGGCCACCCCTAAGGCAGAGGAGACCCACGAATGCAGAGTCCTTTCAGGCTGAGGGGCAGGGGAGAGAGAGGCCAGTGCTGACTATGGGGTGAGGGGATCGAGGGGACCTCTCTGCAAGTGACGGGGTGTCACAGACACAGACTGAACCTGGGAGGCTCCAGCAGGACTGAGGGAGTCTTGAGGCAAGAAGGATGAAGTGACCTATGCCTCTCTGACCATCGGCCCCTACCAGGTTAGGTTCACTGGCAGGAAGCCTGCCCTTGGCACAGACCTTGGGCTCCAGGCTCACCCACCAATGCCTCCTCCTCCCCCAGAGACCTGTGGGGGTAGGGGCTGTGTGGGCAATTCCCAGGCACTAAGGGCTGCAGTGATGCCTTTGGTACCCCATGGAGACTCCCAGTAAGACTCCAAGGCCCCTAGGAGCCTGTGGCTCCCTGAGGCAGTCATGGGAAAACGGTGTGGAGAGCATATAGGGTGTGGCAGACAGGCCTCAGTGGGAAATGGGTCTGACCTGCTCTTGTGCAAGCCCTGCTACAGGCTGGCGACACTCACCTGGGGCCAGAAACAGCAGAGTCTGTGGTCAGTGAGAACCAGATCCTGCAGAGAGCTCCTCCTTCTTCCTAGGCTGGTAGCCGGAGCAAGAACCGGCACCCCAGGCCTGGGAGCCAAGTTGGTTCCATTCAGCAGAGAAGCCAATTTGCACTGCGAAGGCGGAAGGCCCCGTGAGCGGTTGCTGCAGGTTCATGAAAGCACTGCTAGGAGTGGCTTTTCAGTTGGGTATCAGAGACCCTGTCACCCTGAAGCCATTAGAGTGCTTCTCCTGGCACCCAAAGGTCTCAGGGTTAGCCTTTGGACGTTTCCGTTTCCCCTCTTTTAACAGAAGGGTGGGAGGTTCCACGTGCAGATCTCAGTGGAGGAGATAACTGGTCTCAGTGTACAACAAAGGGGAGGTGGGGGCACGGCTAGGAGCCCCACTCAGTCGGTGGAGAGACACTGCCATTACTGGTGAGACCCCTGTTCAGGGACCAGGCAACTCCAAGTCCTGCTCCAGGAAGGCCCTGGGGTTCAGCGACTCAGCCTGGTAGCTCCTTCAAAATTTCTAACCCAGCAGTACCTCGAACGAGGGTCACGCCCTCAGTCCACCAGGGCCTGGTTCCCTAGTAGCGCCAGCCCGACCCTGCCGCAGTCGCCGGCGCCTCTGAGTTGGAGGGCTTCAGGGCCAGAAGCTGCTCCTGATGCGCCCCAGCGACTTGCCACCTGCTCCTCTGTCTTCACGCTCGCGGGGCACCTGGGTCGGAGAGAGGAGGGGGCAGCGTCCCCAGAGGCCTCACGTCCCCGAACATAGCCCCACTCCGGCGCTTGCTCAGCCTGGTACTCACCTGGGGGCCGCTTCGGCAGCGGGACAGGGGCACAGAAGCAGAAGCGCGCTGGCCCGCCCACAGGGAAGCGAGGTGCAGGGGTGCCTTAGGGCGCCAGGCCTGGGCATCGGGTGCTGTGGTGGGGCCGCTCCTCCAGCCAAGCGCACTGCCCCCAGCGGCGCGCCAGGGACCGAGGGCGACGAGTCCGAGTCCCCCACGCGGCCGGGGCAGTGACGGAGCGCAGAGCTGGAGGCGGCGCGGCTGTTGTTTTTGAGCCACGGAGCCGGGAGCCGCCGCCGCGGGGTGGAGACGGAGGGGAGGGGCCGGAGGCCCCGAGGCGCTGGCCCTGAGGGGCTTCGGAGGAGCCGGGATGGGGCGCCTGCTGCGGACCCCCTCGGGCGGTGGCTGGGCGGGGGCAAACGAGTGAGCACGGAAGAAGAGCCCTCTGAGGCGACAGTGATGCAGAGCTTTTTAATTCGTAATAAAATTCGAGAAAATGAAATCATCCAGTCCTGCCCCGCGCTGGAACTCTCGGCGCTTTTGCCCCCCAATCCAAGGAAGTTGCTTGCCAACACCGCCGCCACCCCGTCTTGGGCCTGGGCTGGGGCGGGAGCGCCTACGCAGGAACCCGACGCAGGGACTGGGTGGGGGGATAGTCACCTCGCCTCCGGGGCCACCTGGGTCCTTTTAAAGTGGTCGGGGTGCGGGCCCGGGCGGGCGCGCTGAGCTAGGACTGCTTTCTTAAAGGGCCAGTCCCGCGCGGCGCTGCCGGGGGGCGGGGGCGGGGGCGGGGGGAGAGTAGTGCGGGGAAGACCGCGGAAGCCTCCCAGAGCCCCCCAATCCCGCGCCGAGGCGGCGGCGGCGGCGGCGGCGGCGCGGCGACGACGATGATGATGATGATGAATACATTGCAAAGTTTTTTTGGCCCCGGCGAGGGGTGTCAGATTGAGCGCTCTGTGCGCATGTGCGAAGGTGTCCAAACTGACAATGCTGGGGAGATGAAGATAGTGTGTAGCTGCTTCTGGACTCAAGGAGGAGGAGAGAGATTCCGCGCGCCGACACCATGCGATCCAAGGCGAGGGCCAGGAAGCTAGCCAAAAGTAAGTCGCCTGCGCCGGCCGCGCTGCGCCGCCGGGCCAGGGCGCGGGGCCGGG
>NW_006921723.1:6446526-6447224 GCF_000298275.1 Orycteropus afer afer
GAGGGAGCGCAAAGCGAAAGTTAGCGAAAAGTTGACGATGGAGAGCAACTTTTCCTCCCCGCTCGCTCGCTCTCTGCTCGCTCTCTCTCCGAGTGGCTTGCAGCCCTGGTCAAATCATATTCCGGGCTTTTGAAATAGTGGGCGCTAGAGCACCGCCTTTGGCGGCCGCGGCCGGCGGAGAGGAGGGAGACCCCGAGCCGGGCGGGGCGGAGGAGGGGGCTCGGGCCGGCGCTCCCGGGCTCCCGGCGCTTGGCCCGGTGGCCGCGTAGGATGGCTGCGGACGCTGGGGAGCAAAATGGAGACTTTGGCCTGCGGTGCAACTGTGGTCTTTAAGTTCATTCCCAAGTGGTGCCCGCTCGGCGGCGGGCACTCGGCAGTGGCTCCGGCACCTCGCGCGGCCCGGCCCGGCCTGGGCGCCTTTACTGTGGGCAGGAAGGTTTCTGCCGCGCTGCCTCCGACCCAATGCCGCCGTTGCCCTCGGCCCCGCTGGGCCCCTCCGTACCGGCTTGCCCGGCTCCACCGCGAGGCCCGGCGGGGACAGAGGCAGTCCCGGCAAGACGGCCTGGTCCCCGGCCTTACTTTCTCTTTCGCTCCGTCTCAGGCCGATTCCCGGCTCCGCTCGCCCAGCCCGCCGCCACCCAAGTCCTCGCCGCCAGCCCTGTGCGCCTGCCGCCAGCCTCGCCGCCGCGGCCGCCGAG
>NW_006921723.1:6447324-6472944 GCF_000298275.1 Orycteropus afer afer
CGGCTGAGATTCCCGTGGGCTGGGGCCAGCGGCAGGCAAGTGGGGGCAACGGCGCCGCGGCCCAGCGAGCGCGACTCCCGAAGTCCCAGCCGCCGCCCGGCTGCAGCGAAGCGGCGAGCGCCGCACGGAGCGGGCTCGGCACTGCCTGCTCGGGGAACCCCTCAGCAGCAGGCTGCCCGCCCACCCGAAGAAGGGGCACCTTTCCCCGCCGCCAACGAGGCCATTCGGTCCGCGTCTCCTGGGGCCCTGCCTGCCCGGCCTCGCGGCAGCCCGGGCCGCATTCCCCGCCGGAACCCGCGTGGACGCGGGGCTCGCGGCCGTTTTCCTAAGAAGCTCTGCGTTCTTGCGGGGCGACCTGGCCCGGTGTGCCCGGACGGCGGCCCCAGTTGCTTGCAATAGACCGCGCTTTGGCCTGCTGGGGAATAGCAGCTCCCAGCTTCTTCTGGGCCCATTGGGCTCCGCCGTCGGCCTTTAGGGGCTCCTAGTTGCAGTGCCCCGTTCCTGCTGGGCACCTCTGCCCGGTTCCCTGGCCTTGGCCTCCCAGGCCTTCCTTGACCTCCAGCCCCTCTTGGTGCGAACAAGGCAAGGCCCAGCTTTTCTTGGCTGGCGTGTAGGGGCTTTGTGGGCATGCATGCCTGCTCCGGAGTGCTTGGAGTGTGTGTGTTCGTTTGCGTGCTTGTGTGGGTGTGTGCGGAGAGATTCTCAGAGTTTCGTTCCCGGCTGCAGGCTGCCCTGCCGGCCCTGGCCAGGTCAGGCCCTTGACAAGGGAGGACCCGAAGTTGGAGGAGAGAATGGAAATCGGTTGGCTCTCACAGGGCCTTCGCTGGAAGCGAGAGGCAGGCTCCTGCATTGGCTCTGCCCTGGAAACGGCAGGCCGAGCCTCCCATGCCCAGCAGGACCTAGGTCTGATCCTCTGCTCTCCAACTGCTCCTCCGAGCCAGGTGGGGAAGGTCGCCCCAGGCAGGCTCTGTTCAGGACCAGGAACTGTGTCTATAGACATGCTGCGGCCTGACCAGAGGCTGGAGGAGCAGACCCGATGGTAACACAGCGCACAGGTTTTCCTTTTGGGAGTTCTTGGTGAGAAAAAGCCACCACAGAGGAGCTAGTGTGTCTACAAGGCCCGGACTCACTGCACCCACACTTGGGAGAGCTCTGAGAACCCTCTCCTCCAGCGGCAGCAGCCAGGACGGCCGTCTCCCATCTCTCCTCAAGAAGGTGGCTGAGGCAGGCACAAGACCGTGGCTGCCTGCCCCACGCATACACAGGATCCCAGAAGAATTTCATTTCATTGGACAATATTTTAAGCAGATGTGAATGTCGCTGGGAAGCTGGTTCCATTACCTGACTTGGGAGGCAGCAGGGCTGGCAACTGCAGCAGCCTAAGGAGTCTCCCCCATTCTCAGGGGCCAGGGCCCATCTGGGCCAGGGTCAGGGGGCTGACGAGGGAGCTGCCCTACACTGTACAGTGAGTGAGCCTGAGCAGGGCTCCGCGTTGTCCCTGCACATGGGGACTGGGCTGTGTTTGCAGTGATGTACGGGGGCACAATGACCTTTGGGACACAGAAGGGCCATCAGGCTGGTGGGTGCAGCATCCTGACCTAGAGCTTGGGGGACCAGCCATGAGGGTGGATGAGGGGCTGTAATTTCGTTTGTGTTCCCTGGGGACCATGACTTCAGGCTCCAGTTCAGTTGGTTGCTCCAGCCTGGTAGCCAAGTCAACAGCACTTCTGGGGACAGTGCTGGGGCTCTGGGTTGGACTTTTCAAGGGCAGAGGCACCCAGGCAGAAGACTTTGTCCTCTAATCGGCACCTGGGGGTTGGGGACCTAGGGCGGACAGTTTAGGACCATGGTTCTCTACTCCAGCTGGGACCATGCTGGCCCACAGGACAGTGGGGGCCCTCTGGGCCCCACATGTAAAAACTAAATGTCTAACAAAAGCCTGTGTTTCTGCCACTGTTGTGAGCAAGGTGGGCAGATTTGAGGTCCAGTTGGGAGGGAGAGTGACCATAGTCACTTTCACTGAAGTCACACCACAGCTGGTGAGGAAGTGCACTGTAAGGTCTGTCTTCAGCCAAGGATCTCATTGAAGTGACACTCCTTGGAGGTGACAGGCCCCTTGGCCCGAACACTACATATCCTACATCTGAGACACCCCCTTTCCGTTGCCCTCTATCCCTAGGGGGGCTTGTACTTCTGCTAAGGAGGCATGTTGTTGTGTGTGTCTCATGTACGTTCAAAATGATACGTGTAGAAGGTAGCAGGGGGGTGGGGGGTGGGGGATAAGCTGCGCTGGAGGACTAGCTCATTGCAAAACCGGCCGGCTCCGGCTGTGCCCAGCCCTGCTCTTCGCCCACCAGTCCTGGCGGTCCTCTTCCACCGGTTCGCTCCAAAAAGCAGGACGGTTGTTTTCCCTCTGATCGCTGAGGAGGGCAGCGCCGCCTGGAACGGTCTGGCGGGAGGCGGGGGAGTCTCGCCCGCTTCGGGCGAAAACGCGGAGCCCCAGGCCGGGGCCGAGGGGCAGTCGCAAGGTTGGCTGCAAGGGCCGGGTGCCCCGCACCGCGCTCCTTCGGCTCACAGGCTCTCTCTCCGCCTTGGGCTCCGCGGGTGTGCGGGGGGCCTGCGGAGGCATGGACTAGTCCGCCGCGGCGCTGACGCTGGTTCCAGGAGTGACCTTCTGGAGGGCTCCCTGGGGACAGGCCTGGCTGAGCCCTTGGGTCCCTGACCAACCCTGGCCGCCCTTTCATTGTGCGCAGAGCAGGTGCGGGAGGGGGGGCACTGCAGTCCGGTTTCTTGGACCTCCCTTGCCTGGTGGGGCGCGGGCCAGGGGTCTGCTCCCCGTTTCTGTTGGAGCCGACGCGGGGCCAGGTGTCCAGGGCTCCCCCCACTGGTCTCTGGGGGACCCGTGGGGGAGGTGCGGCGAAGGCTGCTGGCTGGGATGCGTGGGGCGATTAGCCCCCTGTTTTATTCAATTAGGAGGCAATTAGGGATCCTTGGGGGTATGGGACTGGTAATTAAGGTGATGTATAATTAGAGTTTCAACAAAAATTATCCAGGATTAAAAATCTTTTGAATAATTTCGTTTAAAAATTTCAAAAAGCGTTAAACACAATTTATCGGGGTTTGAATCAAGTCTATGTAAGGGTCTTGGGTGCTGCTCTGCTCGCGTAGCAGGAGGAAGAGGATCAGGGACAGCCGGGCGCATTCGCGGTTTGTGGAGAAAGTTCGTAAGGCTCCCGGGGCTGGGCTGGGCCTCGCCACCCGGCAGTGAGCGACTGTGGCGCTCCAAGCCGTGCAGTCTGGACGCCTGAGGGATCGAAATGTCGCACCTGGGGCGGGGGCACAGGGCTGGGAACGCAGGCCTGGACCAGTGGTCACAGCGGCTCTTAGCGCTACATACAAGTCGCGGCCAACTACCGCGCGGCGCCACCGGCGGCCACGTCTACGAGGCGCAGCCAGTCTTTCCCGCGGCTGTGCCCATGCGCCCTTGACCCCAGGCCAGACCCCAGCTGCCTCTTCCTAGTCTTCTTTGGTCAGCCGAGTCTCGAGGGTACCGGCCTCCTGGCTCCCTAGACGGAGATGCACAAGCTCTGCGCCCTGAATCCCTAGACACTGAACTCGATGCAAACTCTGCGGGCGCCCCTGGTCCCCTCGCTTCGCTGACCTGGGCCTGAAAAATGGGGGAGCAAGCCCAGGCTGGGGCTGATTTGGAGTCCTTTTGGACGTCGCAGGGAAACTCGGGTGGAGAGTGGGGGGTCAGGCTTTCCAGGGGCCGCTTCTGTGGACCTAGCTTCAATAAGGTGGTGCATGGAACCCACGCATTTGCCCCCACCTTCCCCTGCCTGCAGGGAGGAATAGCACTGCCTAGTCCCAGATTGCCCCACAGCCTTCTGGGAGGGATCAGAGGTCCCTACAGGCAATCTGCAGCCACCTGGCCCATGCTAGGGGGTCCTAACAGACATGACTTTATCTCTCCTTCACTGACCCTGGGAAGGATGGTGCGTGGAGCTTAACTGACATCATTTCAGAGATAAGAAACCTCAGGCACAGAGAAGCCAAGTAACTTACGCTGGGTCACACAGCAAGTTAATGGGGAAACCAAATATCAGTTCAGTCAACACCTCCAAGAGTTCTTACCCAGCTGCACACCAACCCCAAATACTACAGGCTACAGTTAATTCCATAGGATATTTTAAATTATTATTATGTGTATGATTTTAAGCATTTTCTCAAGGCCAATGCTCAACTTATGACAGGGCTATTTTTGAAAAGCAACTAGGACATCAATGTGCATACAGCTTGTGAAGGCAATTGACTAACTTCATCTGAGCCTCCTCTTGCCCCCACCCAGGCTTCGGCTGGAGTCATGGCCCATTGCTTCCCTGCCCCTGCTGTGGGTGTCCTTTCCCAAGGGCACAGGCAGGAGAGCAAGGGGGAAGCGCTGGCCAGGGATCAGCCTCTTCTGCACCCCCACTTCTGCCTTTTTTTGCCCCTGGGAAATGCATGAGGTGTAGCCTGCCGTGGGAGGTATAGGACTACCTGCTCCTCTCCCTAAATCTGGAAGGAAATGACCAAAGCCACCCCAGAGGCAGTCAGGTAGAGGGGAAACTGCCACCGCTGCTAGGACAGAAGGAGCTGGCTCTGAGGTCATGGATCCAGTGGAAGCAGCAGGTCTGAGTACCTCACGGGCCGTTGGCAGAGCCACAGTGGCCAGTCTGGGGCAGTGAGTGCTGCCGGTACTGTGGGCCCCAGGGTGACCAAGGGGCGGCCTCTTCCTGTTCTGACTGCTCGTAGACCCTTGAGGGTTTTGGGCATTACATCCTCCCTGGTCTAGAGGTGCCTGGGCTGGCCTGTCTGGCCGGCCTCTCTTGAGACTCTGAGGAACAATGCCTGGCGCTCCCAGATAGGAGGCCGGCTGCTTCGAGATACATATTTGTTTAATAGTTAACATTCTGTGCAAAAAAGGAGGGCAGTGGGAATCGGGTGGGGGCTTTGCTTATTTTATATCCACTATAACTATTTCTGTCCATGAAAATTGGCTTAATTATATCAATGGAATGTTTCTTTTTCAATTCTGTATGCAATTAGTCCATCTTGCCGGCTGCAATTTATTTTAATAAAAAAATAAACCAGTGGTGTGTTCAGTTCCTCGTCCCCTGGGGACAAATGCGATTGGTGTGTTTAATTTCATTAACTACAATGCGGCCTACTGGAAAAATGTATAAAATCCGCTTTATACAGCTTAAACACTGGCATTTGAAACAAATCATTATTGCATTAGCTGTCACACTGGTAATTCTAGAATCTCAGAAAAAAAATATATTATGGCTGTTTTTATAACCCTTTGCAAATGCACTGTTAAAATAATTTATAATCATTTTAAAACATGGCTCAGTCCTAGTGAATATTTTATCTCCTCTAAATAAGGTTCTGCTTTCTCCCGTGTTCATTTTACATCCGGATCCATGTGCTCTTTCCAGCCCCAAACACAAGAGTTCTACCCGGTGGAGAAAGTGGAGTCTGCTTTAAGCTAACCTGGAGGGTGGGAGCCTGTGTTTTCATCCTGGGCTGAGCTTCACTCTTGGCATGGAATATTCGGTGCAGTGACAGACTGCATTTGAAACATGCCCAGGTCAAATGCGACCTAACTGCACCCCAAGAGCTTGGTGCTACTGAGCCAGCACCCAGCTTTCCTCCCTCCCTCCTTCCATCCCTTGTCAGGTGGGAGGAAGAACTGCTAAATGCAACAGAGCTTTGCAGGTGTGGGAGCAAAACTGTCCCAGGTGTGGAGTTCCCATCCTGCAACTTGAACAAAGACTGGTTTTCCATCTCTGCCCCTTGTTGAGACCCGGCTTGGGAGGGCAAGAGAACTTGACGTGGACGTGATTTTGTAACCTCAGTGTGAGGATTCCTTAGAATAAACTCGGTCAGAAAATTTAAAGGCTGTGTGTTGCTTCTAGTGCAGAGTGTTTCCAAGAGTTGCCTGCTTTCTCCATAGCCGGGTTGCACACAGGTGTGGTGGCATCACCCTTCGCTGCACACGTCCTTGCTGGCTCTGAACCTGCCCTGAACTGATGTGAAGATGCACTGGACTTGACCTGAACCAAACTAGATGATTCCATGGGGAGGGGGTGGTGGGCATAGGGAAGAGTCTGATAGTCTGTTTTTCCTGATTTTGAGATTTGCGTGGTGGAGTACTGGTCTTTGACAGCTGAAGCCCTGCTAAGGGCTTGCTGGCTCTGCCCTGGCCATCGTGGAGGCACTCAGGGACATGTCTGGGTGTAAGGGTAGAGACGTTCTGGCTTGGCCTCTGTTTCTGTTCCTTGTCCCCAGGCAGTGTCAGGGGCACTAGCAGGAAGATATGATCTCCCTCTGACAAGTCTCAGGCCCTATTCTGAGGGAGAAGGTTTCTCAGGACCCCTGAGAGTTTCTTAGGTAATTCCCAGAAATACATTGGGCATTTCTGGGTACATTAAAGAGTATGCCCTCTCCCCTTCCCTGACCTACCTGGGTGGAATTAGGAGACACAGAAGTTATATTCTATA
Organism: Orycteropus afer afer; assembly: GCF_000298275.1. Lineage (NCBI taxonomy): Eukaryota > Metazoa > Chordata > Mammalia > Tubulidentata > Orycteropodidae > Orycteropus > Orycteropus afer. The sequence goes on from NW_006921723.1 coordinate 6,453,867, forward strand.
ATGAGTTCAAATGTGTGGTGGGGGTGGGGACTTGGGGAGGGACATAGGGAACACCCCCTGAGTCACTGACTTGGGGTCTTAAACCCCCTGTTGCTTTTCTCAGGGGTTTTAGGGGTCGGTGAAGCAGACCTAGGGTGATGCTGAGAGTGGGCTATGTCTGGGCCAGGTCTTCTTGGATGCCAGGCTCTGTGGACTGGTCCCTACTGGAGTGACCTCTGCATGGCCAGGGTGGGGTCACCGAGCCTGTGGTTTACTTTCAATGCTGTGTGCTGTCAAGTTGAGAAATGAGTAGTCTTGTCTAGTTTCCTCCTTTAGAAAGAATAACAAAGCGGAATGCTGAGCCCAAATACAGGTTCCTGGCTGGTTGGCTGAGGGGTCTCATGTTGTGGTGGCGGGGAGTCAGGGGCTTGGTGCCTGGTTTGAGGGACAAGTTTGGGTACTGTGTGCCCCTTGTTACCATCTGGCTTTCTACCTCTGTGGAATCATCACCAACTCCAGGTAGTGGTTTTGAAGTAAGGAAGTGAGTTTTCACATGGTGGAAATGTGACAGGGGTGCCTGGGTGTGTGTTTACATGTCATGATCACAGTCTTTCCATCTCCAGCCTTGAGCCCTGTCTTGGCAGGGATGATTTCATGGAAGGTTTTGGAATAGTCTGCCATGGTGTTTGGTGGAGTGCTTTTGCCTGGTGTGTGTGTGGGGTCCTGGAGCCAGTCTGGGGTGGATCAGAGTGTCCCCCTCCAATCAGACAGGCCATCGGGGCCACATTTTATGTCCTTGGCCTGTCTGGAAAATTGCTTCATTGGTCCCCAGTCTCCTGACTTTCCTGGGGCTTTTTAGGGGAGCTATGGAGAGGGCCCCCCCTCCATATGTGTAGGTCTGCAGGTGCATGTAGATCAGGCCCGGGTACAAATCATCATTGCCTTCTTGCTGTAAGTCAGGCTCCCACTGTGTGGTGAAGCTGAACCACACACCAGTCTGCCCTCAGCTCTGGAGATGTACAATTTTGATTCTGGCCGCACAGCTCAGTCATGAAATAAAGCACACACACGATCATTAGCTCCCGTTTTGTTCTCAAATCAGAACACGCAGATGCCCAGATCTGCTTGGGCCTCTTTCATGGGCACCCTGAGTTCACAGGCCAGCACCTCCCTTCTGCCACCTCTACTGCCTACGGCTGCACTGGACATGTCCTTCTTCAGGCTAAAACAGCTGTTGGCATCTGCCAGCTCTGCTCCTAACAGAGGCTTCTCAATTCCTGTGGGGCCAGGATCTCCTGGGGGCTCTGACTGCCTCCACGCTCATTTCTGCTCCCAGAGTGTGTTCTCTGTGGGCCCACTGTGCACTGGACTCTGACACATTCTGGCCCAGGGGCGTGGGCGGTCCACCCACGGGTCGCTGTGTCAGGGTAGCACAGGCTGTCCCTGGCTGTTCTGTCTGCCTGTCACATGGAGCATGCAGTGAGTCTGGGTTGAACAGCTGCCTACCAGCCTCTCTGCATCCACACCAGTGAGCAGGTCCTCGCCCAGGGCCGTGGCTGGGCCAGGTCCCCGGCCAAGGCCTTACAGTTCAGATCATGGAGAGAAAGTCAGATTGAGATCCAGACGAGATACTGTCCCCTGCCCAGCATATATGCAGGTCACCAGCTCTTTCTTGTAGCCCTTGGCTTGAGGTGGAAGGGACACAGACCCTGGCTAAGGGCTCTATTTCAACTTAAAAGGCTGAGGGGAGAGGGAAGGGGGGGATGGTGGAGGGAGTCTCACTTGTGTGTCTTTGCTTCTGTGAGCTTGCTCCCTTCTCTTTCTCGGTGCCCCCCACCCTCCACGTCTTCTCTGTTTCTCTGTGTCTGTATTATTCTCTTAGTCTCTCTCTTTCTCTCTCTCTGTCTTCCTGTCTCTGTCTCTCTTGGTGTCTCTGTTGTTCTGTCTTTCTCTGTCTTACTCTTTCTCTCTTTGTCTTGCTCTCTCTCTCTCTTTCTGTCTTTCTGTCTCTCTCTCTCTTTCTGATTCAGTCATTCAAATGAAATCTGTGCTTTTCTCTCGTCCGGTGGCACATGCAACACTCCCAACAGTGCAGTAGGGGGACAGAATGACCGGGTTGGACACATGATGGATGGGCCCGGAATCTGATCAGAACTCTTTCCTGTAACATTTAATCCTATCTCTATATTCAGAAGCTGGCAGTCGATATTACACCGAAATATGGATTTACATAATAGACTCCGTCCACTGCTCCTGGCAGGGTCTCCCAGGGAGATGGGCATGCATTTCAGAGCACGTCCACATTTGTATCTGCCCAATGGGCTGTAACAGCCTCTTCTGAGGGGCCCACTACATCAGTCCATAAAACACTTAAACAAAGGCTGAAAATCATGTTCACCAGAGGAACCCAAGCGGTGACCGCGGGAAAACCGCTGCGGGCCCTGGGCAAAGCGGAAGTCGGCGTCGCTCTCATAGAACGTGGGCATTAATCCTCCTTCCCGGGAGAAGCTGGGCCAGGGGCCGCCGTCCTTCCTGGTATTTGTCTGCCTTCAAATGATGCTCCCACGTGAAGGTCTTGAGTTGAAACCCTCTCTCCAGAGTTAATGCTGTTACCACGAGGGGCGTTTTCTCCCTTGGTCCCTAAGAAAGCAATGTGATTAGGTCTTTACCATATTGAAAATGAGCAGGTCTGTGCTGAGCTGACATTTCTGGACCCTAGATTCAGGAGGGGCTGCCGGCTCCCCTGGACCTTCCCCGTTCCCTTGGGTGAAATTGCAGGGGCACTCTGGGCAATATTTCTGGGGTGTCAGTGTGGAGGAGAACACATGTGGCTGGAAGGCTCTTGGGGTCCCTTTTGGAAGGCAGCAGCAGCCTATCATTTGGAGAACGCCTCTTGACTTGGTAAAAACACTGCTGCTTTCAGCTGCAGAAACTGGCACAGAGCGTGTCTACCTGACTGGGCCACCTCCCTTTCTGCTGCCACCAGCTCATTCCTGAGGAGCTGCCTCCCTGGGAAATCTGCGGACTTCCTTGCAAATAACTCCCAGGCTCTTATTCCTGGAAAAGCAAATGCATTCTTGAACTTCTTGAGAACTGGCGAGTGTTTTGTTGGCCAGAGCTGGCTCTGCTTGAGGGAGAAAGGGCCCCTCACATAGTCCCTTTGTCTGATCAACATGCAGTGGCCGTCCCCATGGAGTGTGCACATATTTGTGCATGTGTATGTGTGTACACACATATGTGGACGCCTGTGTGCAGCAGAAACCTGGTGTTTGAACAAGGCTTTGTTGAGATCATTCCTGTGGAGTGCGTGCATGTGTGTGTGCCTACATGTGTACACTGGTGTCCAAGCAGAGACCTGATATTTGAACGAGGCTTATGTCCACACCCCTATTGAGATCAGCCTCATGGAGTATGTGCACACATATGCATGGATGTGTGCATGTATATGTATGTGTATACCTGTGTACAAACAGAGACCTGGCGTTTGAACAAGGATGCCTCCAAGCCCTTCTTTTTAATTTTATCAGTGACATTGCACAATGGTACTGGTACTTGTAAAATAGGCACCCACTTTTGCTGCACCCTTCCTGCTCTCTAGCCCCCTATGGTGTGTGAAGCAGTGGCCATCAGCAACCAGTGCCTGGACCAGCCGCTGGCCAGTCTGCAGCTGACTTTTCTGAGACTTGGAAAAGTTAAAAGGTGCTAGACAGTAGTCAGCGAGCACTTTCCTGTGTGTCTCTTATTCCAAAGAAGAAACAAAGAGGCGAGGGGCTGTTTAGAGAATCCCAGGGTCCCGGTGCTTGCATTTAGAAAAATTAGGCCTCTTGAAAAATTACAGAATTATCCCAATAGTGTCAGGTTCCAAGATAATGATGTGTCTGTGTGTGAAAATATTAAATTGCAATAACACGCCGGACGAGTACCTCTCCGAATAGGGTATTCAGTTCCCAGCCTGGGCTACACATACAGCTAGTGACTGACAGAGTACAAATGGTGTCGTAAAACATCAGGGACTTACAGCCGGACTCCATCTTTTTGATCCGTTTCTCTCTCCTGGCCCATTCAACCATCCTTTTCGTTAATGAAATACCCCAGTGATGTGGCTAATTATTTATTTATCACATTAGCAGGAGGAAAAGCTTCCAGAGATGGATCAATTTTTGCCCTGGAAGTGATTTGACATGACTTGAGAAATAAGACTTATAAAGTATGCAGGAGGACAGGGGTGGTTCAGTGGTAGAATTCTTGCCTTCCAGATGGGAAACCTGGGTTCAATTCCCAGCCAGTGGCCCTCCTGGGCAGCCACCACTCACTCACCCATCAGAGGAGGCTTATGTGTTGCTAGGGTGGTGAGCTCCGGTAGCATAGTGGCTAAGGCACTTGACTGCTAACCAGAAGGCTGGCGGTTCAAACCCACCAGCCACTCCTTGGAAGGAAGGTTGGGCAATCCTACTTCCGTAGTGATACTGCCTCGGAAACCCAAGGAGGGGTCACTATGAGTCAGGACTGACTCGACGGCACATAACAACAACAACAACAAGGGTGGTGAACAGGTTTCAGCAGACCCTCTGGAATAAGATGGAGTGGGAGGAAAGGCCTGGTGATCTACTCCTGAAAATCAGCCACTGACAACCCCATGGATCATAATGGTCTGATCCACAACCCATCATGGGGATGGCTCAGGACCTGGCAGTGTTTTGTTCTGCTGTGCATAGGGGCACCATAATTCATGGGGCGACTTGATGACACTCAAGAACAATGACAAGATATGCAAGGTAGTGTCCTCAGACCTTCCAAAGTGCCCTTCGTCAGTTCTGCTCACAATGTCTGTATGGCCTGTTCCTCACACGTCCCATTCCCTGCAGCCAATCTTGAGCGAGACCAGTTCTCTGTCTCGACCAAGGACTGATCCTAGATTTCTGCTCAGAGGAATGTGTTGCACTGACTTCTTCCGGGCAAAGGCAATTTGAGCAGCGACAAGTACATGGAGATGGAGGTTGATCTGTCATATTTTTACAAAGCCTGTGGAGGCCCTGAGGCTCTATGCCTCCAACAACCAGCTCATGCGATACAGGGCATCCCGGGCTCCCCTTGTCTTCAGACTCATATCCAAGCTCAGGAGTGGGCACATGCATATGAGAGTGTGCACTGGGAGCAGGCATGGGGGAGCCCAGAGAGGTCTGGTGGCTGCACGTTTGGCTGAGTGTCCTTATGCACAAAAGATCTAAACAAAAAGGTGGAAAGTGAGAGAGAGCTCCGAAATTCTGGGGGCTGATAGCATGGGCCTTGAGGGGCTCTCGGATTTCACGGCTGGGAATCTGGACTGAAAAGCACAGGGGCCCTAGAGTCTTAACTTTCTTTCCATCGAGGTGTTAATCTTACCTTCTGAAGGTTAGATAAAGCTGCTAAAAGCTGCTGTTTGCGATTGAATCTCATCTGCTAATTATGGCGGCCGGGCTCCGGTTCGAGGCCCCACTCGCCTGCCCCCCGTGGTCCTCTCTGCTGGCAGCCTTGATAAGGGATTACGGAGTTCTCCCTTTACCGGGGGTTTTAAGTTGCTTCTCGATCCCGACAGATGACCCTCGTTCAAAGGAAGCAGGAGGACCCTGGAGGCCACAGAGTGTGAAAAGCTTAGGACCAGCACCTGGGTTCTGTCCACCCCTAGAGAGAGCCCCTTCTCAGCCTACCAGGCTCAGTATGAGGTGGGAGGAAAGGGGACAAGAGGTGCACACAAATGTGCTACCTTGCGCTCTTTGCTGAAGAACCCGTGTGTCTATACACCAGGACAAGGGATAGTGCTTCGCCTTACTTGCAGGGTTGGCTCCCTTGGCCACTTGGTCCAGCTGGAGCAGAGTGGAGGTGTGCAGAGTGGGGGCTCTTTCCGAAGGAGAAGTGACTGGGGACAATTCAAAGGAGCCCCAGTTGGACTTGGCAGGACGTCTGTACGTTTCGGGCCACGTTGGGCCTCCTTTGAAATCCCGGCAGCATGGTTGCCTTGCATCATGGGGTGTCTGTAGCTGGAGATGGGTGTGGGTTGGTCACAGGAGCAGAGGACACAGGTGAGGTCCCTGGGGGACAGGGAGGCTTCCACAGAACCAGTATCACAGATCTTGGCACAGAGCTCAGGAAAACCAAACCAGCCCCAACCCTTCCTCTATGCCTGTCCCAGAGGCTGGAGTTCCTATGACCTTGGGGTCAGCAGGCAGGCTTGGAGGCAAAGAAGCCCAGACAGGGACCCTAGAGTATGGCAATGAGCACTCCTGCGAGCATCACCCCAGGCACTGTCGTACATGCGGCATCTTGTTGGGGCACTCTCCCGGCCTTGGCCTCAGAGTGCTATGGGTCAGTCCAGATTCAAGAAGGGATGTGCCACTCCATCCCCTGAGCTAACTATGACCAAGACCTGGGTACTTGATGGACCTGCCTGCTAGGCCACCTGCTGGCACCTTGGGGAAGCTGGCCCTTGGTTTCCATTCAACTGGTAGGTGAAGGCATGGGACTACAACAGGCTCTGAGCTTGGTGTCCATGTCCCCTGGGGTCATGGGTGCTCTGGGAAGGTGCTGGGCCCAAGGGGAGGTTTTCTGTACCCTGTGATCTTCTAGAAAAAGTAGGATCCCCTGTTAATGGGGAGAGAGCACTTCCAGGCCAGTGTGATGGGGGCCAGTGGGCCAGTGGTCCAAACCAGAGGTGGACTTTCACTTAGACGGAAAGGTTTGCTGTCCTGTGGGGACCAGGGGTGACTGCCCCCAACTGGTTGGGGCTCTGTGGATGTGCTCCAAAGGAGAACCATGCTGAGGGTAGGTTCAGCTTTAGAAAGGTGGTAAGGAGGGTGCTCTAGCTGCTGGGGCCCTTGGAAGCATCCCTCCACCCTGACCTGAAATTGAGATAGGCCCCACTGGCCATGATCATGGTACTTTTGTCCCAACAGGCTGGCTCCTGGGGCCCTTGAGCCATGTCCTCATCTCTCTTGGGCCAGAACAAAACAAGGACCAGGCAGGGGCCAAGGTCCCTCCTTCCCTGGGATGTTGCACCAGACACAGGGAGGCAGAACTGGCTTGAGTTCTGTCCCCTCCAATCCATCAAAACTTGAGTGGGTGACTTTACCTCCTTACAAGAGGCCTTGCCTAGGGTGATGGGATCCTGTGTGTGATGGAACTGGCTCCCAGACATGCTGGGCAGGATGAGGGGGCCCTCGTGTGCCCCTATGGTTCTCTGCTTTCTCTCCTTCATACCAAGGGTGGATCTTCCTCAGCCTCCTGGTCCCATAGTCTGGAGCTGGCTCAGATGGGACACTGAGGAGAGAGGCAGATCTCTAGGGCTGAGGAGGCAAAGGCTGTCTGGTAGGGGGCTTGCTGGGATTGTCACTGGGACATTCTGCTCAGTGAGCTATCCTTATTGTATTACTGTCCTTTGCTTGAGGCTGTCCTTAGTAGCTAGTTTGGGTTTCACTGCTATACCTGGGATCTACTGGCACCTGGTTGGAGGCAGGTATGTGTGTGAGTGCAGGCCCAGCAGGCCCCAAGGCCTGTGGGTGGAGCCTGCAGATGAAGAAGCTTGTCTGAAACAAGACTGCGGTGAGTGACGTGCAAGCAAGTGGGTAGGTTTCTTTGCAAGCCACATGCTGTTATCAAGGGGCTGCCATCTTGGCTTGGGATGCGTTTGGCATGTGTGGACAGCCAGGCAGACTGTCCACAGGGTGGACTTGGGCAGCTGCACTGCTCTCGTGGTCCAGGCAGAGGCAGGCTTCCTACGGGTTCTGGGTTTCACCACAGCTTGGGCTTCTTCACCAAGTTTCTGGGGTGAGAAGAGCCATGGCACGTTTTGTCAGCCTTTGCTGGGGAGCACTCAGCTCTTAGCAACACCTGACAAGTGTCTGCACATAGAACCAGCCCTGGGATGGAGGCATGCATTGCCTCTGCTGAAAGCGAGAGTCCTGAGCCTGGCCCTGCCTTTTGGTATCTCTGGCTTCATTTTGTTCTGGGTGCTTTTAGGGCACTTTATCTGAGTGGCAGTTCCCAAAGCTGATGGGGGACTGTTTCTCCTCATGTTATAGCTGTCCAGCTGGCATGCTGGCTTCTCAGACTGGGTCTGATGTCATTGAGGGGATATGCTTTGGACTTGCTTATGGGAGCTATAGGATAGTGGAGCTGAAGTACAACCACAGGTCCTGTATTCACATGCACACACACGTGCACACTCGTACTCACATTACATAATGTGCTTATGTGCATACACGCACTCACATGTACACAGCACAACCATGTACACATGCATACACATGCACACATGTACATGACACACCTAGCAGAAGCACACGTTCATGATACACACATGCACACATGTGTGCACACACATTCAGTGCATTTGTGCACATGCAGGTGCATAATATGCTCATATGCACACATGTACACAGTGCAAACATGCACATATACACACATGCACACAACACTCACATACATATATATGTGAATACACAATGCACAGTACCTACGTTCATGCACACATATACACATATACACATACTGTTGCACACCACACATGCACGCAATGTACATGCATGCACACATGCACAGAGTACTTAGCTTAAACAGACATAACAATGTGACTAGAGTCTGGTTTTAGTCTTGGCCTTTTTGAGTGACTTTGTGTGTGGGCATCAGAGTGGGGGACCATTGTGGCAGAGGAGTCAGCTCCTGGTTTAGTGTGATGCCACCCATTCCTGCTGCCCCATCAAGGTAGGCTGTGGAAGGAGCCCAAGGTGGTGGGTACAACTAACTCTAAACCGTAATCCTTGGGCTTCTTGCAGGAGGGTGGATCTTGGCATCTGCTGGGCTGGGTGAAGTCCTTTTCTCTGCCCCTTGCTGGGGACTGTGGTCCTAGCAGACCCTGGGGTGCATGGGGACACCCATCATGGGGGCAGGCTGTGCTTCCAAAAATGCAGCAGGACAGGCTGCAGTCCCCCGATCCAGTGTCAGACAGACAGAGGAGCAGGGACGGGGCTGCCTCTGGCCCTTTCAAAGGGACATTCAATCTGAACCCTGGGGCCCAGTAAGGAGATTCCAGCGAGCACAGAGTGGATGGAGTCAGACTCAGACACACTCAGCGGTGGGAGAAAGCACTTTCCAAGTGTCCAGGCCTCTGGCATGAGGCCCTTTGTGGGATTATCTGCCCCCCCTGGGAGGTGTGGAATGCTGGGGGTGAGGGGCCGCAGCAATAGAGAGCTCATGCAGGCCACTGATAAAACAGGCGGCTTTCTGCGCCGCCCTGCCACCGAAATTCGAGGTGCAGTCCCTGAGTGGAGGCCACTGGCCCAGACATTTGAGCCAGGGAGGCAGGGGCCAGGTTGTACTTGCCCTTGAGAACTTGAGTCGAGTCCACATCTGCTGGGCTTGATACTCAGGGCCCCTGCCCACTTAAGGGGGAAAAAAAAAAAAAGGGAATAAAAGATGTCCAGAAAGGCCCGATCAACGTCTTGCTTCCCACACTTGGCTCAGTGGGAGTCCGTGGAACCCGTGGGTGCTGGGCTAGTGGCCGACAGATGTGGGGCTGCAAAATCTCTACCTTGGGCTAGCAACTTAAGCCCCCCACTTTTTAAAAAAAATTATTATAGATTTTATATTTTCGAGTCCTTTTAGGTTTACAGAAGAACTGTATGGAAACTATGGCATTCCTGTGCCTCTTCCTCCCTGCAGCCTCCCCGGTTATGAACTTCTTGTATTGGTGCAGTACTTGTGTTAGAACTGATGAACCAATATTGGTACATTATTATTAACTAGAGCCCACAGTGTACATTCGGGCTCACTCTCTGTGTTGTCCAGTTCTGTGGGCTTTGACCAATGCTATGTCATGTATCCCCCATTACAGCACAGTGTGTGTTAATTTCTCCAACCTAGAACTGTCCTGAGCTCCATTTATTCACCCCTTTCCTCTCCCCCTGAGTCCCTGGGAACCACTGACTTTTTCACTGTCTCTATTATCTTGCCTAAGGAGCCCTGGTGGTGCAACGGCTAAGCGCTTGGCTGCTAACTGAAAGGTCAGCAGTTCGAAACCACCAGCCTCTCCTAGGGAGAAAGATGGGCCATCTGATCCTGTAAAAATTACAGCCTTGGAAACCCTATGGGGCGCTTCTGTATAGTTGCTATGAGTTGCCATTGACTTGGTAATGGGTTTGGCTTTTCAATTGTCTTGCCTTTATAGAATGTCCTATTGTTGGAATCGTACAGTATGTAGCCTTTTCAGACTAACTTTTTTCACTTAGCTGTATGTATTTAAGATCCCTCCATGTCTTTTTATGGCTCGTTAGCATATTTCTTTTTATTGATGAAAAACCTTCCACTGTATGGTTGTACCACCAAGTGTTTTTCCATTGGTCTCTGGAGGGATATCTTGGTTCTTTCCAATTTTTGGTGACTGTGAATAAAGCTGCTATCAACTTCCATGTGGGCTGGTAACTTTTTATTCTTTTTTTTTAATTGTGACTTGGGTGAAAGATTACAGAGCAAGTTTGTTTCTATTTAGCAATACACATTTTGTTTCATGACCGATTACAATTCTCATAATATAACAGTTCTCTTCCCACTTTCTCCCTGTGGTTACCTCTTCCCTGTATCCTTTCCTATGCATTCCTGTCCTCTGAGCTATCTCCCTGTGCAAATGCTGCCCTTCTGATCTCCCGTGGTTGATTATTCTGAGAGTGCACCTCCTTGGTGTAATTGTTCACCTCTCAGGTACACTGCTTGGCTGGAAGTTAAGCCACAGGGAGTGAGTTCAATTCCAGGCCCTGAGGGTGACTAGGGGCCATGGTTTTGGAGGTTTCACCAGTCTCTATCAGACTGATAAGGCTGTTTTTTTTTTTTTTTTTAATGATTACAAGTTTTGTTCCACATTTATCTCCCACTTTATCCAGGATCTCCTATTTTGATCCCTTTCTGAGTGGTTGGCAGTGATAGCCAGGGACCATCTAGTTCTTCAGATCTCAGAGTCATGGAGGTGGAGCTTTGTGTGGTTGACTAGTCCCTTGGACTAATTGTTTCCATGCATCTTTAATTTTCTTCATACTTTTTTGCTCTGGAGGAGGAGAGACCCATTGTTGTGTCTTAGATGGCCACAAGCTTTCAAGACCCCAGCTGCTACTCACCAAAGTAGGATATGTTGTTGTTGTTGTTATGTGCCATCGAGTCGACCCGACCCGACTCATAGCGACCCCTCCTTGGGTTTCCGAGGTGGTATCACTACAAAAGTAGGTTGCCCAACCTTCCTTCCGAGGAGTGGCTGGTGGGTTTGAACCGCCAGCTTTCTGGTTAGCAGTCAAGTGCCTTAGGCACTATGCTACCAGAGCTCCTAAAGTAGGATACAGAACAATGTTTTTGTGTAGTATGTTATGCTAGTTGAGCATGATGTTCCCTGTCACCATGGTCCTGAGCCCATGGGCCCAGTGACTCACTCCCTCAAGGTATTTGGCTGTGGCTAGTTTGTTTTTTTTTTGGTTTATGTGCTGGTAACTTTTCTTTTTTTAAAATTTTTATTGTGATTTGGGTGAAAGTTTACAGAGCAAATTCACTTTCCATACAGCAGTTCACATACACTTTGTCTCATGATATTGATTATAATTTCCCATGATGCACCAGCTCCCCTCCCACTTCCTCCCCATAGTTACCTCTTCCCCGTGTCCTTCCCTTCCATGCACTCCTGACCCCTGAGTGGTCTCGCTGTACAAACACAGCCTCTCTGTTCCTTGATGATTGATCTCTCCAAGGAGTGTATCTACCTAATATAAATGTTCAGCTCACATGCCTGTTTTTTGTTTGGTTGGAAGCCACAGGAGTGGGTTTGATTCCAGACCTGAAGGACAGCTAGGGGCCATAGTCTCAGGGGTTTCTTCACCAGGCTCTATCAGACCAGCAAACTGGTCCTTTTTTCTTTTTAAATGATTTTGAGTTTTGTTCCACATTGTTCTCCCACTCTATCCAGTATCTCCTACATAGACCCCCCCTCTGAGTAGTTGACAGTGCTAGCCAGGCACCATCTAATTCTGGTCTCATCACCATGTAAGCCAAGGATCTCATGGTGTACCAGTCCCTTGCATCTTTGGTTTTCTTCATTCTTCCTTGGTCTAGACGAGGAAAGACCCATCATCACATCTAGATGGCCACTTGCGAGCTTTTAAGATCCTGGGCTCATAACTTCTGATGCATGTTTGTAAGCTTGAATTGGGAATCCTGCTGGTTCAAGGGTGAGGTGGTCCTGGTGGACAGGAAGTGGGTGGGACTCACCCTGTTGCATGTGCAACACAGCTCTGAAGGTTTGGGGTTTGTTTCCAGTCTCAGGGATGGTTTCCCCAAGCTATCCAGCCCCTTGTTGCTGGCCCCTCATTGTCTTCAATTTGTACACATCTTTGTTGGTAGATGAGCTGAGGTCACAAGTGTAACAGCCAACTGTTACATGAGGCCTGGTTCCTGAGATCCAGTCTTGACTATCTAGAATGTATATCTAGGTGAGCTTGGCACAAACTCCACACAGGTGGGATTATAATCTGTAAGAGAAATGGGCGTTCCTGAGGCCACCACAGTCTTGGTGGGATTTGGGGGCCTACTGGCTGAGGTTCTTCTGAATTTGCATTCATGGAGGTCTCCACTGTGCCAGGTCAGACCCCTTGGCAGCCCAGGTTAAGGCTACATCTTGACAGCTGACCAGGGGGAGGACCCAGGGGCAGGTGAGCTTGGTGTCGCTGAGAGCTGTTACAAACCACTCTAGGAAGGAAGCGAACCGAGGGCAGAGAAGGGGGACTTTCCAGAGAAGGAGGCCTGTGTCTTCATAGAGCAGGAGTGTTCCAGTCTTGGAATGGGGGTAGTGGGTAGGGAGTATTGGCATTTATGCTTTCAGTGGGCAGTGGACAGCACAGGCTCTGGGCTCAGGCAGACCCAGGTGGGATCTGGGCATTGGAGTGAACTGTGGGACCTGACCCCTTCCTTGCCTCTCTTAGCTCAGCATTCTCATCCACGGAGGGGTGAGATCCATACTCATGGGGCTGTGGTTAAATTGGAGAAGGGGGTCCCCGCCGCTCTAGGAATTGGCATCTTGCTCATGATTAGACTCTTCTCTTTCAGGCATGGCAGGGCATCCACAGCAGCATGTCTATGGCAGGGTATTCATCGCAGGGAGTCCAGTGAAGGGTGTTCACAGCAAGGTGTCTATGGCAGGATGCTCACAACAGGACATCCATAGCAAGGTGTCCAGGGCAGGGCATCTATGGCAGGGAAGCCACATCAGGCAGGTGGTGGAGCCCTGAGTAGGAACAGCTGTAGAAGCTTCAAAGACATGCTTACCCCAAGCATCTTCAGGACCTGCTCAATATGCCTCCTTGAGAGATGGAGTTGCAGAAGCATAGTTGACTAGGAGATGGGGTGAGGGGGTGGTTGGCTTTTCTGAAGCCTTCCTTAATAAAACCACATCAAATCACAGCCTGCTGGTCTGAGCCATGGCCCAGCAACCTTCTTTAGGGCAACTCAGGGAGGCTTTGAAACTGTCATCTGGGGGGCCTGTGTAGCTGGAGAACTGTTTCACTGGCCCCTTCCCCTGATGCCCATCGAATCCCCTGTGTCAGAACAGAGAGAGCTGAGAGATATTTGGGTATAGGAAGAGGGAAGCTTGCTGGAGGCGAGCTATGGGTGCACACATTTTATAAACTGTAAAGTCTTTGCCCATGGAAGTGTCTTCCAGCTGGTGCGCAGCTGCCTGGCCTCCAGGATTGCCTGTTTCCTGACCTCCAGGCTGTTGGAAGCTGAGGTGTCTCTCACAGTGGACTTCCAGTTGAGTGGACTTCCTGTTGAGTGGTGCAGGGGGTTCTGACTTCCAGGTCAGGGAGACTTCCAGGGCTCCTGCCTGCACCCTGTGAGATGTTCCCCTACAATCTTGTACCCCTCAGAGTCCGCACTGGAAAACTCCAGAGGAAACGGCTCTGAGCCCTAGAAACATTGGCTCTGTGCCTCTATTCCCCCCGTTCCCGGACTCCCTCCTCATGACTCATCTTCATTTGGACCCATCCTGATGCTAAGGGAAACTGGTGGACTAAAGGGACTCAGGGACTTACCTTTTGGAATTATCATGATACTGACCAGAAATGGGGCCTCCCAGTGTGCCAGGCCATCTTGTCTGTGGTGGTACCCACTGAGCCCTGGGCCCCAGAGCTTGGCTGGCTTGCCAGACTCTCAATCAGGGCCTAGACCTAAAGCACAGCCATAGCCAACCCCACACATAAATTTCTGCATGGTGATTTTACAAAAGCTGTCTGTTGTAGACGCTTCCTCTTGGAGCTAATGGATGATTCTTGGCTTAATCTGTTGGCTTGCTTTTTTTTTTTTGTTTTTTTTTTTTTTTTTTTAATGGAGTGTGCTGTTAATTAGGCAAAAGATCTGCAGAAATATGCTCTCGCCTTGAGATTTCTGTGAAAAATGAGACCCCTCCTGAAATTTCCAGTAGTGAAGCAATTAAGTGATGGAATTCTGCAATCTACACGCGGTATCATTCACCTCCGACACAGCAGAGAAGAGGGAAAGAAAGGGAGAGAAAGAATGAGAAATGAGAAGAGAGCTAGTCCAAGTTACTGTAACTATCAGGCCGCAGTGAATGTTTGGAGTTAAAATGAAGACTTTTGTGCTATTGGGGCTCTGCACCCGTTTCTAACCCTCTTCTTGGAAGCTTCTATTCCTTTGGAGGTGAAAGGTGTAAGATGAGGTTTTCTTATTTAAAAAAGGGGAGGGGGCTTTGAATACTTGGTGCATGGCCAACCCCCAACGGTGAGACAAGCTGGGGAGCTTAAGGGCAGAAAATGGAAGGGAAAGGGATGTCTTCCTTGGACATCCAACATACAGTAGCAAGGGACTCCCATAGATGGTTGCTCCCTGGGCCACCCCATGTTGAGAGCCAAGGAGACAGGGTGCTAGGAATGTCCCCAGAGTGGAGAGGCTGGTGACAGTGTGGATTCACACTCGGGGTCCCAGGTGAGGAACTGCTTTCCACAGTAGGGCCGCACTCAAGAGCCCTTCTTGCTCTTTGCAGGCAACTCAACCCCAAATGAGGAAATTCACATTTCCTAGGTTGAGGGGTGGGCAGAGTGTTTAGACCATAGGAGGAGATTTAAACCAGCTTTGATTTCTTTGGTTGCAAACAAATTCTTGAACAAAAAAGCCCAATTTACTCCTATTGCCTCGGACATCATGAATCTAAAGTTTCCAGACTATCAACCGAGAGATGGCTGATAGCCCTCACACTCCTTATAATTGCTTTTTTAAAAAAAATTCCTGATGGTGTTTGCCACAGGGATATCATTTTCAGTTTTAGTTTTTATTTTTTTTGAAAAAACAAACAAACAAACAACAACCTTGAGATGCCTTTGGAAAACAAGTCTCTGGTTATTGACAAATGCATTTTCCGGGGTGGGAGACGCGTTTCTGTTGGCGGCTCTGGAGCCCAGCCTCCTGTTTGTGGTTGAGCAAAGATTAGACTAAATTTCTTGGCGAGTTGTGTTTTCCTCGGGTCCCCTGTGACTTCCTTGCTCTTTGGCCTTCATGCTACATTCTTTTTGCTTTCCTCATTTCACTCCGTAATGTTGTTTCTCTCACCTTCTAAAGCCGGCCAACAGCGTGCTGGAGATTTATGAGGTTTAAACTTTTAACATGATAGTCTATTTTATATATTCTCACTGCCGCTCCAGTCGGTTGACCTCATGCCATTGCTCTTGGTGCAATATGTACATGCAGGGTTTTGTTTGGCTAAAAAATCTCTTCATGCAAGAGGTGGAAGGCATGGCTTCCTTTGGAGTCTTTGTTGCATTAAATTAGTGAGCTGCGGCCTGGAGTCACTCAGAAAAATCCAGAAAGCAACAACGAGAAAAGCCCCACACCACCTTTCCCCTGTTTTGTGTTCTTATGTGTTCTAATAAAACGAAAGCTGGGTGCTTGGGCAGGTAGGAGGGGGCGGGGGAATGAAATGCATTGGTGTAGCTTCCCCCTCCCTGTCCCCCACATTCCCCATCTCTTGGTGGGTGCCCCTTCCTCTGGATGAGAATGGACAAGGAACGGTTTTGGTCTGGAGGGAGCCGAGACCATGGTCAGCAGTGTCTCTCTTCTGGTTTTCCTGTGTTGAGCTGTCTGCTGATCACACATGGCGAGCATCATTTGCACTGAAGGGACCTGAGGCCTGGCTAGCCCTGCCCCTCGCCAGTTGCCACCTCCCGCCCCTTGCTGAGCTAGTCCCTGATGGGGTAAGGTCAGTTTCAAATTCAGAACCCCAGAACCACTGCAGGGGCTCAAAGGGCTTCTCTCTCCCATTGTGCCCCAGACCTGCAGGTGTTTCTGGGAACTGCTGGGCACTTGACCATTTGCTGCCCCAGTGCATCTCCCACTGGCAAGGCACATGGCCTGAGGGAACTTCAGAGGCATGTCCTGTGTTGGACAGATGGATGAATGGATGGAGGTGGTGCCCACAACTGTGCCACAGCCGGCTACGAGAAGATGGGTGTGAGCCCTATATCTCTCTGCATGTTCTGGTGCTAAGGCTAAGCATTGATTTCTGAAAGGTGAGGTCCTCGGGTCCATTTACACCTAACCCACTGCCCACCTGGACCACATCCTCTGCAGAGCGGCTCCTGAAGAAGCCAGCTGCCATGCTGGGCACCAAAAGGGGGCTCTAGGAGCTCCACATATAGCAGCAGAAGGGGATGGAAGCCCCTCAGAGCACACAGCTTGTTCACGGTCCTGCACCGGAAAAATAAACCCCATCAAGACATCCCTAGGCCATAAAATGCCCATCCTTCAATTGGCCTTTTTATACAGCAGCGCTTCCTAATTTAAACAAACTGCACCTGGGCAGCCAGGGACAGACGCCCTTTCTCTGGGCTGTGCTACCCCACGGCTCATTTGCGGAGCAGCTACTACTGTGGAGGAAAATCCCCTTTTTATGGCATCTCTGACAGGCTGGGCCTGATCCTGGGAAGTTTTATCCCCAGGCTGCATCTGTGCCAGACTTACTTCTCCATGTAGTAAAAATAGAAGCCCTGTGGAGCTGAGTGTGTTCCACCCTCCAGAGGCAGTGACACTGGGGAGTAGGGTCCTCCGAATATCTGTGACCCTGCATGCAGAATCACTTTACTCATTCACTCACTCCTACCTTCACTCATTCACTTATTCATTCATTCATGCATTCACTCATTCATTTATGTACTTATTCATTCACTTATTTATTCACTCACTAGCTCATTCTAAGGAGCTCTGGTGGTGTAATGCCTAAGGCATTTAACTGCTAATCAGAAGGTTGGCGATTCACACCCAGCAGCCATTCTGTGGAAGGAAGACTGGGCAATCTATTAAGCTAAAGATTTACCACCTTGTAAAACTGTAGCGTAGTGCCTAAGGCACTTGACTGCTAACCAGAAGGCTGGCGGTTCAAACCAGCCACTCCCCTGAAGGAAGATAGGGCAATCTACTTCCGTAGTGATACTGCCTTGGAAACCCAAGGAGGGGTCACTATGAGTCAGGTCCGACTTGATGGCACATAACAACAACAACAAACCCAAAGGGGATCACTATGAGTCGAAATCAACTCGATGGCAGTGAGTTTGGTTTTTAAATGGGCACATGAGATATAAACATCCACAAATTAAGTAGCCATTCCTAAGCAAAATCAGCACTGGATTCAGGAACATCAGGGCTGCCTGGGTGTGCGGCAGACAACTCAGGTAAGAGCCAGAGTGTGTGCCAGATGGGCCTGGGTTTGAATCCCAGCTCCCCTACCCCTCAGCAACCCCTTAAAGGACACCTCTAAGCCATGCGTCCTCACTTGTTAGTAGGGATAAGGTTGTTCCCCATGGGTTGCTGCGGGAATTGAAGATGAGGAGGCAGGAAAGTTTCCTAGTATATCAGAAGCAATCAGGAGATGTCTCTGTCACCATGGAGTGGGAGTGCCTAGGGCTGTGCTAGGCAGGGTGGGTGACATTGAGTTTGTGGTGGTCACTTCCCCCAGGGGCTGCTTCCAAGTGAGTTTGACTGGGAGACCTGGGTGGTGCCAACAGAAGCTCGGTTGCTCACCTGGGCCAGGCAGGGACAGGATCTCCACTTAGCAGGGCTTCACGGGCTTCTCAGATCCTGCTGCATGCCTGCTGAGTCCCCTCGGAGGGCCCCTCAGCTGTGCAATCTGTCTAATGATCCATGACTGTTTTGTGCAAAGAAGGGCCAGGCCCCCAGTTCTTTCTGCAGGGCCACGCATCACTCCCCCTCCCTATCTGCTCACCGTGCTGGCTTCTTACTCCATGGCCAGTGGTCTCTGCACTGTGCCACAGGGTGGCCTTAGGCAACTCCAGACTCAGGCCAGGTTCCTTCACTGATGCTAATGGCAGCCCTCTGTTGGAACCCTGTCCTCCCCACCTTTGAACTCTAGCTGTGGCCCCCTGATCATCAGTAGAAAGGGAGTGAGGTCCCTTCTGGAACCATCCCCTGAAGAGCATGCCAGCATGGGATTTAAGCTTCCTGTGTAGTGGTAGAAGAAGTTTCTGTTTGAGTGTGGGGCACACAGACTGGCCTCCAAGTCACCCCTGGGCCTAAAGCAGCACCTTCCACTGCCCTGTGAGCCCTGGATTCATGGCTGAGCATAGGCAGGAGAGAAGGGCCTGTTCTCAGGGGCCGACCCTTGTGGGGAGACAGATGCAGACACGTGGTCAGACACAGGACAAGTTCAGTTGTGAAAATGGCCAGGAGCATGCATGGGTGTTGAAGAGTGCGGGCTGGGGATGTCACCTTAGGTAGATGGTCCTGGTGGGCTCCCCTAGGGGAGCTGCATTGGGACATAGGGTCCAGATCCAGCTGTCAGCAGCAAGCATCATGGGCAAGAGGTCCCCTTAGTCCTTGTGATAATGCTGCTGAGGTACAGGTGCCTCTGGGGAGGCTGGGGGTTGGGGATCTGGGAGACTTTGTTCTGGAGTTCTTTTTTTTTTTTTAGTTTATTGCTTGATATGTGCCTTTTCATTCCTTTATTCTTTATTATTATTATTATTTTTTTTTTTTACTGTGATTTTATTGTGATTTGGGCGAAGGTTTACAGAGCAAA
>NW_006921723.1:6475544-6514356 GCF_000298275.1 Orycteropus afer afer
TTGCCAATTGATGTCTCTGGTTCCCTGTTTACAATCTTGAAATCTCATTTTATTTTGGCTATGTCCATAGCTGTGGTTTCTGGGTTATATCATCTTGTGTATTAATGGTCTGTTGATATTTGCTATTTTTGGTTTTCCGATCAAAGTACTCCCTTTACTGTCTCTTATAAGGTTGGTCTGATTTTAACAAATTCCCTTAGCTTCTGCTTATCTGGGAATCTCCTAATTCCACCATCATATTTGAGGGACAATTTTGCCGGGTATATAATTCTCCATTGAAAATTTTTCTCTTTCAGGGTTTTATATATACCATCCCATTGTCTTCTCACTTGCATGGTCTCCGCTGAGAAATCAGAGCTTATTCTTACTGGCTGACTTGTGTATGTAACTTTTTGTTTTATCCATACTACTGCTCTCAGGATTCTGTCTTTGTCTTTGGTTGTGGTGAGTTTGATGATGACATGCCTCGGTGATTTTCTTTTGGGGTCTATCCTGTTTGGGGTTCATTGGACTTCCTGAATGGATATGTTCTCCTCTTTCATCATATCAGGGAAGTTCTCCTCCAGCAAATCTTGGATGATTTTCTCAGTGGTTTTATTTTTCCCTTCCTGTTCTGGCATTCCAGTGACACGTAGATTATTTCTTTTGATGGTATCCCAAATGAACCTTAGGCTTTCTTCATTTTGTTTTGATTTTTTTTTTTTTTTTTCTGACTGATCCCTTTCCAAAGAAGTGTTCAGGTATTTGTCTTCAATCTCATTAATTCTGTCTTCCATCATATCAATTCTACCCCTTTGCCCTTCCAATGTGTTATCTATTTCTAACAATTTAGTGTTAATCTTCTGGATTTCTATCTGTAGATTTAGAATCATTTCTAATTTTTCATTTATTTTGTCTTTTTGTTCTTGTATTTTCTTCCAAAATTCTTGTAAGTTTTTTTCTGTGTTTTCTTTGGTCTGTCTCTCAATCCTTTGAAGATACCTAAATATAATTCTTTTGAATTCCTTATCAGAGAGCCCCAGTGCTGCTTCTTCCTTGGAGTTCTCTTTTCCATAGTAAAATACACCATTTATTTAAAAACAAAAAGCCGTAATAGTCACCCTCCCTGATCAACAACTGGGAAATACAAATGAAATGCCATTAGGACCACTTGGGCATTTCCCTTGGGCTCCAGCAGGTGGTTCTTGATGATTCTACATGAGCAGGGCAGCCCCTGTTAGGCTCTGTGGTCCCAGGAAGGGCTGATACACCACATAGTCCCCAGGGTTCTCCAGGGCTAAAATTCCGGGCATGGGGACTCCTGGGACAGAAGGGTGCCATGTTCACTTATCTCCAGAGGCCTTAACACCTTAGGGCAAATTTTCAGAGCCCAGGAAAGATGGTGAGAGTTGAGGCTGCCACCTACCTTGACACCTTTGAAGCAGATAGTCAAACATCAGTTACTGCCGTGGTGGGTCCTGATGGGTTACATGGAGGTTCTTTCCCACCTCAGACATTGGTGCTAAGAAATGGCTGATCCAACCAAGGCTGAGAACCTTGCCCGGTAACTTCCTTAAGCTGACCACTCCTGGTGACCTGGCTGGGCCAGGGGATTCTCACCAACCCACAACTTCTTCCCCACCCAAAGCCCACGGCAGAGCCCAGGTGATGGGGGCCAGGCCCAGGCTATCCTGGTGATGGAGGCAGAGCCCAGGATTTCCCAATGATGGAAGCTGGCCCAGCCTATCCCAATGATAGGGACAGGCCCAGGCTATTCCAATAATAGGGGCAGGCCCAGGCTATCTGAATAATGAGGTCATACCCAGGTTATCCTGAGAACAGGGGTAGACCCAGATCATCCCAATGATGGGGTCAGGCCCAGGCTATCCCAGTGATGGAGACTGAGTCCTGGGAGAGGGTAAAACTGGGCAGGCAGGGAAGTTTGGCTGGATTCTGGAGACATCTGCTGTCTGGAGAATGGTCAGTCTCAGGCAGCCTGTTGGATTGCCCAGCAGGCATCAGTACCACCTGGGCTGTAGCTAGACAATAGGTAGTGTAGAATGCCCTAGAACTGGGGAAGGATCTGGAATGTGTGATGGGTCCATGGGCCAGGCTTCTGCACCCCACATACCTAAGCAAAGAGCAGGTGAGAGAAGGAAGGAGTTTTTGGCAAATGTCCCTGAACACTGAGGGATTTTCGAAAGCCTCTGTGGGCGTGTGGACTTTGGTGGTACTGTGGTCAAGTACTGTTTTCAGGAAGTGTCAGGCAGAAGTGGTGGTGACCTCGGTTGGGGAAAGTGGTGGCTGAAACCAGTGTGGTTCTGTGGCTACCGTGACCCAGAAATGGAGGCCTGAATGCGCAGGGCAGGAGGGAGGCCTCTGGGACTGAGCTGAGGCAGAGCTGATCATGGGAAGGGGACCTGAGGCTGGGGGCGGCTCAGCACATACCCAGCCTGCCTTCACAGCTTCCCACGAGGCTCTGAGCATCTCTTGGGCAAAGCTAGACTTCTCTAGACTTCTCAGGATGGAGTGGACTTCACAATGTCATAGTAACAATGTTGTTAGTTGTCTGAGTCAATTCCAACTCACGGCACTCCCATGCGTGCAGAGTGGAACCGCTTCATAGGGGTTTCAATGTTTGAGTTTTCTGAAGTAGATAGATCACTGGGCCTTTATTCTGAGGCCTGGGTGTGTTTGAACTGCCAACCCTTTGGCTAGCAGTGGAGCATCTATCTGTTTGCACCATCCAGGGACTCCTGGACTTCACAGTATGTCTCAACACTTCTGTTTGAGTACAGCCACATCACCAGGCTGTGCTCAGCAACCCCTTCCTGTGACTACTGAAATCAGACGTGTGGCATCACCCCGGCTCTGTCTTTGGAACGTCTACCAGCAGCAACACAGAGAGCCTGCACCTCTTGGCCCCTCACAGCCTGTAGTGCTGGTGCTGGGGGCTGCACCGGCAAGGCTGTCACCTCTGCTGAGCCCTAGCAAGCAGTGATGGGAGGTGACTTTCACGCTGGTGACCGAGATACATTTTGCTTATTGGTATGAACAGACTTGCAGAGTGGGAAGCTGGTCCCCCTCTGCTCCACGTCACCACATGTGGGACCTGCAGGCAGCCACCTCATTCCTGGCCACCTGTACCCTCAGTAAGGGCTGCTGCAGCTCTCCTAGCCATGCAGATGGTCGTGGGCCAGTTCCTCAGCCCAGGAACTGCCTCAGCCCTACAACCATCACCATGAAACTCCAGGTAATGCCTTGCAGGGAGAATCTGACTCATGCAACTGGGCCCAGGAGGAGTGGGGGCTGCCCAAGGGCTTCCGTCTGCTTTCCACCCTGTGGAGGGAGCTTAAGAACAGAAATTTGTTGCTTATTGCTCTTGGGGACTGGGAGGCTGACTTCAGGGTGCCAGCAGGGCCACACTGTCTCTGAAGGGTCTAAGGGAGGGTTTTTCCTTGTCTCTTTCAGCTTCTGGTGGCTCTATGCATTCCTTATCTTGCATCTTTACCCAGCCATCTTCCCTCTGTGTTTCTTCTCTTGTTTGATGTGACACCACTTCCACGGGATTAAAATCCACCTTACTCCAGTATGACGTCATGTTAACCGATGACGTCTTATTGTTAGGTGCTGTTGAGTCCATCCCCAACTCATAGCAACCCTATGGATAATGGGGGCTATTGTTCTGTGGGCTTTACATTGGCTGATCCTTGGAAGCAGATTGCCAGCCCTTTCTTCCTAATCCATCCTAGCCTGGAAGAGCTCCACTGAAACCTGTTCAGCATCACAGCAACCTGTGAGCCCCCACTGACAGACGGGTAGTGGTTGCACATGAGGTAGCTTGGCTGGGAATCGAACCCTGGTCTCCCACAAGGTAATTCTACCACTGAATCATCACCCTGCTGACATCTTCAGAGACCCTATTTCCAAACAAGATCATGTTCACAAGCATGGGGTTAGGATCTCTACATATTTTTTAGGGAACACAACTCAATCTGTAACAGAACTCTTTCAGGGATGGGGTGCAGGGTGCCGGAGCAGGTGAGGCAGAACACCCCCCACACCCCAGCAGTGAGCCCATGGCTTGCCACCACCCCCTGGGGCTAGGCCCTGCTTATGGCAGCATAGGGAACTTCTAGGAGCTCTGGTGGCATAGTGCCTAAGGCATTTGACTGCTAACCAGAAGGCTGGCAGTTCAAACCCACCAGCCACTCCTCTGAAGGAAGATTAGGCAACTTCCGTAGAGATACTGCCTTGGAAACCCAAGGAGAGGTCGCTGTGAGTCAGATCCCACTCGATGGCAGTGAGTTTGGTTTTCTTTTTGCTGGGGGGACAGGGGACACTGGGACCACCCTAGCTGCTGGAGGTGAGGGTAGGGGATCCAGTTTGAGTGCTGAGCTTTTGAAGCTGGGCTTGAGGCCCAACCCAGAAAACTGGGGAGCTACCTGCAGAGCTACACCCCAGCCCCCTGGCCCCCCAGTGACAGGCTCGCCCCACCACTGCCCTGGCTTATAATTCACAGCTCTCCTGCCCCTTTGGCTCCCCAGAGGATGCTTGGAAGGGTGAGGCATTGGCAAGGTGAGGGGGCCTGCTGACTGTCCCAGGCCACTGCTGGCACTCTGCTGCCCAGCCCTCGTCCATAAGCCTCAGCTGAGTCGCTAGCCTGAGTGCACCTCTTGTCCTGCCTGGGCTGCTATGGTGGCTGGTCCATGTGGGATTTGGGGAGAAAATGGGTAATTAAAACTGAGGTTTCATCCAGGGTTTGGGGTGTGGTGCAATGTGCTCTAGCTGGCCTTCTGTGCCTCAGTGTGATCTGTAAGTACAGATATGATAGCTTGTCCTGCCGCACAGGGTTGGCGTGGAGTTGATAGGCCTCAGAGGAAGGATCCAGAGCAGGACTCGTGGCCACCGCCCTTCCCTGGAGGGTGGAGGTGGCATGCCGACCCTCCCAGGAACAGTCAGGTGGTCACTTCTGGAAAGTAGAGGAAGGCTGAGGCAGAGGGAGGCCTGTTGGGTGGTGGCTGGGTGCTCGTCCTGCCGGGACACGTGAGGCTCGATCTGTTTCCACATGTCCCTAGTGGGTTTGGAACAAGGCCTCTGGGTACAACTTCCTGCCAGTCTGGGGAAGCCCTTGGGGACACTGTGCCCATCTTGAGATATAGGCTATCACTGTGAGGCAGGAGCAGGTGTCAGTGTAAAGCAGGATGAGGACTCTGTGGGGTCTGCACACCTTGGCGGGGCACATTGGCCATGAGAGGTTTTTGGGGAGTTGGCATCTGCTCTGGAATATGCCAGGACACTTGGCAAGGTTGGAGACTGCCTCACACCATTCACCACTCCTGCTGACCCTATGATTTTAGGTTTTATGTTCCTTGTCCTGGCAATTTGGGACTTGCTGACAATCACCAAGTGTCTTAGAATGGAGCACAGGCTGGGCCAGAGAGGCCACCTCCCTTCCTTGGCCTTTCCCTCCATCCTTCTCTCCCTCTCTCTGTCAGCCTTTCTGTCTCTCTCTCTTCCTCCCTTGATCCCTCTCTTTGTCTGTCTCTTTATGTCTTTCTCTCTCTCTGTTTCTCTCTGTGTGTCTTCTTCTCTTTTTCTCTCCCTCTGTCTCTCTCTCCCACTCTCTCTCTCTCTCACTTTCTCTCCTGCCCCCTCTCTCACTGTCTCTCCCTCCCTCTCTCTCTCTCTCTCTCTCGCTGTCTCTCTTTCCCACCCCCTTTCTCACTCTCTCTCCTTCCCCTGTCTCCCTCTCTCTCTCTCTCTCTCTCTCTCTCGCTATCTTTCTCTCCCACCCCCTTTCTCACTGTCTCTCTCTCCCTCCCGTCTCTCTCTCTCTCTCTCTCTCGCTGTCTCTCTCTCCCGCCCCCCTCTCACAGTCTTTCTCTCCCTCTCCCTCTCACCCTGTCTCTCTTTCCCTCTCCTCTCTTTCTCTGTCTCTCTCTCTCACTGTCTCTCTCTCCCTCCCTCTCTCTCTCTCTTGCTGTCTCTCTCTCCCACCCCCTTCTCACTGTCTCTTTTTCTCTCTCTCACTGTCTCTCTCTCCCTCCCCTGTCTCCCTCTCTCTCTCTCTCTCTCACTGTCTCTCTCTCCCACCCCCTCTCTCATTGTCTCTCTCTCCCTCCCCTCTCTCCCCCCTCACTCTCTCTCTCTCCCACCCTCTCTCTCACAGTCTCTCTCTCCCTCTCCCTCTCACCCTGTCTCTCTTTCCCTCCCCTCTCTTTCTCTGTCTCTCTCTCTCACTGTCTCTCTCTCCCTCCCTTTCTCTCTCTCTGTCCCTCCCCCTCTCTCTCACTCTCTCTCTCCCCTCCTCTCACCCTCTGTCTCTCTGTCTCTCCTTTTTTCTGTCACTATCTCCCCCCCATACTGCCCACCCTGTCTCTCTCTCACCTCCCAACCTTCTCCTCCATTCTCTCTCCATTTTATAAATGGCCCCAGGGACCTCTGTGGGGCTGGTTCCCACCTTCTTGGGAAGCCTCTAATATCTCCTTTCCTGCTGGGCCTGGGCAGGTGGGTTGGCTATATTCCACCCCACTCTACCTGACCGCCTGGCCCTTTGGGATGCCCATCTGCCTCCCCTGTTTCTGACTCCCCAGCCAAGTTGACCCCATAACGGGAAGGAATGAGGTCATGAGGGAGGGCCTGTGTGCAGAGAGGAGAGGTTCTGTTTTTAGAACCCACACTCCCGACTGAGGCTGAAACCACCTTATGGAGACCCCAGGTTCCCCTCCTGCCTGCCCACTTCCTCTTCTGGCAATGGATGCCCCACCCCTACCCAGAGGGGACCTCAGGGCCTGGGCCACCGAGGGCTCCTCAGTCCCTCCACTGCCTTGACATTGAGGGGTTGGGGCTGCAGGGGCTTCACATCCCAGAGCCTCTGTTTCCTGGAAAAGCAAGGAAAGAGAGCTGAGAACTAGGGCTGGGAAAGCCCTTGGAAGCTTCTGGAACAGTCAGCTTACCTCTGAAGGGGCAGACCTGGTGAGTAGACCATTTCTCCTCCATGTGAGATGAGCAGGGTGGGCTTCACCTTCCTCACTTTCCTCTGGGCCAACAGCAGGAAAATGGAGAGATGCCTTTGCCAGAGCAGCAGTGGGGAAGCCCACTTGCCTGTGCCCTGGGCTACCTGCTAGAGCCCATTGCTCAGGTGAGAGAGGCCACCAGCCTCCCTGTGAATTAACAGCAGGGGCCAACTGCTTGCATATCATTTGGTTTTGATTTGTAAAATGAGGTCAAGGTCAGTAATCGCTGCCCCCCTCCCACCATCCCATCCCTCCAAACCCACTCTTAGGCTTCCCCTCCTGAGCTCAGGTCTTTTCAGGGCAGACCTGCTATTCTGTGGGGCAGTGTGGGCTTTGCCAGGAGATGCCACCGTCTCCTGGGTGAGGCCAGTGCAGGACCTGTTGGCAAAAGGAACCAAAACCTGTTGCTGTTGAGTTGATTCTGACTCATGGCCACCTGTGTGTTACTGTATAGGGTTTTCTTGTCTGTAATCTTTACAAAGGGAGATCACCAGGCCTTTCCTGTGTGGCACTGCTGGGTGGGTTTCAAATTCCAAGCTTTACGTGATTTGGGTGAAAGTTTATAGAGAAAATTGGTTTTCCATTCAATAATACATATACATTTTGTTTTGGGACACTGATTGCAGTTCCCTGCAATGTAACAGCTCTCTCCCCACTTCCTCCCTGTGTTACCATTTCCTTCCATCCTTCTTTCCTATCCATTCTGGCTTTCTGACCTCTATCCCTAGGATAACCTAGTTGAAAGCAAACTGTTGGCACCACCAGGGACTTCTGATGGAACCAAAGGCCCCCATAAATAAAAACACAGGAGTAACAGGAGTCAGGCAGGTTACCTGAGGTGAACAAAGGACCTCTCACCTGGGGAGCAGACCAGGTGGGAATACCTGTGAGCCATTGGGAGTCCACCACCAGTGGGGGCCCATTAGGGTCTTCCTGAGCCCAGCAGGCTTGGGGGTAGGGGTGTTTCTTTCCCCCAGCTCTTTCTTCCTGGGGGTCCAGCAGGGGTTGTGGGGCCCTGTGTACCTCTAACAGGCAGCCCTGACCATCTCCCTCGCATGGGAAGGAGGGGAAGACAAGGTTAGCTTGTCTCTATTTTCTTCCATCCCAAGAACCTTGTCATTCTAAGAGGCAACTGCAACCCTGTTGTTGTTGTTGTTATGTGCCATCGAGTCGGCCCCGACTCATAGCGACCCCTCCTTGGGTTTTCGAGGCAGTATCACTACGGAAGTAGGATTGCCCAACCTTCCTTCTGAGGAGTGGCTGGTGGGTTTGAACCGCCAGCCGTCTGGTTAGCAGGCAAGTGTCTTAGCCACTATGACCCTGATATTCAGTGTCACTGTGGACAGGAAGGTGTCCCTAATCATCCCTCATTGAACCATGGTGAGACAGGTGCTAAGGCTGCCCTGGTGCCCTGCCTGCCCCCATCTCTGTCCTCCCTCCCAGAGGCTCCCCTTTGTGTGTGTGTGTGTGTGTGTGTGTGTGAGGGGGGAGTGCAGCCAGTGATGGCCATGCTCCCCTGAGACCACTGGACCACTTAAATAACTGGACCATGTTATTTAAGGAGCATGGGTAGTGGTCTGGGGCTGTCAGGGCTCCTAGCTGTGCGGAGGACCTCCACTCTGCCCCCTTAGGGCACGTCCTCTCTCTCCCTGCACAAGAGGTGAGTCCCAGGTGGAGAGTGGGAGGCCAGAGCCCCATCCATGCTGTAACATGGCACCTCCCATTTGGAAGGGAAGGGGCTGAGGGCAGACCCAGCCCACCTTTATATGGGACCGTCTGTGGGGCTGGGGTGTAGGTCCTTGTTATTTGCCATCAGCTCCAACTCATGGTGACCCGGTGCACTGCCTGGCCCTGCGCCATCCTCATGGACATTGGTCTGCTGAAGTCCATTGTTGCAGCCACTGTGCTGCTGCTTTTTGTTTTTTTGGCATAGTCCTTGCTTCTCCAAACACAGGCAGAGGGGACTAGCGTAGGGTCTGGAGTTTGGCAGCCCTCCTGCAGGTGTAAGGGTGCAAGATACCCTAACTCACCCCCTCTGGCAGACATCCCATCTTCTCTCCCTTCTGCCAGATGAACAAAAAGTTGACCACTCCACAAGTTTGTAGAATATTTATTGTGTGCTGGGCATGGACATAGATAGGTCATGCTAGGCATGGCTTCCCTCTGGGGGTGTGGTGGGAGATGGGCAAGAGCCAGGCAGTCCCATTAGAGAGCTGAAGGGCTGCAGGAGCTCAGAGGAGGCTGAGGCCTGACCAGGAGGGCCAGGACGGTTCTAGAGGAGTGCCTAGGAGGCTTAGCGGGGTGGAGAGGAGCTGGCAGTGCAGCACGGAAGCAGTGATGGTGGGCCTTGTGAATTTGACCTACATTGCATCATCGTTAATGCCCCCTCTTCTATATACAAGGAGTCCTGGTGGCACAGTGCTTAAAGCGTGAAAGCTTGACAGTCCAAACCCACCAGCTGCTCCATGGGAGAAAGATGTGGCAATGTGCTTCTGTAGAGATTTACAGCCTTGGAAACCCTATGGTGTAGTTCTTTGTCACACAGGGTCCTCATAAGTCAGAATCGATGGCAATTAACAACAAACAGCCCTTGAAAAGGAGACATTTCCATTTTTACTACAATTTACACTTACCACACAGACAATCCACACTCTGCACACTCTGCAGCCAGGCTCTGTTTCATAGCTTCCGATTCTAGATGCAAATAAAAACTCCACGTGGTTAGGGAGGACGGCAGGACTGAAAGTGCTTGGGCTCCGTGTCTTCCGTTTCCCAACTGCAGGGCAGCTCGTGTTAACTTCTAGTGTACTGATTGGGTGGGGGAACGTGTGCCACCATGGGGCCAGTGTGGACAAGTGTGCTCCCAGCATGGGCATGGACAGTTCCCAACCATTGAAACGTGCCTGTGTGTGGTATCCCTGAGTGTTGTTTGAGCTCTTGTCCGTGTGGAACGTTGTCATTGAAAACTACTAGCTAGCCAGCTCTGACTCATGGCAACCCTGTACAATAGAATGACCTGTTGCACCATCTCCTCAATCACTGGTCTGCTCAAGTTCTCTGTTGTGGTCACTGTGTATGTCGAGTGCTTCCGAGCTAGGCACTAGCTAAGGGGCACCTCTTCCAGCACCGTATCAGACACTGTTCTGTTGTGATCATAGAGTTTTCATTGGCTGATTTTCAGAAATTGATCACCTGACCTTTCTTCCTTGTCTTAGTCTAGAAGCTCCACTGAAATCTATCCAGCATGGATGACCCGGCTGGTCTTTGAAATACCAGTGCCATAGCATCCAGCATCACAGCCATGTACAACCCATCACAACTGACAGACAGGGAGATGATGGTGGCCGTGTAAAATATAAGGTCTTTAGAGGGTAAGGACAAGCTGGGGTGAATTAGAAGCTTCCAGGTGCACCATTAAAACCCCACAGTTGCTGCAATTGTTTGGAATGTGCCGGGACATCTTTCTGCCATGGGACTTTATCTTCAGCATTGTTTGGAGCTGCTGCTGTGTGGTGATAATAAAAAGCAGACTGACTTTCACCTGCTTTGATTATAGTTTTTAAATCTCTGCATGGCCCTGTCTTGCTGGTCTCAGATGGTGCTGAGTGGGGGCAGGGAGGAAAGTGCTGGGGAGGCAGATGGATGCATTCAGTGTGTGGCACTGGGTGGGAGCTTGAGATGTGGGGACATGGGGGCATGAAGTGGTGCATTAGGGGGACTGAGGGTAAAGGTGGCAGGTAGGAATAAGGCAAGGGTGGGTGCTCTCCATGGCACAATGGCCTGGGGAGGGGCCGCTCTGCTGAGTACTGGAGAAAAAGGGAGATGGGAGAAGGCTCTGAGCTGCCCTCTGGGGCCTGCTTCTGACCATGTGGACTGGACTGGCTCCCAGAGGCCCTGGGACCAAGGAGAGTGGGCTCCCAGTGCTCCTACCTGGTAGGGTGAGGGGAACTCTGCTCCAGGGACCAGGTGGAGGGTGAGAGGAGTTGGACGAGGGGTTGAGACCACAGGGTGCACTACTATGGTCTGATAACTGCTGTCCACCTTACCTGCTCAGCGTGGGCTCTTGCGACAACAGGTCATGGGCAGCAAAGCCACTGCTGACCACCCAAAGGTGCTCTTGGACCTCCTCCTATCAGGGATCTATGTACCATCCCTTGGAAGCCCCCCTCATGGATCTGCTTCTTTTGGAAGGTTCCCAGTGGCACTGCAGCCTGGAGTCCTGCCTTTTACCCCTTGGCTTAGGGAGTGTCCCCCGTGAAGTTCCCTGAGGGAGAGTAGAGGGATGAGCTGCACAGCTCATATGCTGACCCCCTTCACAGGGTCAGCTGGGTGTGTGGGAGGGGTGCCCACTGAGAGAGGAGGGGCAGGGAAGATCATGGCTGGCATTGCCCTGTGAGCATCCATCCAGCAGCCCTGGGCTGTGAGGTGGAAAGCAGTGGACACACAGTCCTGGCTGTCCCAGGGACACACCTGCAAAGGGAGATGTAATTGGTGTGTAGGTAACTAGGCAGGAGCTGCTCCAGATGGTAGGGGACCATGACCTCATGAGAAAGGAGGAGGTTCCTTCATGGTGACCTTGGCCCCTTGATCTGGCCTGGAGCAGCCAGGAGGAGGGGAGGTGGCTGTGGTGCTGGCTGAAGGGTCTCTGATAACAGGCAGGGCCTGAGCAAGTAGTGGCTTGTTCCCAAGGGAGAGAGGGGCTGCTCCAGCATGGCCTGAGCTGGACCTGCCCATTTGCAGGTGCACCTCCACCTTGGGCACCAGTGGGGGCTGCCCTGCTGCCACTTGAGTTGAGTGAATAGAGAAAGCACCCTGATGAGCTCAGC
Source organism: Orycteropus afer afer (assembly GCF_000298275.1). Lineage (NCBI taxonomy): Eukaryota > Metazoa > Chordata > Mammalia > Tubulidentata > Orycteropodidae > Orycteropus > Orycteropus afer. The sequence continues at coordinate 6,487,369 of NW_006921723.1, forward strand.
TTCTCCTCTTCCTCCTCCTCCTCCTCTTTGCTGGGACAGCCAAGCAAACACTCTTGGTGAGAGATAGTGGCTTCCATCCAGCGCACCTCGGCTAATCAGTGCGCATCGTGGGAAAAGCCGGGCCGGGCCGGGCGGCAGTGCATTGTCTGGGTGAGATTAAAGCCGGGGGCGGCATTGTCTGGCCGGGGGATCAATCTTCCTGCTGTCACTCAGACGCTGAATTAAATTCCCTCCATTTCTAAAGGGGCTTATCTGCACTGAATGGGCAGCCGCGCCATAGAGTCAGGAACATGTTTTGGGAGCAGTGGCTAGGGCACCCATGGCTGGCTGGGTGAGGCAGCCTGCACTAGCCAGTATGGCTCGTTAGTTGACAGAGGGGTGGACTCCACCCAAGGCCCATCTGTCCCACTGAGCATGCAGCTCATGGTACCTGGTTGAAGGAAGGCTTGGAGCTAGAGGAATCCCATAAAACCTGTGGGGTTTCTGCCTCCTGGAGGAGCCCTGAGAGGGGAGGCACTTGGCCAAGGTCAGAGGGCAGAGGGTGAGACAGCAGCAGGGAAGGAGCAGCTTCAAGTCCCCAGAGCAGCTTGGGTCTGGGAAGGAGGCTAGTCTGGCTGGACCTATGTGATCCACAATGTTCCTATTGCATGGGGGGCATTGAAGGCCACCCGATTGGAGCCCTGCGCTGGGGTGCAGCAGCATGTCCAAGCCCCCAACCCCAGTACTGACTCTACGCCTTTCTCCAAGGAGGGAGAGCAAACTCAAGGGGGTTTTCCAAACTTTATGTGAGACCCTTGTCCTGAAACAGAGACAGAGTAGGGTGGGATAGGAGACCCCCACTGGATCTTGGTGATGCCTCTGTGCTCTCTCTGGGGTACACAGTGACTCTACTCTGGTACCTACCTTACAGGTGATCCTAGAACTTGCAGGGCCCATGTAGGTCATCAGGGTGGAGGTACGGATCCATCATCAGGACTTTCTGCTGACCACGTGGTCTCCCCAGTGGGACCAGGAAGGCAGTCAGAAAGGGCAGGCTTGCTGTTCCCCTGTTGTCCCCTGGGGGGGTCTGATTCCAGCCAGCTGCACAAGTAGCAGTTGTTCATCATGGAATGAACAAAAACCCTAAGAGACCAGAGCTGATCGGGCAGAGGTTATTTTACTGGGTGGGTGTGCTGGCGTGAAGGCTCCATTCAGAGCTGGGGTGATGAACTCTCCAAACTGCATCCCTGGTCTGTCCAGCAGTGGGCACCTCTGGTGCCCCTCTCCCAGGAAGGGCTGCAAGACTCAGAATGCCCTGGCCATCCATCCCATCTCTGGACATCTGGCCAAGTGCTCACAGATGCTCACAGGGGTTTTCTGTGCTGTGTGCCAAGTTGCCACTTGGTGATGAGCTTGGTACTCATCTGCAGAAATTTCTGGCTGTGGAAATCCCTGCACTTCTGCCTTTAAGGACTCAAGGTGTTGCCTGAACCAGTAGGCTTGTGCCCAGCACTGAAAAACAAAACAAAGCAAAACTTCACAGCAACCTTACAGGAAAGATTAGAGGAAAAAAAAAAAAAGAAAAAAAACCCTCAATGCCATTGAGTGGATTTCGACTCATAGTGACCCATGTTGGGTTTCTGAGGCAATACATCTTTACAGAAATAGGTTGCCCCATCCGCAGAGTGGCTGCTTGGTTTGAATCACCAACCTTCTGGTTAGCAGTCAAATGCTTTAGGCACTATACCACCACATAGGACAGATTAGGGGAGCTCTGGTAGCATAGCGGCTAAGACACTTGCCTGCTAACCAGACGGCTGGCGGTTCAAACCCACCAGCCACTCCTCGGAAGGAAGGTTGGGCAATCCTACTTCTGTAGTGATACTGCCTCGGAAACCCAAGGAGGGGTCACTATGAGTCGGCTTTGACTCCACGGCACATAGCAATAGGGTTTCCAAGACTGGAATCTTTACGGGAGCAGACTGCCACATCTTTCTCCCACAGAGAGGCTGGTGAGTTCTAACCACTGACTTTTTGGTTAACAGCCAAGCACTTTAACCACTGTGCCACCAGGCTGTCTTAATTAACCCAAACCTGAGGGAAAAAGCTTGCATGAGGAAAATACCCTGAAAGAAGAGAGTCCCAACCCTCCTCAGACCTGCAGAGTAAGCTCTAGATGTCCCAATGTAGACCAGCCTAGAAAATACTGCTTCACTTGCAGCTGGTAGCACTAGGACTTCTCCCGCCACTTCCTCCTCTAGAGTGGACCTGTTAGCTGAGGATGTAACTCTGGTGCCCAAGAGAGCTATATTGGGTGTCACAGTAGTCCAGGTTTCTGAATAGCATGGTCACATTGTTGTGAGCGACACAGACATTTGCAGGGTACATGATTTCCTTCAGGTCTTCCTCTGGGCAAGGCTATGAGCTTTCAGGCATGTTTGTCCATGGTGATGGCATCTCACAGTCTCAGGTCCAAGTAGGTTCAACAAGCCCTCTCTTCTTCCAGTCCATCCTGGATGCTGGGCAGCAGCAGCAGCTCTGAAGGACGAAAGGGCGACTTGGTCCATCTTCTTTGCCATTAAGCCGTGTTACTCTGCAGCTGTGTTTTACTTTGATTCTCACATCATCACTGATGTGCTGATGTCTAATATACCCCAAAGCTAGATTACAAAGAGCCCCACATCTAAAGGGAATGCCCAGTCCCACCTGTGGTGACCTGCAGTTTGGTGTCGTCCTAAGCTCAGACATAAGAAAGGGGCTGGGGTCCCTGGTACAGTGAAGGGGCCAAAGTCTATAAACTGCAGGAGCATTTCCTCTGAAAGGCCTTCTTTAGAGAGAAGCCTGGACTGAGAGAAGTCTACGGAAAGCCAGCTTGGCTGGAGGGAACAGTGTTTCTCATTTCTGTGGGCTTGAGCCTTTTCAAAACGGTTTCAAGAGAATAAAATCAACAGGCCCCAGGGAATTTGCATACGGCTACTTAACATCAATTCTGTATTTTATTTTTTTTAAAAGTAATAAACACATCCACAAACGTCCCCATGCACAGCGCACAGGACTACCCTGGGAGTTAACCATTCAAACCTTTACAATTTTTAAAAACCCAACAGCTTTCCATAACAAAGGGCAAAATTCACAAACAAATTGCCTTCCTCTGCCTGCTCCTTGGCCAGGGTAGAGATGTGTTGATCACACACAGCTCCTCGGTCACCATTGAATCACGAATTCCCACGGAGCCTTCCTGAGTCTTGGAGCCTAAGTGCCTGCTTCCTCCCCTGCAGCCCTTTCAGGACCAGCTAACAAGTGCATTATGGACACCTAGGAGACAGCCTTCAGAAAACAGGCAGGGCAGGGGTGATGGGGAACAATTCTCCTTGCTGGAAGGTGCTGGAAGATTCTGGAAGGCTCTGGAAGGTGGTGGGGGTTTGGGTTCCAGAAGCACATGTGAGATGTCCATGAACAGCATTCTGGGTGTTCTGGGGCCCAATGGGAAGTTTGGGGAGGACAGGGTCTGCTGGACACAGTGGGGCATCTCCAACTTGAGAAAAATCATGAGGAGAGACTTCTGGTCAGCCCAGCCTGGCCAGCACTTCCTCTGGGGCTGCACTGTGCTCACCTGCGGGCTCCGGGAGGGTCCAGTGTCCCAGCCACCCCAGAGAAACCCAGTCTAGAAGGAGCTGGAAGGATGAATATGTAAGGTGCACTTCAGCTAGGTATGAAGTGCCCAGTGTGGACTTGGGGCTCCCTGGTAGCTGGTCCCTGAGGCCTTTTTTCCTCTCCCCTTTGACTCTCAACTTGAAGCTTCCTCCATCAGATAAACTGAAAACTCCTCACACTGACACCAAGCCTCACGAAACGCCTCATTCCTTGGAAGCCCCATGTGCCCCCTCCTGGACACATACCTTATGTCTCATTGTCCCTAGTTGTATGTTTCTAGGCTGTGGCTAGCCTCACCAGGAGTCCAGGGACTCTAGAGGGGCATGAATGGTTTCCTCCTTGCTCCCTGTAGCACCTAGCACCCAGCAACAATGCAAGGATGAGAGATGAGTGTGCAATGGGGAGAGCAACCCAGAAGATGCACCCTTTGTGGGATGCGTCATAAAAAAAAGGTGATGGGAGAGAGAGCCTCTCTCAGGACCTTGGGTGTGCAGAGGTGAGGGTGGGACAACGAGATGGAATGTTCTGGAACAGCTGTCACCAGAGGCTTTGGGTCAGCCGTGTATGGGCAGGAGGAGAGGAAAGGTCACTTTCCCAGGCTCCAAGTCACAGGATATGGAGGTCAGAGCTGCCAGCCACCACCTGGGCAGCCATGTTCTTCACTGAGGAATGGGGGCCTTCAGCAGGCTATGAATGCAGGCATTATGGGGCTCAGTGGACAGTTTCGGGAGGACAGGGTCTGCCAGACACAGTAGGACGTCTCCAGCTTGACACCAGCCATGAGGATAGTACAGCCTGGCTGGCACTTCCTGTGGGCCTGCACCATGCTCACCTGCTGGGGCCACACATGGGGGTGTGCAAGCTGGCACCTGGAGAACGGGCTTCCCTGCCACACTGCCTCCTGCCCCGCCCCACCCCCCAGGTCCCGACCTGCTCCCACAGGTCGCAGAAACTCATGTCCATGCTGTGTCCATTTTACCAGGCTGATGATGAGCCAGACAAGGCCCTGCCACCTCTTTCAGGCCATATAGCCATCTGTCCTACTGCTCCCCTACCCCTGGCTGTTCTGCTGACCCCCTCTGCCTGTGAGCACTGGTGAGTGCCAGGGCACTCCACGGCCAGTGGTCGGTCAGCGGACCCTCCGGAAATGTGGTGGTGGACGTGATACTTGGCCCTGACTCGGGGTGAAGGGGCCCTCTAGATGGCTCATTCGTCTGGACCCCAAAGGGTTAAGGAGCAAGTGCTGCTTGCTTTGTTCCTGGCCATCTAATCAGATGTTAACCTGCAGCCTGGTCCCCAATCCCTTCCTTATGACAGTGATTAGCCCTGAGCGGGATGAATAGGCTGCTCCATTCCTATGGTAACCTTCAAAATGCGTTCCTCGGCCTCGCTGCCTCCTCCAGTAATTACATTCTTAACTCGTCCCACAAACAGCATGCTAATTAGCCGCTTAAGAGCCTGGCTTCATCTCCCTCCCCAGCTGGCCTGAGAAAGGGGCCTGGAGAAGGCTCCCCGCCCCAGCTCCTGTCCTTCCTCCCCTCCTTGTTCTCCCTCAGATGGACAGGAAATCCGTGAGGTGCCCCAGGCAGCCAGGCCAAGTCAGATACCCCTCCCCCAAATCTACAAGGGTGGTGCAAAGGCAGGAAGATGGTGCCCCCCTTTACCTGAAAGCTACTCCTTGTCAGGGTCACCTTTCTCTGACCTTGGGGTGTGGGGCTGGGGAACATGTCCTGCAAGACTCTCTAGCTCCTACAGCCCCAACAATACCTACCTCAGTACCTCACTGAGTACATGCCTCCACTGAATGGACACGGGGTAACCAAGGCAGGTTGGCCCTGAGAAGAAGGCCAAGTGCATTGTTGTTGCTAGCTTCTTTCGAGTCAGTTCTGACTCATGATGTCCCCATGTGTGCAGAGTGGAGCTATGTTCCACAGGGTTTTCATTGGTTGATTTTTCAGAGGTTGATTGCCAGGCCTTTCTTCTGAGATGCCTCTGGGTGGATTTGAACCACCACCTTTTTGGTTAGTAGTCTAGTGCTTTAAACATCTGCATCACTCAGGGACACCTTAGATTAAATGGTGGTGGTGGTGGTATTTCATCTGGAACCTGTGGGCCAAGAGGAGAGCAGTGGCCTGGGCGGGGGCATGGTCCCTCTGAGGCTGCATCTGCGAATCTGGCCATCAGGCTGGGTCAAGGTGGGTCAGGGAGAGGACACGAGGCAGCCAGGGGGGCCTACTGGAAAGGCCCGTGGGCAGCATAAGGTCAATGGTTCTGGCTCACAGTGTAATGGAAGCCACCGGAAGGGTTTTCAGCAGAGGAGTAACATGAGCTGAGGCCTCTTTGTGAAGGACTGCCATGGCTCCAGTGCAGAGAATAAAGGCAGGAGGGCACCTGGGTCCAGTAAGGGGCTCCTGGGGGTCCCAGAGGGAGGAAGCCAAGGCTGGATGAAGAGCTGGCCATGGCGTTGCCGGTGTGAGCTTTGAGTATGTTCTGGAGGTGGAGCTGGCCAGGACCGCTGGTGTGGATGTGAGGATACGGGAAAGAAAAGACACCCTCAGGTTTCTGGCTTGAACACCTGGGAGAGGTGAGGGCGCCATCTGGGGAGGAGCCAATCCTAAGCTGGGCTGCCTTTGGGTTCACATGAGATCAGCCATGAGGGAGGCAGAGCCACCTGCCACCGAGTTGCCTCGAGTGGGCAACAGGAGGGGTGTGTTTGCAGGTGTGGGGTGCCCAATCCTGGCCCAGGCTGGCTCCAGGAGGGCTTGTTCCTAGAATCAGCAACATCTGCCCCTGCCAAGGGGCGGAACAGTGCCACAGGCAGCTCAAAATCGCCCCCCACCCCCAGGCTCTAGCATCCTCAGGGTCTGGGTGAAATAGTGGTATCTGCATTGGTTTGCAGGAGCTCTGGTAGCATAGTGGCTAAAGCACTTGACTGCTAACCAGAAGGCTGGCGGTTCAAACCCACCAGCCACTCCTCGGAAGGAAGGTTGGGCAATCCTACTTCCGTAGTGATACTGCCTAGGAAACCCAAGGAGGGGTCGCTATGAGTCGGGGCCGACTCGATGGCACATAACAACAACAACAACAACAGCATTGGTTTGAGTCAAGTGTCTGGAAGAACAGTGGGTATTAACCGTCATCAGGGCAGCTAAGAGCCCGGCCTGCGGCAGGGCCAGGCTAGGCACACCCAAGAGCAAAGGCCTTACTGCTTGTCCTACTCCCTGCTCCTGGCTTCCTCTCCATCCTGGCCTTGCTGGGTTTCTCCTAACTGGTGGTCTGCAACCTGGCTGCCTCCCATCCTCTCTGCAACCACAATACACTCCTGTCCTGGCTGAGATAGAGTTTGGGAGCAGGAGTTGCGCTACGGCTTGTGGGGCTGGGATAAGGTTCTCTTGTGACTGTGTGCGCAGGTGGTTTTGTGTCTAAAGCTTAGGGAAGGATTACCAGGCTCAGGATTTGGAAGACAGTAGTTCCTTGGTGTCAGTCTGCAAAACTAATTCTCATGTAAATAGAGCAGTCCTTTAAGTATGTACCATTTAATGCTTAACAGAGAACCTGAAGAGCCCTGCTTCTCAAAATACCTGTTGGCTACCTTCTCTGGTCTCAGCCCATTTCCCTGATGGGCTGAGACTGTGGTGAGCTCTGTCAGAGTATCACAGTAATTATGGATTTCCATCCCCTATTATCCTCCCTGCAGGAGTAACACCTTGGAACCACCTTCCCTTGTTAAGGATACACATGATCCCTGAGAACTCTGCGGGCTGAACCCCAACCACCTTCCTAAGGCCTTCACTCACCTTCTGCCCCAAAACTTGACCCCATTCACTGGCCACTGGCCAAAGCCCAGTGCATGGTGGTCACTGTCATGTGTCCAGCCCAGAGCTGGCACTCCCAGGGAGGTTGTTAGAGGATTATGGCATGGCTCCTACCTTTGAGCCACCCATGGCTTCAGAGGGGAGACCAAATTATCAGGGATATATTATGAGGGAGTCCTATTCTGTGTCAGTACTATATACCAAGCTCTTTCCTTCCTCGGGACAAACACAAGAGTTTGCTCCCAATTTGATGGCATGGAGTTTGAAATCTTGCATTTGTAGGATGAAATATTTTTTTCCCATGATTTCTTGTGCCATATTTCATAAATCACATCTCAAGGTCAAATTCTTCTTTATTTCCTTCATAAGTTTTTGGAGTTTTGTGGCCTATATTAAAATCCACAAATCTTTCTATTATTTGTGTATGGTGTGAGGTAGGGATCTAACTTTATTTTATGTGCCACATGCATAACCCCCCTCTCAGCCTGATTTATTGAGCAGAAGTGTTTGTCTTTGTGATCTAAAGTGTCACCACATCACCTGCAGTGTCATCTCTGCCCCATATCAAAGTTCCATGCTTGTCAAGGTCTGTTTCTGAGTTTTCTGCCCTATTCCAGCAGTCAGCTAGCCTGTTCAGCCTCAGTCACCATTAACTAATCACATCCAGCTCAATGGGTGTTTGCACAGTATGGGGTGCTGCCTTTGGTCCTGGGAGGGCAGTTAGAGGTGTGACTGAGGTACAGATTGCCACAATGGCCAATGGTCCCACAGTGCATACAAGGCTGAGTGTGATCTGCATCCACTGACCTGGACTGTGACAGCACCTTGAGGACAATCCTTCTATGTTCAGACTGTGTCATGAGACAGACTACGGTGAAGCTGGGACAGGGGCCCAGATGCCAGTTTTCTTCTTGATGTTAAAGAGAGGGGACAATTGGAGGTAAGAAAAGATGAAACAGAAATCCCCAATCATTTCAAGATAACTTCAGATTGTTCCAAAGGGTGTCACAAAATTTTAAAACTATAGTAAAACAAAGTCACATCGATCAAAAATTAAGCAATGTGATGTGTGGTGCCTTATCTTAGGATGTCATAGATTTTTCTTGTTGTGTGACTCAGAGTGGAGATCTCATCATATTATGCAGAAGGGTGGCTATGCTCTCTGATTAGACCAAATGCTGTGACACTAAATTGTAAGTATGATGCATTTGTACAGTACAATATAATTGTACATATAATATAATGATATATCATATCATTACAATCTATAATCCAGTATCATATCAATATCATGATAATCATGATATTGGTTATAGATGGAATTTTCTTCCTCAAAGGTAGGTGTTGAAGTTCACTGCACCTGTGAATATGATCTTGTTGCAAAAAGGTTTTTCTTATCTTATGTTAATTAGGCTACACCAGAGATACTCAAACTCTTCCTGCCATAGAGTCGGATCCGATTCATAGCGACCCCTCCTTGGGTTTCCGAGGCAGTATCGCTACGGAAGTAGATAGCCCAATCTTCCTTCCAAGGAGAGGCTGGTGGGTTTGAACTGACAATCTTCTGGTTAGCAGTCAAATGCCTTAGGCACTATGCTACCAGAGATAGGTGGGTCCTAAATCTAACTGAAGGAGCCCTGGTGGTCCAGTGGTTAGGTGCTCAGCTGCTGCCCAGAAGGTCAGCGGTTCAAACCCACCATCCACTTCATGAGAGGAAGATGTGGCTGTCTGCTTCCTTAGAGATTACAGCCTTGGAGACCCAATGGAACAGTTTTATCCTGTCCTTTAGGGTCACAATGAGTTGGAATGGACCCAATGACAGTGGGTGGGCTTGGGAAACCTAATTGTTTCTGAGATATCTTATAAAAAGAGGAGAATAGTGACAGATAAACACACACAGAGGGAAGATAGATGCCAAGGAAGGCCAAGGAACTCCCAGGGTTACTGACAAGGCCTCTTCTAGAGCTGATGCCCTAATTCAGACTCCCAGCCTCCAGAACTGTGAGACAGTAAGTTCCTGTTCTTCAAAGCCACCCACTCTGGCATCTGTGCTTTGGCAGCCCTAGGTGACTAAGGTGATAATGATTGTTACCCTTATTGTTTTTCTGTCAGCAGGAGGAGGGCACTATCTTGGTAGTAGCCACATGCACCGGGCTCCTGGGACTCGGGACATGCTTCTTGCCTCTTGTTACAAGGGAGGCTCAGTGCACCTCCCTAAATGATGATGAGATGATTCCACTCTGTGGTGCTCCAGGAAGTCAACTATCTTTTAATAACTGTCTAATACTTAATGCTCTCAGGAATCCCTTGAGGGAGGCCTAGTGGAGCGTCACAAGCCATTATGCCCGGGGCTTCCCAAGAAGAAGTAATTGAGGAGTGATTAGGGAATAGATTCACATCTGAGCAAAAACTGTAGTCATCAATGAACACCACCACATCCATGGCAGGAGTGTGTGTGTACGTGTGTGTGTGTGTCCATTCCTGTCTGTGTGTCTGAGCAAAGAAGCTGAAACCTGACGTTCTAGTGGAGTCTCAAAAGCCTTGTTTTCTCCCAAAACTGACCAATGGCAAACAAATGCGTTTGACCTGTATGTCTTGGAGGTTGGTTCCAGAGGACAGTTGTGTCACCACCCTCACCCCCACTCCAGTGCAGAGACAGGAGCAAGTTCATCCATCCCTGGGCAAGACAGAGTGTGTCTCTCCTCACTGAGAGAAAGAAGTATATCATTACCTGTGAAGTGATGATGCGGAGTGTGTCAGTGCAGTGTCCCCACTTACTCATCACCCCTGTGAGGAGAGGCTGGCATGGTCCCCAGTTCGTAGGTGACAAACCAGGAGAGGAGAAGCACCTGTGCAAGGGCACCTGTGTGCAGATGCAGTCGGCTATGAACACCGTCTGCCTGACTCGTGTTCACAGAGTCACTACCATCCCAGGAGTCCAGCCCTTTCTCCCACTTGACTCTTGCCAGGGTGGCCCAGCTACCAGGAGCCTCCCTGAATGGAGGAATCTGCCATGAGGGGCACAGTGGAGGAAAGGATCCACACCCTGTAAATCTACAACTAAAAATCTTCCATGATTCTCTGAGCTGCCCCCTCGTGAGCAGTGCCCTATGGCTCCCTGGGAAGTGCCTTGTGCCCAGGATCCACCCTCCATAACCACCAGGGTAGCCACAGTGAGAGGCCCTCCCCTGGGGCCAGGACCCAGCCTGGGAGGTGTGGGGAGTGTGGCTTATTTCTCTTGGGGCCTCGTGCTATGTTAACCAGCTCCTTGGCCCACCTATGTGGCCTAGAGGTAGCCACCTTCTCACATATCTGTTCTTCACTCTCTGTGTCTCCCAAAGGACACCTGGTCCCAGGGGGCATGGCAGGGAGGTCGGGAAGGACAGGAACGATGGGAAACACCATATCCCACCCACGAATGTTTTCGTGCTGGATGTTGGGGCACTAGGAACCGGCAGAGCACACCTGTCTTGCTAAACTCCTGGGCTCTGCCACTATCCACTTCTTCCCAGGGGCCACTTGGTGGGGGGTCGCATGACTGGGAGCTGCTGCTGGGAGGGTCCCTGCTGGCCCACTTCAAGTGTTTCTTTGCTGTCTCCAGAGTTCAAACAGATGAGTTTCCAGAACAGAGGGCTGTTGAACTGTTCGTGGCTATACTGGTCTGCTGGGGCTGCTCTAATAAAACACAAAGGGATGGCTTTGAACAGTAGAGACTCATTCTCTCACAGTTCTGGAGGGGGAGAGTCTGAGCTCAGGGTGTCAGCAGGGTCATGCTCTCCAGGGTCTCCAGGCAAAGATCCTTCTTAGTCTCACTGACTTCTGGTGGCCCCAGGCATTCCTTGGCTTGTGGCTGTATCCTCCGGTCTTCACCTCCATCTTCACATGGTCAACTTCCCTCTGTCTGTGTCTCTTCTCCTTATAAGGACACCATTCAGATGGGACTGGACTCTAGGATGACCTCACGTTACCTTAGTTGATAACATCTTCAAAGACCATTTCTAAACAAGGTCAAATGCATGGATACCAGGGCCTCAGACTTCAATATAAACTTTTTTTTTTTGGCGGGGGGGCATGATTCAAACCATAACAATGATTAAAGTTGGATCTAAACTGGACCATCTCTCAAAAATTCATATAACTCTATGCAAAAAAGATGGTACTTTTTTTGTTAGGATGCAAGCATTAGCTTGGTGGGGATTTTCTTTCCCCTCACATGACATCTCTGACTTGTGGAATGCCTGTGGTCATACAGAGAAGGTTTAGGATGTGGTGGGTTTATTGCCTCCAAAAAGAGAGAAGAAAGGAGGAGACAGGGAGGAGACACGTTGGCATCAAGGTGACCCCAACTCATGGCGACCCAGTGTGAGCCAGAGTAGAACCATGTCCCATAGGGTTTCCAGTGACTTAGTTTTTGGAAAAAAATCACCAAGCCTTTCTTCTGAGGTGCCTCTGGGTGGGTTTGAACCTCCAGCCTCTCAGTAGCCAAACTCATTAGCTATTGCACTAGCCAGGGATATCCTTGAATTCACTCCTCATGTGTGATTGGTAAGTGGCTCTGTGTGGCTGCAGTGCTGCAGCCCTTGGTTCACCCACATTCTCTGTCCTCTGGGTGCTGATATATGTGGGTACGCTATTTGGGCCATGCGCCCTGCCACCCACCCTGGGAAGTTACTGTGTGGACTGGCTGATTCATGCATCCATTTCTTCCCTTCATTGTGTGTTTATGCAGCCCTCACTGTGAGCCCCATATGAGTCAGGCCTGCCCTTGGTCCTCACTGTAGGTTGGGGCATGGTCATTGAGCACAGAGCCGTGCCAAACAGATAGTGGCCACAGATGGTGCCAACCAGATAGTGGTCAGGTGACTGAGGTCTAAGAGCTTACAGCTGGAATTGTGAGGTCTACTTAAACTGGGGTGTGACACCCCCAGTAAGACAGGTTCCATGTAGCATCAGAGCCCAGGGTCCAGGAGGTTGGGGCCATGGGGGCCTTTCATATGCTGAGATTGGGACAGGGGCTGGTCTCTGAGCAGATGGCCAGGTTCCCCTGATTTGCAGAGGCCTTGCCCCCTGGCTTCGTTATGGAGATGTGTCAAATGGTGGGAGTGGGGTGGGGGGAGTGCCAGGCCAGCATAGGGGTGGCGAGGTCATTGCAGGAAATCTGGAGGCCCTTGAGCCCTCAGCCAACAGGCCTGCTGTGGGTGACGGATATGGGGAAAACACGGGGGCAACATGCCTCCTTCCATCTCGGCGTATCCTTTCTGCCTCCCTGCCTCCCTGCATCCATCCCAGCCCCTAGATGACACTGGCCTGACCTTGTGCCCACACTCACTGCCTGGCTGGTGCCAAGTCCACTGGGTGAGGGTGGGGAGATGGGGAGGGCTTTGCCCTCTGCCCTGGCCCTTGATGGGGGCGGTCTGCACAAGCCCATGTAGTGTGTGGCCTGCGTGGGGGGCCGGGGCTGAGGGACAAGATGCTCCTCTTGGATGGGTGTCGGTGTAGAGGAGGAATCTGTGCATACAGAAGCTGGGATTCTTGTCCCAAGGGCTGAGAGCCAGGCACGTGTGCAGGACCTGGGGCCTTAGGGAGGACGAGGTGGAGGAGGGGGTAGAATAAGAGTAAAGAGAGAAGGAGGGGGGAGAGAGGGAGGGTGAGAAGAAGGAGGAATGGGGATGGGAGGAGCGAGGAAGGGGGAAGAAGAGAAAGAGGAGGTAGGCAGGAGTTCAGGGGTGGAGGGAGCGGAGTGAGAGGAAAGAGGAGGGAGAGAGGTAGGAGGAAGAGAGGGCAAAGAGGAGGGAGGAGGGTGGAGGAGGAGGGAGAGGAGGAGGAAGGGAGGGCAGGGAGGAGATGAGAAGGAGGGAGGAAGAGGATGGATAGAGAGGAGGAGGGAGGAAAAGGAAGGAGGAGCAGAGGAAGGCAAAGAGGAGGAAGAGGAGGGAGAGCAGGGGGACAGAGGGCATGGCAGGCTGGCTGGTGGGAGGGTTGGGGCGGTGGACCCAGCATCACAGGCGGGTCCCCCTTCCAGGCCCGGCCTTTTGTCTGCTGTAGGAACGCTCGCTCGGCAGCAGCCCCGGTCAGAGGGCTAATCTTTCCTCTCGGGGCTGAAAAGTCCCCCCAGGCATCCCTGTGGCTACACGCTGCTGCTGGTTATTTTACGTCCAGAGCCCAATCACCGGACAGCGCTCCCTCCCACCCGCGCCCTGGGAGGAGGCGGCCCGGGCACCCACGCAAATCATGTTCTCGAAATTAGCTTCCATTGAGGGGCGGGTGGCGCTCGGCCGGGGCACTGCCACTAAGAAATGTCATCGCAGGCAATTTGGGGGCTGTGATTAAGATCTTATCGAGGTGGGAAGTAAATAGAGAGGACTTTAATAAAACTCCTGCCCAAGCCTGCTTACCGACTTGCGAAGTTCCATTTTTTTCCTTGTTGTTTTCCTTTTGGGGTGAATTTAGAAGGGGAGACCAAAAACGTCTGCGTTCAAGGAGAAGTTGGACTCCAAGCATCACTTAAAGGGATTAAACAGCCCTTGGGGGAGCCCAGGCCTTTCTTCCCTGGGGACAAAGGGTGGAGAGGACAGAAGAGACAGAGATGTCTTTGTCTCCTAATTCCCTCTTTTAAAAACGTTAAAAATTCGGCAACCAGGAGAGATCGTCCAGCACGGCGACCAGCTTCAGGCTGTCAGTTTTGCTTTTATCTAGTCAGGAACATTATTTTGTGTCAGTAAAAGTTTTCTTGAAATAAAATGTAAGTGAACCTCACATGTGCAGATGGGGGCTGTCTGTCTGTAAGCTTGTCCTCCCACCTCCTTGGAGGTGGATGGCCCTCTTTGAAGGATGGGCAGAGTGGCTTCACTACTCCATCTGTTTTTGCCTCCAGTGACTACCTGGACCTATGGGACTGTTGGTGAAGGGAATGTGTTTGCAGGATCTGGACCCCAGGGATCGCCTCACTTCCCCCGGGCTATATTCCTGGCACAGGCTGCCCCCCACAGCTGGACCTGTTTCCTGACTAAGACTTCTATTGGCTGACAAGGACAGTGATGAGGACAGTTAGGGCCCTGGGACCCTGATTGGCATGGCTCAGGGACATGGAGTGCACATAGCTCTATACACAGACCTCATTCCAGCCCGTGTCCCTCCCAAGGTGTCCCCTTCAGCCCTCCTGGGAGGAAGAGGTATGGAGCAGCCTTTTCCTGGTGGGAAGGGACCAGAAATTACACTGAGGAGGACACCATGCAGAGAGCTTGACAGGTTGCCAGGGGTTGGGACAGTGGGATGGTAGGACAGAGAGCTCCAGCCCTGGTCACCCAGCACCCCGACCCCCAGGACACAGGGAGCCCTCAGCAGACGTATTGCGCTGGTCAGTGCTGCTCTAAGCACTGGGCTTCCAGGACTCAATCACACCTGAGGCCAGAGCCCCCTGAGGAGAGCGTCTGAGTGTCCAGACTTTGGAAGGCGGCTAAAGCATGTGCCCACAATATTCTCCTCTCCTCTGAAAGACAGAAGGGAGGGAAGAAGGAAAGTAGGCAGGGAGGGAGCGTCAGAGCAGACAGCATGGATAACAAAGCAGGGAGACAGGGGTCAAAGTGGTAGAAGCGGCCCAGGAGAGTGGAGCTGCGTTTAGAACATAGTGCTTCCCCCTCTCCACTATCGACATTTTGTTCTGGATCATTCTTTGTGGTGGAGGCTGTCTTGTGCATTGTAAGAATTTGAGCAGCCTCCCTGGCCTCTACCAACTTGATGCCAATAGCACTGCCCCACACAGTGGTGGCAACTACAGTATCAGGTTTTGCCACACATGCTCTGGGGGGCAGACAGCAGGGTTGAGAGGCCCTAGTTTAGATGCTACTGGGAGGAAGTCAGCTCTAGGGGAGGCCCAGGCCCCAGTGATGGTCCTGACATTACACCCTCAAACCCCACCTCTGCGCCCAGAGACTCGAGAGTCCAAGGAGTTACTTTTTCCTTGAGAATATTTTCTATTTTCCTCTTTTTTCAGACACTTAGGATGCAAAGGAACAAACATTGCAGTGTTTCCTTTGCCTGCCAACATTTTGTTTTATTTTCTGTTTAAACCCACAAGTGATGTGCGGAGGAGTTTCAGTGTCAACGTTTGTCGAGTTTTAAAACACTTAAAGATTCACATTGAAGTGCTCATTGGAGATGTTGTGTTGGTGGTGTTGTTTAAGATAGCAACATGTACTCCCCGCCTCCTTCCAAACACAAACACGGAAAGCCAGCCACCACCACCCCCTGCCCCCTCATCTCCATACTACCCAGCAGTGGGGTAGACATGAACTCCCAATGAAGAGCCCTCCCTGGCTTTCCCCGTTGGTGTTTCTAAGGGGGAGTTTGGTCCCCTTAGCCTGACTAAACACCTGCCACCTCACCCCATCACAGCCCCTTCCCTGGGTGGATAATTGACAGAGTCCCAAATGTCTGGGACTGGAGAAGGGATGGGGAGTCCCCAGGTGTTGCAAATAATGATTGTACTCAGCTGCTAACTAAAAGGTTGGAGGGTCAAGTCTGGTGCTGAGGAAGAAAGGCCTGGCAATCTACTTGTAAAAAAAAAATCATCCATTTTAAACCCTATAGATCTCAGTTCTACTCTGACACACATGGGGTCACCATGAATTGGAGCTGACTTCAAGGTGACTGGTTATTATAGGGGGTAAGGAGGAGGCTCTTGCATGGATTCTGAGGTGTGAAGGGAGGATCCCCTGTCTCCTGCATACCTAGCTACAGTTCCTCACCCCTCTTGTATGATCACACTGCCCCTGCTCCTGCCACCAGCCCTTGCTGGGTGGCAGCAACACCTGGTACATAAGGAAACAGACTTTGGAAACAGAGGGGTTTGATTTGTCCTCCCTGGGCATCCTCTCTGTGTGACCTTGGCAGCCAGTCCCTCTCTGAGTCTCCTGCTCGCCTAGTGGGGTTAGGGGAGACTTGGTTTGCTTGCTTGTGTGGTTGGGGTGGTTCCTTGGCTGGATATTTTCTGGGTAGCAGGGGAGTCGGGGGGACATTGCAGGCCAATCACCTGCTCTGTCCTAGGTCTCCTAAAAGTCAGAGCTTAAAACTCCTCCTGCCCAAACCTCAGAACCAGTGGTAGTAGCAGCAGGTGCCACTTGCCTAGTGGTGACGACATAGAGGGGTGGGGAGAACATGGTGGCCCCAGTAAGTGTCTTGTCAGGAAAGGGTTACAGAGGGCTGGAAAGAAAGCAAACCCTGAAGCTCCTGAGTGATCCCAGCAGGACAGGGAAGGTGACAGATGACTGGAGCTGGTGAATGCACTCAGGTGGAGGAATGGCACGCAGACTTTGCACTCCGCAGGATCAATATCTCATTGGATGGGTGAGTGGGAGGCTGAGAATGGCAATTGTGTGGACAAAGAAGAGACCCAGGAAGGGTCTAGGCACACAACCCATGGTGCTGGCCTCTGAAAAGTCCAGTGGGGCAGGTGGACATGAGGTGGGTGAGCTCTCAGAACACCTGGATCCACTGAGTTGTGAAGGCCAAGGCTGGGCTGATGGAGGCTGTGGTGGCTGTGGGGCCGCCAGGCTTGGGCTCAGGTGAGGTGCATTATCTGGCCACTGGTTAGCAAGTTCAAGGGGACTGGGGCTGTGGCCCTCAATTCCAGAGCGCTGTCTTCCAGAACTTGCCCTCTGCTCTCTGGCTCTCAGGTGGGTGCGGATATCCCTCAAGGACCTTTGAGTGTCTGAGGCAGTGCCGAGGGCTCCCTGCCCTGGGTCTGACACCTGGCAGCTGCTCTCTAGGCCAGGTGCTTGTGCCTTCCTGAGGGCTCCCAGGTGATCCTTCTTACCCTGTGCTTCCCTGGGAAGCTGGTCCTGAGGCAGATCGTAAGCCCTACCTGGCATGTGCCTGGTGACCTCTCATGGAGGAGCCAGGCTGGGTCCTTCTTGGGCCACAGAGGCCAAGGCTGGACCTGGGGGTGGCTGCCACATTGAGGGCCATGGGTCAGGGGTCCTCTCAGAGAGGATGACCAAGCAACCTCATGGTTCCTGCATCAACAGGAGGGCAGCATGGGGGTGGATGCCAAGAGAAGAGAGAGGTGGCTGCTACCTCTGTCACTCTGCCTTCTCTGAATGTGTTCATCCCACTGCTGTGTGTCTGGTATCCAATGTGGACAAAATGAACTCCTGTGCTGATGGCAGAAGAGTGGTGAGCAGTTTGGGCAGATGCTGAGGATGTCCTAGAAAGAGGAGCAGCCCGTCTGGGTCCCTGATCTCAATCTATGGAGTTAATACAGTTGACCCTTCTGAGGCAGCCAACCCTGCTACTTTTGATTTCTTGGGACACATCCCTTGCATTTCCCTGCTTAGGCTGCCTCTGCTGTGTCCCTCTGCCTGGGCCAGAGGCTGCCTGGTAGGGTACACACCCCAGCTCCCATCTCAGGCTCCATGTGGCTGCTCCCCTCAGGTCTGTGCCATGAGACATGGCCATGATCTGTCAGGATCTCCTTGGCCACCACACTGACTGGGACTTGAGAGAGGCAGGTTGGAGGCCTTTCCTTACCACATCCTTGATGCCCCAGGTGCCTCAGCCATGATCTCAGGGCTGCCCTTGACTCTGTTGATGGCTAACGGTGCCCTCTCCTCCCACCACCAGGTAAAGGCCATGATTGCTTTGTGTTAGGTCTTACGCAAACCCTCGTGCCCAGGCATCCTCCTCCAGTGCCTTGGAAATGGCCATGGAATATAAACGCTGCTCAACTTGACCTGCAACAAGCTAAGCTGACTTTCTCTGTTTCAACAGCATCACGCTCAGGGGTAAACCAGGAAGCCAGCGTCTGCGTCTGTATCTGTTGTAAAAATATAGGAAGAAGGTTTGAAGTGCCAGGCAAGGTGTTGGTTCCCTGGAAACACATGCCTGGAGGGGTGGTGACCAGTGGGCATGGGCCCTCCTCAGTCCTCCATGGGAGACCACTCCCTTCCTTTAGGCTTTCCTCACCTAAGACTTTTAGCTACGTTTTTTTCACCCTGCTAAAATCCTCTTGGAATAATCCGTTCCCAGTTTTTCCACCCCATACCTACCTCTGTGTGAGCTGCCTCTGGCTGGCCTGGGTTTAAGGGCATTTCAAATACAAATATGGCACCAGGGGCAAGGCATGTTGGCCCCACGTTCCATCGTCACGGCCACAAGCCCTCTTCAGGAGTAGGAAATTAAATCAAACCGTGGAGAGACAAGACCAATTGAAACCAGGGGCTCTGCAATTTCGGGCAAAGGTGGCTAGTGAGGCACTGTGCAAATAAATGCTCTTCCTGTTCCGGCACTTTCCACGGTCCTTCCTGTGTTACAGCACACAGGCGTGTGAGCGAGAACAGCCCATCTCCACAGACGTTGGATGAGTGGGTGGGCAAGGGGCTGAAGTGCAGTCTTACCTCCTGCTGCCTACACAGGGACATGATCAGTTGCATGTATTTCCCAACTTTCTTGTTTCTGATTCGAGCTGCTGGGTGAGGGCCAGCATGCTGCTTAGTCCAGGGAACCAGACGTACGTGTACTTCTGGCTTGGTCATGGCTCGAGCAGCCAACTGGTGGGAGCCAGAGTGCCGCAGCTCAGGATCAACCTTATTCCCGAGCTTTCACTGCCATATTCCTTCACTGGGTGTCCTAAAACCTGGTGCTCCCTGGTCCCAGGGAAGTTTTAAGCATGTTTATATTGGGGGATCCAGGAGCCAGGCTTCTTGCCTGAACCTTGCCAAGAATCTCAGCAAACACACTGCATATGTGTGAATATGTGCATTATGTGCCCAGTGTGTATATGTATGCATGTTTGACATGCACCCACACCCACACACATGCACACACACATGCACACATACACACACATACACATGCACACAACTGCACATATACACACACATACACAGACCCACAGGCACAAGTGTGCACACACATATACACAGACCCACATGCACATACATAAACATATATGCCTGTGTGCATACTCTCACACATGCATGTACACATTCACAAAACACACATATGCACATGCACACATGTACACATGTACACATATGCGCACACATACACGTCCATGAGCCATTTTCACATCCCTTTGAATGTAAGATTCCAAAGAGGGTAGTTTAGAGTTTGGACAGTCGAGAGCCATATAGATGGCAGAATACAGTGGGTGTTTTGGCTGTCCTCAGGGATGGGGATTCACATTTCTGACCCCATCTGGCCTCCTTTGCAGAGTGAACCCCCTGGAGGAAGACTCTACGTGGAAGGTTGTGGCCACTCTTGGATGTGCCTGAACACCCCAGTGACCATATGCGCAGTCAGGCTGGCACAGGACCAGATCTGGGGACTAAAAGGGGCTAGATTTGGAGCCTTCCCTGGCATTACATCATCCAAGCCATCACTGGATCCTGTTGTTAAGATAATAAAATGGACATCAGGAGAATGACGAGGAAGGGAAAAGGCTGGGAAAGGGGCATTTCAGATTGTGTGGGAGTGGGGCTGGGGCAGCAGGGCATGGATTTTGGATTTGTGTTCTGGTGTAGCCCCCTTTGTGAGAACATTGACTGAGGCTGGCAGTGGGGAACACAGCCTCTCCCGGGTCCCTGGTGCCACCTGCTCTCAGCTTGGGTACACTGTTCCCAGCATGGGGGTTGCAGGCATTGTGAGAAGTGAGCACCAGGCTGCACATGCAGGGTCCACACCTGTGTTTCAGGGCAGGTGGGCACACATGTGCCCACCCACATGTGCAAGGGTGTGTGTGTTTGAATTCAGAGGTGTGTACATGTGCATATGTCTAGGTGTTTATGTGTGCATGTGTGTGCAGGTGTCTGAGCATGCATGTACCTGTGCAGGTCTATGTGTGCAAGTGTGCACATGTGTATATGTGCATGTGCTCAGGTGTTTATTTGTGTGAACTCATGTGTGTAAGCATGTATGTGTGCACATGTACAGGTGTCTCCATGCATGTCTCCTGTGCAGGTGTGTGTATAAAAGTGTGTGCATGCGCACATGCACATGTGCATCTGTGTTTGTATGTGCATGTGTGTGTATGCAGGTGTGTGCATATTTTCCAGGTGTGTGTATGTGCGCATGTGCAAGTGTATGTGCGCACATGCATATACATGCATGCATGTGCATGCAGGTGTGTGCATGTGCATGCAGGTGTGTGCATGTGCTTACACATTCAGATATATGTGTGTATGTGCACATGAGGACTGTGGTGCCTGTGGCCCTGACTGAGGCTGAAGACTCATAGAAGAAAGGCCTATGAGAGACCCCTGCCCAGCTTCCTAAGGCACTTTGGCCCCATGTGCAAGATCAAGGCCCAGGGATGGCATGTGCATGTCACAGCATGAGTGTCTTTGGCCCTGTGCCTCCCTCTATTGGCCTAACTGTGCTGTGGTGCTTCCAAAGAAGCTGGAACCCCTCTGCCATCCCCTTGACCCTCTGCTCCATGCCTAACTTGTGCTGAGGGCTTTTGTGGCCACACATACTGGCCTTGTCCTTGCACCGGGACACCTATCGATCAGGCAGACACCCCCTGCCCTGACCGTCCCTGTTGTGGGCCTTTTAGGAGCGGTTGCACTGGCAGGGGGAAGAGAGAGTACTGCTGTTGCAAGAGGGACGCGCGTGAAGTGCTGCAGCCTGGCTGGGCACAGTGGTCGCCCTTTGTGTGGCCAGGCAGGTGACCTGCCTACAGGCCTGTCCTCCAGTGTCAGTTTAATTACCTTTCTCAGGACACCAGAGCGGAAAGTCATTTCCCTTGAAAGATGCTGGGAAGGCAGGCTCTCAGAGTCTGACTTCAGTCTGCCCAGAAGTCTGGGGGCGAGGGGGCCAATCTTCCCCAAGCTGCCTCTCAGGCTGCCCCCCAAAGCCTTGGCCCTTGGGGCTGTGGGATGCTACTATCCACCACAACCCCCAGAGATGCCAGCCCTTATCATTGTGGGCAGGGTAGATGCCATGTGTTTTCTCTCTGAATCAGTCCAAGGTGTGACTGGAGTGGGGAAGCTGTTGGGGAGAAGTGTCCAGAAGGCTGGCTGTGGTACAGCTGGGCTGACAGGAACATGGGAGATGGCTGGGGTGCCATGTCTTTGTGCTGGCACACTGAAACTTTCATTATGGATCCTGTTCTGACTATAAGCCATGGATTAAGTGTTTGAAAGTCTTTCCATAAGCTAAGAAAGGCCTGCCCTCTGTCATGCTGGATCATCTTATACTTAGTGGCTGACACGGCCCATCTCTGGGATTCAGGGGAGGGTGGAGGGCAGAACCCTTGGGTCCCAAAACAGTCCTGAGCCTGTTTGAGCAGATCTGGGTCTGCAGGCCAACCCCAGATTACTAAGCCCTCAGGCCCACTCAGCCTCAGAGTTTGGTTGCCTAAACTGAGCCTGGGGAGCCCCTTGGAAGGCTGAACTGGCCTGCTCCTCCCTAAGGATTAAGGGTGACACGAGGGGCCAGGGCACAACTCGGGGCACACTAAACTAGTCAGTTTGATTGTCATTGCCTGATTTCCCCACTGGTCCTGTTGAGCTTCTGCAAAGCCAGAGGAAGGAGATGGGCAGCAGGGCCCACCCTGGGCCAGGATGAATTGCCAGCTCGCAGAGGGAAATCTGAGTGATTGGGAGATGGATTGAATCTGTAGGATATCTCAGTTCTTGTCTTATATCATGTGCCACAAATATCATGCAACCCTCCCTGTCACCTCTCAGAGTCTGACAGCCCCCTCTGCAGGGCTTCTGGGAGGTTCTGGGAACCCTCTCAGGAGTTCCCGCCTCACTGAAGTCATGGTTGTGCACCCTGACTCATGGCACAATCAGGGGAGATATGACCACAGCCCAGTAGCAATGTGAGATCCACTGTGCTTGGAGCCAGGGGATCAATGACAAGCAGGAGCTGTAGAGTGGCTGGGGGGAAAGGAAGGTGTTTGTCTGGGGGTGGGGGACACTCAAACAATAACAATTCTAAGTGTAGGCCTGGCCATTTATTTTAAGGGAGCTGCCCCTGCCTGGCCAGGGCGGGCCTCAGGAGACCTCTGACGTGTGTGCCCTATCCTTTGTCCCCCAGTTGGTACCTGGTGGTGAGGATGCATGCCTGGTGGCTGAAGCTTCTGAAGTAAATAAAGCCTGTAGTGGTAAAAGCTAACAGAGATATTTCGGACAGGGCAGTCTAGGCAGCAGTAGGGCTTTGGTAAAGTGTATCTAGGCTGGTAGACCCCAGGAGAGCAGACCCTGGCAGCCAGGCTGAGCCCAGGCTAGGACCGAGGGGGCAGCTGACCCTGGAGGTAACCATCAGAGCTCCCTTTCTGCTTCTCTAAAGAACCTGTTCTATGTTTAGATTAGAAACAGGATATAGTAAACTTGTTAACGTGTTAGAATCTTGTTTTGAGACAACATAAGTGGGTGTTTGCTCCTCTTTTCTCTCTGTCTGTAATATAATGCCTTAATTAGCACTTGGACTCCGGAAGCAGGTCTAGGGGAGGCAGAGGCTGGGGAGCCCAGGACTGCAAGTGGCATTGTAGACCCAGGTCCTCGTGGAGCCTGGGGTCGGCTGACCAAGGCAGCTGTGCAAAGGCCCTGAGGCCATCTGGAACCACCATCCCTGCCTAGATAGGGTGAGGTCCAGGAGCAAACTTCTTCAAAAAGTGGGGGCAACAATAGTTCCCATGCCAGCATCAATCTATAGAAAGTGACGTTGGGGGTCAGGGTGTATGTATGTGTGACATTATTTGTCCTCTTATAAAAGGCTTTTATTTTAAAAGCCTTGTGGCCCAGAGGAAACCAACCTGGAGCTATTTTCAGGATCAGGCTCCAAAAGCTCAGCTCTTAATTAAAACAAAACACAGTAGGAACAAACTTTGGCCTATAGGCCCCCCACCGGAACAAAACCGTTTCTGCTGGGGCCACAGGGCTGCACTGTCACCTGGCTGTAGGCCCTGCTCACCAGCCGCTGGCCGCCCCAGCCCATGGCCAGGGCTGGACATGTGGAACAAATGGCACCAGTGACAAATGAACATGCTGCAAGTGCAGAGACACAGATGTGCAACAAGCACCTCACGAGGGGAGCCCAGGGTTGGCCAAGGGAACCCCGGGCAGGACCACAGCCCAGTCTCACCTCAGGGGACAGTGGCCTCATGCAGACATGGCCCAATTCAGCTACCTAGCCTAACTCAGTCGGCCCAGGGGGTCCTCCCTCCAGCGAGCATCCACTCTCCGCGGAAGCTGAGACCCCGGAATGCTGTGGCCTGGGTGGGAAGTAGAGGGAAGGGGGGAGCTGTAGCCGCGTCAATAACCTCGGTGATGTATTGAGTGAAACATCATGAAAAATGAAAGCCAACCCTGCTCTAATCTCCTCGAACAAAGGCCTTTCAGTGGACCAGAGGGCGCAGGCGGTGGGTAGCGCCCAGATCTTTCATATTAAATGTGCACCCGGCAGAATATGGATCTTATTAGGAGAGCGACGCTGTACTGCAGCCACTTTCCTGCACATGGGATCCAAGAAGGGCAGCCAGTGAGGGCTGCTGTCCTGCCGCTGCTAGCTGAACCCTGGCCAGGAGGATGGCATATTCGGGGCTGCCTGGTGGCAGCTTCCGCCTGCCCACCTGCCCACCTGCCTGCGAGGAAGGCTCCTCCTCAACTCCCATTTGGGTTTGAAACAAACAAAGCAGGCCTCCAACTCCTCCTAATCAATTTCTCCCATACCTAGGCCCTGACGCTATCTTTGGAGACAATCTTCTTTGTCTTGATCATTGCAACCTGGTGTCCGTAAGGAACCCCAAAGCACCCCATCCTGGGAGAGACAAGTGTCTGTGGATCTCTCCAGAAGGGTCAGCTGTCAGACAAGAGTAGCTTTTCCCTCTTAGGATTTTTCATTGATCACAGACCTCAAGTGATGTCTTTTAAGAGCTCTGCCCTTGGGTGCACACGGGGCCTCTTGAAGGCGACACAGGCTGTCCTGAGGCCCCTTGCCATTCCCTGAGAAGTCATGGAGAGGAGCTCAAGGTTTGGGCAGAATAAACAGAACTCAAGTGCCTACAGGGGGAATAAAGGATCATTATGTGAGTGAAAAAAATGAGCCATCTTGACTCAACAAACACCACAATCCTGCCTTTTTCCAGAGTCAGCCCCCGCCACCAAAACCAGCCCAGGAGAGGAAATCAAATTTAGGGGATTCCCTTACTGGCCAGGATGGCTAATTTAATAAGGGGTGGAGAGATGCTGTTGTATTTTATTTTGTTTCTACTTTGAGCAGGTTGAAGCCTTCCTGTAGGGCTCAGGGAGGCTATGCCTGGGAATGTGGGCCAGCCTGTCCTTGCAAATTCAAACCAGGAGCACGCGGCGGCCACAGCCTTTTTAAAAACAGGGGTGCAAGGATATGAGTCTGTAATAGGGATTCTGAAGGCATAGGGGACACTACAGAAGGGGGCTTTTGTGCCCTAGGCAGCAGGAGCAAACAGCCAAACCCTGCAGAGGAGAGATCCACCCCTCTCGGTTCATTGCATTCTTTGGTGCCAAGCATGAGATGTTGAATTGACATGCGGTTGTTCTTGCATGCAGGTTGTGGGATTTCCCCAATTTATGGGCCACAGAGTCCCAAGTCTGGGTATTGCTTTTATCTGGGACCCCATTGCCCATCTCAAAGATGGAACTTCGGTGCAGTTCTTCTCTGAAGAGTGCATGCATCCTTGGCACGTGGGGCTGGGGGCTGGGCCTATGGGAGCTGGGGTACAGAGAGTCCTTGGGACTGCTGGAACAATGCAAAAAAAAAAAAAAAAAAAAAAGCAGTTGCCATTGGGTCAACTCCGATCCATATGTGTCAGAATGAAACTGTGCTCCATAAGGTTTTCAATGGCTGATTTTTCAGAAGGTTGATCACCAAACCTTTCTTCCAAGGAATCCCTTTTAGTTAGTAGTTGAGTGCTTAACTGTTTGTGTTATCTGTTGTTGTTGTTGTTATGTGCCGTCAAGTCAAACCCGACTCATAGTGACCCCTCCTTGGGTTTCCAAGGCAGTATCACTATGGAAGTAGGATTGCCCAACCTTCCTTCCGAGGAGTGGCTGGTGGGTTTGAACCACCAGCCGTCTGGTTAGCAGGCAAGTGTCTTAGCCACTATGCTACCAGAGCTCCCACTTGTGTTATCTAGAGACTGCAAATAGGAGAACATAATTAGCTCATGGTTCAACCAAGGCTTCTCTAGGCCTCTGTCAGATTTACAAAGGTGTAATACCTGTGCAAAGTGAAGTGAGGTCAGCAGGATAAAGCGCTTTCTCCAGACATGCGGGTATCCTGGAACCCAAGAAGCCTTCATTGAGGAGGCAGCACCTCTGAGATACAGTCTTACCACCTCTTCTCTCCTGCTGCCTTTCAGTCTGTGTGGCAGAATCTGTTTCCCAGGAACAGAAGGCCCAGAGCCTTCTCAGGTTCCATAGATAGAGTGAGGTGGATTAGAAAACAGCCCCCACCCTCTGTCCCCTCTACTCACTCCCTTGGGATATTGAAGGAAAGGGTTAAAGTGCAACTGGGATGCAGAGGTGAGGTCGGCAGGTTGAAGGACCTCCTCTGCCTTGTGTCCAGTGTGATTCTGTGGGCCGTGGGGATGCTGAGTGGATGCCAGGGCCAGCCATGTAAGTGGACAGCACACAAGTTCGAGTCTAAGCACTGAACTTACAGCTCTGGGCCTTCCTTGAGTGGGCATGCTACTTCTCTTCTTTTCATTTGAAGAAATAAGGGACATTCGTGGCTTGTCAGGATGAACCAGGCGGAGTCTGTATTATTTGTGTATAGAGTATGTTCTATTCTGGACACCATACAGCACATGTGATGCCTGGGGCACCGTGCCCTACTCTGTCCTGTCCCTCTATGGGGACTCCTCCCTCCCCCTCAGGCTCTCTTTGGAACTCCTTGTCTCTGGAGACTGACTTTGGGGCAGGGCAGGGGAGGAGTCACTGGCATCAGGTGTGAAGGCCCCATGGGTATCTCCTGGGACAGTGCTGAGTGTGGGACTTGGGACCAGAAGGCCAGCTGAGAGGAGACTGGAGTGGCACGGGCAGAAGCTCTCCCCTCTTCTGGCCCACACACCTGTTGTGCCTTCACCTGGGCCATTTGTTCCCATGTTCTCTAAATGTGCCCACTCTTGACTACTGGACAGTGGATGTGCTGAGAGCAGGTGATGGGCAAGACAGAGATGGTGGCCAGTGCTGGACCCTCTGCTTATTTACAGCCATCACATCCCAGGGCCTGCCTGTCTGCTCTGGCCTTCCTGCCTGGTCCCTGGGAGGGGAAGAATGACTGAGGACTATGCATGGGGTCACATGTCCAGGCTCGAGACATACTTGCCACTTAGTGTGTGATGCCCCCTCTCAAGTTTTGGGGAGCATTGGCAAGCTGGGGGTGCCCTCACTTGCCTGGGTCAGTGAGAGATTATGCAGGCCTCCTTGGAGGATACAGAAATGTTGACAGAAGTCCTCTCCTTCTCTGTCTGTCTGGAGGACGCTGCAAGGGAAGTTGGGCTCCAGGCAGCAGCAGGGCCCACATGAGCCAGCTCGGAGGCGGGGGTCATTGGGTA
>NW_006921723.1:6514501-6590857 GCF_000298275.1 Orycteropus afer afer
CTCTGGAAAAATCACGCTCAGCTGACCCAAACCAAACACAGCTCTGCCGCACTGCTCTTTCCCAGTGGTTCGCCATTCCTGCCTCGCTGAGGCCTGGTCAATGGCAAAGGCAATGTGTCTGCCTTGACCAGGGCATCCAGCACTGAGGGTACCTTCATGTTGCTCAGGCTGACACTGGGTTCTTCTTGAGAGCCCCTGAGCTGACCAGAAGGGCCAGAAGGAGAAGGATGGGCACAGGGCTGGGCACCCACATGTTCTCCCTTATTGGATCTCCCAGACAGTACAGCCAGCTTGAGTTTCTGTCCAGCCCTTCTCTTGGGGCTATCAAGTCTTGGATATTATGTCCTCTGACCTTGGCAGCACAGCCACACAAAGGGGAAACTGAGGCTCCAGATGCCATGCTCTTTGTTTCAGGTCACTCAGTAGCCCACCAGCTCCAAAGGGCAGAGCAGGACACAAACTTGGAAATTATGCCCCTTGAACATGGCTGGAGCCTGAAAAGGCTTTGGGGAATTTGTGAGTTTTAGGGAGTAATTATGTGGGTCCCTTGAGCCAGGCACCATTTTGTTTTGTTTTTTAAAGAGGAGAAAGAAAATGTTTCTCAGGGCCTTCCCTCTCTGGTTGGGTGCTGTTTGCTGTCGTTGGGGCAGCTTGGATATTGGTAACTTGTTGGCCCGCGAGAGGCGGGTGCAGCGCTGCGGCCCCTTGGCCAGCGCGGGTCCCAGTGCGGCGATTCATTAAGGACTCCAAGCCTTTGTGGGCCCTGCTGCGGCCCATGGCTGTCACGGGCTGTACGGCATAATGACAGGGCATTAGAGGCCCGAGAGCAATTAACAGGCTGCTTAATTAGCAAGAGAAATTAGAGTTTGAGTGGCTGATCTTCGCTTAAAGACTCGTGGAAAGCTGGGGCAGTTATCTGATTATGCATTGATCCCAGCTAACCTCCTCCTTCGGGAATTCTCTCCCTCACTGGCATCTGTGAATATACAACTGTTTAAATATTCCGAACTCAACTGTCTCAATAAACACGGGGAGAAAGGGGCCCATTGTGGGCCAGGGCTGCTGGCCTCCCTTTCCCGGCCAGCCAGCTCTGGGCCCCGGAGGCGGCAGCAGGTACCCATCGCCCTCGCCACCTGCGCAGCCACTGGGCAGCGCCTGGGAACAATGCCCTCCGGCCAGGCCCCAGGCGAACTGGCCACAGCTGCCAATCCGGCCTCTGTCTGTCTTCGTCCCAGGCCTCCCCCTGCCCTTGCAGGCAGGCAGGCTGCCGGGCGGCTCCGTCACTCCCTGTGCTGCTGGGGACAGCTGCGGGCAGGCAAGGGCAACCATTGCACAGATGGAGATGGTGAGGCCCAAGGAGCTGGCTGGAGCCACACAGTGAGTGACCAGGGTGCCTTCAGCAAGGGGAGTAGATAGTGCATTCTGGCCTCCCATAGAAACAAGCCCACGCTTACCTGGCATAGTGACAAAAGTCCCTGGATGGGCTTTGGGAACCCAGGGCTGTGGGATGGTACCTGGAAGCCTCCTTCGCCCATTCCCTCTCCTTCAGGGAGGCGGAGTACGTGTCCATGGCCTCCAGTCCTGAGCTCTCATGAGGACAGTGAACCAAAAGGAAGATGCTTTTAGAGAAAGGGGAGGGACATCAGCTTACAGCATGCCCTGGAGGATGGCCCACAGGTAGAGATGGGGAGGGTGTTCCAGGTGTTGGGAACAGTGCTTGCAAAAGCACTGAGGCAGGAAAGTGTGTGCAGGGAACATTCCAGTAAGCTTGTGATCCTGTGGGTCAGGGGTACAAAGTGGAAATGGGCTGGGGGTGCCCACCCTCTGTGACCACCCTCCCTGGGCATTCTGGCAAACCTAGGGGGTGGGAGAAGCACTTTGGTTTGCCATTGACTGAACTGAGTGGACCGGGGAAGACAGCTCCTGGGGAACTTGAGAGCCAGACAGCAGGACCCAGCTGCAACCCAGTCCTGGGCCCGTTTTTGGGGGAATCTTGTCCCAACCCCATGGCTGAGCCCTGCCAGGGCCTGGGGCTGGAGTGTGGCCGTGAGAACCAGGCTCAGACCTCGTTTTAAAATGAAAAGGGAAAGGCAGAAGAAAAAAAGAGAGAGAGAGAGAGGACCCGTCGGCCTCTTGTTTTGCAAAACTCAAAATAGATTTCAGCACTGCGCTTTTTAAAGACGAATCTTTGCGCTCCCCGGCGATCCTCGCTTGACCTCTCTTGGTTTTTGGCAAGAAGAGCCTGTGAGGACTTGGCACTGAGTTATTGAAAATGCAGAACAACGGTGCGCAAACTTTGCCAGACGCCGGTAGATGTCAGTTTCTTGAACTTTGCTTTCCTTGTTTGCTACATCTGATATCATCTTACCCAGACGATGCCCTCTCGAGATAGAACCCCCCACCCCTAACTCAGGGGGTGCAGCCCTGCACCCCGTGTGATGCTTCTCCGGATCTGTATGTCTGGGAAGAAAGACTCAGCTCCCGGGTACGAGGGGGGGGGGGGTGGAATCTTTGCTGAGCTTCGATGATTAGACCTGGTTTCTGGTTTCCTTCTGGGAGACTAGCAGATCCATTCTGCCTGTAAGATGATAGGGATGCTCAGGGCCACCTCACTGCCTCGGCGTCAGGGACCCTGCAGAGCTGGGACAGTGGGGCCTATGTCCCTGCATGGAGGAGAGGACAGACCTGTGTCTGTGACAGGAGCTGGGGTGCTGTGTGGTGCGAAGAACCTAAAACTATCCTGGGAACCTAGCCCCAACCTCCACCCGCCCAGTACAGGGGGACGGTAGGGAGGTGGGCTGATCAGAAACCACCAATGGGCATTTGGCTGCTCACAGGGGTTCTTAAGCAGAAAGCCTGGTGGCATGGTCCCGGGGGAGGGGGCTCTAAGGTGGGGATCAGGCCTGGAATCTGTGGCTACTCTCTCCTACCCCCCAGCTTCCTGTCTTAATTGCTAACTCCTGAGAAGAAGGCCAGGCTGTTTGCATTCATGGTGCTGAATGAGAAAACTCTGCCTGGGGTCAGCCCCAGGAATGGGGACCAAGCTCACATTCTGGGTGAGGGAGAGGATTGCTGTGTGGTGCTTAAACATCAGGAAAGAATCTGGTGAATGACTTATCGTTACAAAAAGAGAAGCAGAGAACAGACGTTTGAACAGCAGGCAGCCGAGCCTCTGTTGATTGCTCTCAGCACCAGTGCCTGATCTGGGACGATCGGGGCAAGTGGTCCACTCTGCCTCTTGACTGAGCACAATGAGGATGGAATTAAAGGTGTTTGGGGTTTGCTCCTGAGCTCCTCTCCTCTGAGGCCCGAGGCCCAAGCTTCTTTGGAAATGGAAGCCCAGTGTCAGAACCTTGAAAGAATTCCCAGCACGCTCCACGCACAGGGCACAGAAGGCAGCCCTGCCCAGGACATTCCCTCCCACAGGGGTGACCTGCAGTGCCGGCGTAAGGCCTTGGGGCTCCAGTGCGGGCACTCAGAGGGCAGTCGATCCTCACAGTTTGGGGTGATTGAGATTTTGTGAAAGGAAATGTCAGGTAGAATGGAAGCACACAGGGGGTTTAGAAATCATGTGGGTCCAAGGTATGTGTGACTATGTGAGAGTGTGTGCAAGTGTGCATAAGTGTGCAAGTGTCAGAATGCATTGTGTGCAGTGTTGAATGTATGCATATCTAAGAGTGTATTATGTGTGTGTGTGGGAGTATATATGTGTGTGAGTGTGTAGTGTATGTATATGTTGTGTGTGATATTGTGTGTGTATTGTATATGGTGTATGTATGATTACAAGTGTGTATGTTTGTACATGTATGTTTGTGTGTATCTGTGCATGTGGGAGTCCTGTGTGTACACAGATATACAAGTAATCCCTGATATCTAACATCCTCCCTGGGGAAGGACAACGAGCCAGCCAGAGGCTCTTTCCAAGGTCAGTGTCTTGCACCCTCCTAGGGTGCAGCCAGCTGGGTGGGGTGCATTATCTCTGGCATGGGCTGGTGTCTCCTGCCCAGATCCTTTACTGAGCACTGGCTAGAGTTGGGACTGGCATTCTTCCTTGCTGAGGAGCACTCAGCTCAGGCATGGGATGAGACCCTTCACTGACTGGAGACTGGTGGGTTCATTAGGTGACAAGCAGGCTGTGCTCCAGGGTAGACCTGACCTGATGGGGCAGTGGATCTGGGACACAGTAATGAGGCTCAAAGGCTCCCACCTGAGTTCCTGATCCCCGAATTGATAGATGTCACCGCAGGCTCAGCCTGCAGAGGAGGGGTGACATGGGCTGGGGAGCCCCTCCACAGTGAAGCAGGCCTACTTCACTCAGTTTTTCCATCACTTGGCTTTGTTCTGGGGCTGATGGGTCCAGTTGCCAGATGGGGGAGCAGCCCTGGTTCCTGCACTGGCCTTGGTGGGAAGGGGCTGGTACGGGTAGAACGCACACTGTTTGTCTGCAGCTCGGGAAGCCCCTGAGCAGGGCGGGTCTGCGGGCTCTCACTTGTGCCCCCTCTTGGCTGATGATCGCCTGCTTGGGCCGGGGTGGGCACAGCCTTAGTTTCTTCATCTGGAAAGGGTGGGGGCAGCATTTCCCCCTCAGAGGGGCGACACACGTGAATGAGAGAGAGCCTGGAGCCCGCCCTCTCTCCACTCTGCTCACTGCCCCCCTGCACCATCATGCGTCCTAACCAGGAAGTGGGGACGACATGCGAGCAGTGTCCAGAGCAGCTCTGAGAGTGGCACCAAGCCAGCTTCTCCCCACAGACGCTCACAATTTGGGGCCTGGATTGGTGGGAACCCAGGGCCTTTATCACAAACTCAGCTTTCCTCTAGGTCACTGGGGGGACCCTGCCAATATTTTGAGTGGAGGCAAAGGCCCCTCAGCCACTCAACCCTGACCCCCTAAAGCAGCAGAAACCCTTGGAAGGGAAAAAAGGATTTGGGTTCACACTTGTCCTATGCCAGCAGGCCCGGTTCTCCTCCTTTTCCTCTCTATGTATCTATACCTGTGTGTATGTGTGTGTGTGTGTGTGTGTACACATGTTGTTGCTGTTAGTTACTGTCAAGTAGATTCAAATACATGGTGACCTCACGTGTGTAGCGTGAAATGCTCATAGGGTTTTCAAGCTGTGACCTTTCAGAAGCAGGTTGGCAGGCCTGTCTTCTTAGGCACATACCTATACATGTATGTATAGGTATGTGTGTTGTTGTCGTGTGCTGTCGAGTTGATTCTGACTCATAGAGACCTCATGTGACAGAGTAGAAATATCCTATTAAATTTTCTTGGCTGTAATCTTTATAAGATCAGATTTCCAGGTCTTTCTTACATGGAGCCAGTGAGTGGGTTCAAACTGCCGACATTTTGGCTCTAGTCTATTCTGTATAATCTATTTAATATAATACATTATTTATATTAAAATGATTGATACTTTTCTCTTTATGAGAAAAGAGATTTTCATTCTATGGAAAAAATAAAGGGGATGGGGAGAAACACAGGCCTATAGAAGGAAGAAAGCCCTAGCCCCCCTAAATCCCCATCTGCTCTGAGGAGCCCCACCCCATTGCCATTGCCCTTAGGGTTGTGGTGAACAGGGAAGGTGGCGCTCATTGCATGGACAACAGTGCCCCGGCCCTTTAAGGAGCCTCTGGGCTGCTGGGCAGCTGGGCTTAGTGGGCAGTGCCATGGAGGCCCTGGCCCTGAGGTTTTGGAATGTCCTAGTGAAAGTTTAGGGGCTCTGGTAGCTTAGTGCCTAAGGCACTTGACTGCTAACCAGAAGGCTGGAGGTTCAAACCCACCAGCCACTCCTTGGAAGGAAGATGGGGCAATCTACTTCCGTAGTGATACTGCCTCGGAAACCCAAGGAGGGGTCGCTATGAGTAGGGTCCTACTTGACAGCACATAACAACAACAACAGTGAAAGTTTGCCTCAGAAACTTTTACAGAAGGGGATATGTAAAGCCTATTCCAGACCCTTGCCCCCAGTGACACACCCACTCCTAATTTGTCCCCCTGCAATTCACAGGCCATGCATCAGGTCTCTAGGACCATCTGTGGTGGGGGTCAGGGTCTGTGGGGTGGCAATGTCCCAGAACTCAGTAAGAAGCTGCCCTTTTCTGTCATGCTGCATCCAGGCTGGCCAGTCCTGGGGGCTGCACACAGGTTTGCTGAAGCCCCCAGACAGGTAGCGACTCCAGTGTATGGGGCCATGGCACTGTGAACCACAGCAAGGCCCAGCTGACTTGGGTCAAGCCAGTGGGAATTTCAGGAACTGGTACTCTCCCCGGAGGCCACGAAAGGGGCCAGTGCAAGTCCACCTTTGTGCTCCATGTCCCAGTGTCCCCTTTGCAAATCACACATCAAATCCAACACAAAGCAGCGGCTCCCAGGCTCCTGGGATGAGGCTGAACGCTTGGGCCAAGGATGGGCACTGTGAGGGCTTGTGAGGCATTGCCGATGCCACTGGGGAGCCGGCTCGCAGGCCAGCCTCATAGTGCTTCTCCTCCGAGCTCTCTCTTGAAAGGATTAACTGTTACCACCTCCTCATACTAATCTGCGTTTCAGAGATTTCGGGGAGGGAAGGGGTCCTTCTTCACAACCACTGTCCACTCCTCTGCCTCTGCCCCCCATTGTGCTACCTGCTTTTGGGGATCTGGATCTTTGCTGGATCACTTCGTAAGAGCTCATTAGTGATACAGCCTCACCTCTGTTCCATCGGCAGCTCTCTCCCCTGCAGCCATGTGTCTTGCTCAGTTGTGGGGTGGTTGGTTTTTCTTTTTTTTTTTTTTAAGGGGGCTTACATCAGTTTCTAATTTTTTTGCCGTCAGAGTGCTCAGCCTGCCCCTTAGCCTTCCTGCCTTCTTTGTGGTCGTGTGGAGAACGTCCTTCCCTTGCAGGAGATGATAGGAATATTCACTGGAGATTCCCGGGTGCGGTGTGATGGATCGGCTCTGTGCATCGATGACGGGACCGTTTATTCTGAAAACTTGATCATTTATTATGAAAACTTGGTCGCTCATTCTGGCGTGTGGGAGAGAGATGCTTAGAGGTTCGTCACACTGGGCGAAGCCAGGGCTGACTGAGGTCCTTTTTTTTTTCTTTTTTTTTTTTTTTCCCTGTAACTACGGCGAGGAGCTGGCTCCGATCTGCTTCCTGGAGCCTGTGACTTGAGTACGAATGATCTTATTGTTGTTTATAGTTGTCAATTATTTTTTGGTGTGTATTGTCTCTGGGCTATCTATCATGTACTTAAATTCATAGAAAAACAGGGTTCCCCTTCTAGTTCCTGTTGAGTGAAGCTTTTCTTCTATTTTTCAATTCCCAGATAAGATTTGGAGTCATAATCTCAAGTAAAACAAGAACAATTATTTTCAAATGTCATTACAGGTTTAGGTTAAATATAGGGCAACCAAAAGTTCTGTGTTTTTTCATTCTTTTCGTCTGGGAAAATGGTATGTCCCTCCATGCAGTCAAGGTTTTTTAAAATGTTTTTCATTCTGTAGTTTTGTGCAGAGAGCCCACTCTATTTTTCATTATGTTTACTTCAAAGTATTTTAGTCTGAAAGTTAAAAACATTTTTTTTTAAGTAGAAAGAATTAGTATTCTTATATCCTTCTACCGCGGGTAAAATAAAATAAAATAAAATGAATGAGACAATTGTAGAAATGATAACCAAATGTTTCCCTGCCAGTGAAAAAGTCACAGACAAGTACTCGTTGGTGTACGCCAGGCTTCAGGCGATGAGGTGGGGCACCCCCACTTTGAGCACGGTTAGGGTGAGATGGGTGGGTGCTGGCAGCTCCAGGAACCTGAGGTTCTCAACTCTACAAGCCCCTCGGGGCAGAGGCCAGAGCCCCTTCCCTGTGTCTGGAGTGATGGGCTGCCCCGTGTTCCCAAGCTTCTTTCCAGGGCTCCCCTGCTTCTCCCCGCAAACATGATCTCTTCTCCGCTCCCCGAGAGAAGGCAGCCTGCTCTCCGTAAGCCTGTTAAATTAGCCCTGTAATACTTAAAATGCTAGTCCGTTTAATATGTAAACAATGACAATTTTTTTTTTTCAAAGGGTTTAGGATTTAAATTAGTTTTTTAAAAACCCAATTACTGCCATTTAATTCGGGAGGAGAGCGTTCTTTATGTGTTAATTATATAGCTGGGAAATGAACAATCAAGGGCACAATGGGGCATCAAGGGCGCTTTTTACAGGTTTAAACTTATTTATCTGGGTTTGGGAGATGGAGTCGCTTTGGTGTCTGTAGCAGGAGCGGGGACAGTGGGCCTTGGAGGGTGGATGTTGGAACCAGGATGAAGGACAACAGTGCCCTGTACAGGGAAGGAAATGTGGTCATTATGTCGTCTTATTATTATGACTGGTGGTTACAAAGTGTCAGAACCTGGACTTGGTCCCTAAATCCTGCCCAGGGGACTCTGCAGTCGGCAGGCAAAGGAGACTTGGGCCTGATCACAGCAATGCCATGGGCCCCTGAGGGGTCTGCTTGCTTGTTCAGAACCTACCAGAACTTGCCGGGGGGGTGGGGAGAGCTGCAGAGGGAGGTCTCCCCGTGAGG
Organism: Orycteropus afer afer; assembly: GCF_000298275.1. Lineage (NCBI taxonomy): Eukaryota > Metazoa > Chordata > Mammalia > Tubulidentata > Orycteropodidae > Orycteropus > Orycteropus afer. The sequence continues at coordinate 6,523,049 of NW_006921723.1, forward strand.
AGCTCATGGCCTCAGAGCCTGGATAACAAGGCCAGGATGTGGGGTGGCGATGGTGGTGAAAGTTCCTCCACGCTGCCCAGAGGAGTCTGACGGCCCCTTCATCATGTTCTCGTCTTCCCAGCCCACTTGTCTAAGCTGAATCTAGCATCCTTGGAACTGACGTGAAGCCCTGGGCAAGTCAGCACCTCTGCTTCCTAAGAGAGAGAAAATAATTTATTTAAAACTGAATTTAGTATTATTATTTAAAGATGAGCCACAAAATATACTGAGGCCTAGGCCCCATCCCAGAGATTTTTATTTAATGGGTCTTAGATGTGGCCTGGGCTTGTGTGTGTGTGGTAAATATACATGTAACAAAATATTTGACATTTTAACAATCTTGACGTGTACAGTTCAGTGAAATTAATTATGTTCATCATGTGCAACCATCACCCTGATCTATTCCTAAATTATATCATCATCCCTCATGGAAGCTCAGCGCCACCTAAGCACTGAGTGCCCCCCAGCTCTGTGCTTGCCTGTTCTAGGTATTTCGTAGAAGTGAGAGCATACAATGTTTGTCCTGTTGTGACTAACTTATTTTGCTCAGCATACTGTTTTCAAGGTTCATCCATGTTGTGGCACGTTTTAGGACTTCATTTCTCTTCTGGCTGAATGATAGATATTCCATTGTATGGATGGATCACTTTTTGCTTATCCACTCATCCACTACTGGACATTTCAGCTGTTGCCACCTTTCGGCTGTTGTGAATAGTGCTATGGTGAACACTGGTGTACAAGGATCTGTTTGTGTCCCTGCTTTCGGTTCCCTAGACGAGGAATTGCTAGGCTGTATTGATCATTCTAGACAGGAGCCCTGGTGGCACACTGGTGAAAGCAGTTGGCTGCTGACCCAAAAGTTTAGCAATTTGAAGCCACCAGCCGCTCAGCAGAAAAAAGATGTGACAGTCTGCTTCAGTAAACATGTACAGCCTTGGAAACCTTATAGGGTTGCTATGAGTATGAATTGGCTTGATAGTAATGGATCTGGTCATGGTGATTCTATGTTTAACGTTTTGAGGAACCGCCCACCAGCCTGAAAAAACAGAACTTATTTTTCAAGCAAGTTGACCCTTATTTGGTCCAAAATTCTTTAAGGAGCTGCCTGGCAGAGCGGGTGGGGAGTTCTATCTTCTGGAAAGAAGACTGGGAAGCCAGGTCCAGGTGGGGTGGGATAGAGACAGACACAAAAGCCCAGGGTGGCTGTGGCAGGCTTGAAGAGCTATCTGTCTCATGACTTGGGATCCCAGCCTCCTGCCAAGGCAATAACTGCACTTCTGCTACAAAGTTATTGGGAACAAACCTGGAATAAACACCCTCACCCCATGCTGCATCCCACAGCCAAACGAAGGCAAAGGTTTTCAAGGACAGCTGCTGGGTCTCACACCAACTGGGTCAAAGGCAAGAGGGCTTCTTCTTGCTCACGTGCCGCTCACATGCCCCAGGTATGGTGAGTGGGGTCAGAAGGCCTGTGCATAGAAGATTTCCAAATGATGTTCCTCATACAGAAAGGACAAGAGAACTGTGTCCATGGGGAGAGAGTGGGTCCAACAGAGTCCCCTGACTGGTTAGACGTGGTCCAAGTTAAGGATGGAAAGGTGCCACTGGGACAAACAAGGACCTTGTAGGGGCCGAGTATGCTGTACCAACCACACTCCTCTTCCTGAGATCTCTGGGGTCATAACCTGTCTGCACTGGGGCTGCTAAGAGCAACTCCAACGGCATCTGTGACCTGTGGAACCACCTTTTGCCAATGGGGAAATGGGAAAAAGAGCTGTGAAAAGTAGCTGGAAGTCATGGAGGCTAGAGGGCTCGTGACCTCGTGGGTCCAGGAGAAGAGTCCCGCGTCAGCATCACACCCAGAGTGAGCGGGAACGGCTGAGATTAAGCGTAAAGCGATTAGACAACTTATTTTTCTTTGCTAAGACATTAGCTGGTCAAAAATGACAAAAATGCCCTAAGCCGCAGTGGGGGCCTGGGGAGCAAACAGGCAGCCTTTTGTCTGATGGTGGGCCTGACCACCCTGGCCTGCGTGGGGCACCCAGAAACCCACCGCCCCTCAGAGGGAATCGCCGTGTTAGCAGGGGGATTAGACGTCCTAGCTGCCAGAGTGGCACGGAAGCCATTGGCCACCCACAGGCCAGGACTGCAGAAGCCCACGTCCATACACTGACCCCCCTCTGCCCACAGGTCAGAAGTGGCTAGGAGGAAGGACCATGTTCTTATGGAGCTGGTTACCCACTTATTTGGGGAACTTTGGAGTCCCCCTAGCCCATTCCACCCGTCAATGAGGGCATGAGTTGCCTTATGGCTCCGTACTCTGGCCTTGGTGAACTTTGACCTTGGGGGGCTCACCATGATGTTGCCCTCTATCTTCCCAGACTCTGGGGCGGGGGGCCAGGAGAGCTGGGTGGGGCCCTTGGGAAGGCCACCTCGGTCCCTGGCTGTGGGTGGGAAGTGTGAGCCCCAGGAGGCCCTTCCCTGCGCCAGCTCTTCCTGTCTTGCAGACACTCCATCGGCCCGACATTTTCTCAAGATAAGAAAACACATGAGCCCACATTTCTTATCTGAGGGCAAACAATGAACTTGCTGGGCCCATACTGAGAAGGGGTTCTCAGAGCAAATTCAATGCAAGCTCCTTGGCCAAGGGCTCTGTGAAGTGATTGATGGCCAAGGCCAAGGCGAGCCAATGGGCTCAGGGTTCTGACTCTCAGCCCCAGCCCAGCCCAGCCACACTGGCTTTGTTTGCTCACAGGGCCGTGGGACAACTATCTCCCCTCATGGTGGGCATAGGCCTGCTGCCCAGTCCTCTGACCCCTCAAAGCCCTGCCACACTGGCTTGTCTGCTAGTAGGGCTGTAGAGTGGACTGTCCCCTCCCCCGCCATGTTGGGCAGGTGACACAGCAGCTGTGTGTCTGGCTCGTAACCGGAGCCCACCTGCCAAAGCGCCCTGGTATAGCAATGACAATTGGAGGGTCTCCTCCTTGGCCTCTGAGCGCTGGCATTGTGGGTCTGGAGCACACCCTCCTGGGGCTTAAGCATAATTATAGGGTCAGGTTACCCCGCGAGGGAAACAGGTATTTGCCTTGTTTGGTCCTAACCTCCTCCAGGGGCTGGTCCTCTCCCACCCAACTGACTGACCCTTCCCTCTCCATCTTCCTTGTCCACTCTGGCCAGTTCTCCCCGAGACCTTCTCTGGGACCCTTCCTTAGTGTCCTCAGTGTGCTGGACCAGAGGTGGGCGGCCTGGGGAAAGAGCGCAGGCAGCTCTGGGTGGTGCTCGTGGCCAATGAGAGGGAGCGAGCAGCCAGTGTTTCCTTTTATTTCCCTGCAGTTGAAATGGAAGGTCCAGGTGTGAGAAGATTGTTTTGCTTGCATTGTGCAGGAGCCACAGGACACCGGCATGGGGGTGGGGCTGGGGGCAGAAAACTCCTCCGACAGGCCTGGGGGTTATCCTCAGGGAGGAATAGGGGGCCACAGAAAGCCCTGAGAGGGTACACTGATTTAGGGCCTTGGATGATGCTAAACTGACCTATAGATCCGGGCCTTGTGGCCAAGTGTGTAGATGAAGATGGGAAGCCCCTCCGTGTTCAGTTGTCACTGGCCACGGTGAGCAGACATAGCCCTGGGAGGCCAGCCCAGGGAAGATGAGGATGAGCCCAGGTGAGGAAATGGAGGCCCAGTGGGGTGAGGTCGCTTTTCTGAGAACATATTTCCAAGCTGAGCTGGGATTTGAACTCAGGCCTGTCCATGCCCAGGAACCCTGCTTGTCACTGTTTTATTGGAACCTTCTTGCTGAACTACAGAGAGGGAAGCAACGGATCTTAGTTTGAGGACACAAGGACACCCCAAGTCCCTATGTCCACAGCCTGCTGGGAACAACACTGAGGACATTGGAGGGCCCAGGAACTTCCCTGGCTTCCTGGGACCACGAGGGGCTGTGTTCTAGACCACACTTCCCCAGCTGCTGGTGTGGATTGACAAACGGGCTCACCCTCTGTGACATACCTCATTCACTGGTGGGGGATGGCCAGTGGTTAGGGCCCTCACTGATTTGACTGGATGTTCCCAGCAGCCCCCACCCCTATCTCTCCACTCCATAAACACATACTTTGCTCTGTCGATGATTGCAGACCTCCCCCTCCATCCTACAGCATCCCCCTTCTCCAGACCTGAAATTGGGTTCCCTCCTGTCTCATGCTGGGGTTCTAGAGTCAGATGGTGGGCAGGCCCAGGCCTTCCCAGATGCTCCAGTCAGCCTGAGTAACATGTGGCAACACTGAGATGTGATGGAGGGCACAGCTGGGGGCAAGGTGGGAGGTCTCAGCCCTGAGGGCTCACCCTATTTTATACATGAGGAAACCAAGGCAAAGGGAGGTGGCCTGTGATTCTGGAGCTGAGAGTCCAGTCCCTCCTGACACATGGGGTGACCTTGCTGCCCCTAGCACCGTTACTGACCATCTCTGTTGCAGCACCCTTGGCGGCCCCTGCCCCCTCTCCCCCTCTGACCCTGTCCGCCATCCCAGGGAGAGCATGTGACGTGGGTCACACGGTGCAGCTTTATAACCAGGCCCTTCCTTCTGAGTGAGGAATGCAGCACCACCCGTTCCCTCTGCAAAGCCTCCTCATGTGTGTGAGATAAATGCTGGGGACAGTGGTGGCTGCCACGGAACACTCCTGGTGCTGCTGCTAACCTCTCAGGTCAGGTCCTTAGAGGGCTCCTCCAGAAGGTTACAGAGTGCCCTGCAGCTGTGCCCCTCAGGGAGCACTCATAGGAGGTGCTAGAAGTCACACTGGGTGTGGCTGGTTGAGAGGGACATCCAGGTGGGCTCCCTGGCAGAGGTGGCTCCCTGTGGATGACTGTCCACACATGAGGAGGGTGGAGACTTCCCATGAGGAAGGCTGGGACTGGGAGGCCTCCTCCTCCCCACACAAACCCTGAATTACCTTCTCTCCAGGCAGTGGGGCGTCAGGTTTCATACAGGTGTTTTTCAAAGTGGGTCAGTGGAAAGATCCCGGGCACCAGAAAAAGATCCCTGGTTCTCAGAGGTCCCCTCTCCCTTTCCTCCAAATGGACAGAATAGCCACTATTCCTCACCACTGGCCTCGTTTGTCCAGCAGTTCCTGGCCCACGCAGCCAGCCCTCTCCTTCCTCCCAGTTGCTCAGGGTCGTGATTGGCCAAGGCCCCATCATGGCTAAAATATGTCTCAGGACCCCTGGTGGCTAGAGCCCTTCAAGTAGCTTCTGTGGAGGGCATTACTGGACCAAGTGAGTGAGGAAGGGGGCCAGAAAGCCACACAGGGTCGCAGTGAGCCTGCTGGGATGGGGGTCCCACCTGATTGTCACCCCAACTGCCTCCTTAGCCTCTCTGTCCCCAGAGTTGAGGCCACAAAGGGTTTCAACCAGGACAACCCACTCTCCTCAATATCACTCATCGTAGCAGATTTGGCGTTCTTGGAGAAGGAGAAAAAAAAGTGAAACTTCTTTTCAGATAACTTTCCGTGTGCCCCCTCTGCGTTTCCGCCCTCTTCTCCCACCCTCTGTCTGCTGTCAGGAAATCTGTCGGGGAGAGGAGAGTGAGGCCGCACACATCCTCGGGAACAGTTTGGGGAAGCTTTGTGTAAAAGCAAAAGGATCCGTTTTAGGTTCGACAACGGCTGACATTTAAGCCTTTTTACATCCATCTCTTAGAGAATTGAAAGCAAAACCCATCAATTAGACACAAAAGTGAGATTTACCAGCCCTGGCGTCTGCGTGGAGATTCTGGGCCACAGGTGCGGTGAGGGCTGTCCCTGGGCCTGGCGCTGGCTCTGAGTACCCTGAGGGCACAGGCAGATCCCCACTCCTGCGCTTGTCTTGGTTGCGCCCCTGGGCCCAGCCCGGGGTGGAGTCTGCTTCTACTCTCTTAGGTGTCCATATGCGGACTCTCCGTCCTAGAGCCAGGTCCCACTCTTCCCCATTAGGATACTGTACCCAAAGCAGCCAGCAGCCTCTGCTCACTCCGGGCCGGCACTTTCCCTCCCTTCTCTGCTGGGCCTTGGTCCCAGGGGCATTTAGAGATGTCCAGGAGTTGGGGCAATGTTCAGTTGGAAGACAACCAAAGAGGCCCTTACAATCTGTCATAGCCCCTTCCTTTTGGGAGATGGCAGCAGCATGGTGGGAGGTGGGAAAGACTCCACCCTGGAAAATTCCAGAAGGCTTTCCTGCTCTGGCCCAGTGGTGCCAGGGCTCAGGTCTCCTAGCCATGCTAGGGGGTAACTGATTTTCTGGGGTGCGTGCAGTGCTCACCTTCCCTGGCTTGGGGTTGTCTGGCTAATTTATGATTTTTCTAGTTTAGTTGCTTTTTCATGCTACTGTGATGAGAAGGAGACAGAAGGAAGAGGACGGTTCCTTGTATTGCTCTCTTTCCTCCCCTGGGCTGGCTTTCCTGTGTGCCGTGGGTGTTCAACTCTGACCTTTGGCTAAGATAATGGGGCCTCTGTTCCCAGGAGCGCCTTGGGTTGAGGCTCAGGGCCTGATCTTCTAACACTCATCCTAGTTGGGAAATCTAGATCTAACTGCTTTAAACTTGGTACACAGGAACCCTCACCCTCCCCAGCGGCACACCAGTCTCCCTCCTGCCCCAGCCCCGTATGTTTGTAAGTGGACCTGCAGAAGAGGCAGGCAGGGTGGGGGTAGCCCTTTGTGACATGGGGGTGCAGGGTCTGATGTTTAAATAATGAATCGAGAGCCTTTTGCTGAGGCAGGGTAGATACAGTTGGGTGACTTGTTTCTGTGCCTGCCGCTCTCCCTGCCAGGAGTCTGAACTGGACACAGTGAGAGGACAGTGGGAGGAGGTACCCTGCTCACAGGCCTTGGGAGCTCCGCTGGGCAGCACTGTGTCTTGGGGGCACATGGTTATCGTAGCTTGCTGCCATTGTTCAGGCCATCATGGATAATCCTTGGCGTTGTTATTTGTGTTCTCTTCATGGTTCTCATTCTTCTGGACTAGGATGTGATTGTTTTTTGAACCCTTGTATTGTGAGCCGAGAACTTTTTCAGAGCTGGGCTCTGCTGGCCGAGAGGGCGCCTGGGAAGTGTGTGCACATAATCCCGCTGCTGTGAACGGGAAGAGAGAAAGAGCTCCCGGCTACAGCGTGGCACAGCGGGCTGCAGGATCCGGATGGGAACCTGCCAATGGACGAGGTTGCAGCAAGAGGACTTCCAGCCACTCCTATTCCTCATCCCAGGCTGGGGACTGCCCCTTCTCCTTGCCTGCCCTAGGGACTGTGGGACCTCGGCACCAATATCCACCTTGAATTAGGTCCACAGACAAACAGGTCAGCTTCAAGTTCCTTGAGTCGGCACCGCCTACGCGTCTCCTGAAGAATGGACCTGGCCTCTGATTTTTAACCAAGTCGTTAGCGAGGCCAGCATTTGAAAGCAGCGTGTTATAGAACAGGCTTGAGGAGGTGATTCCTTTTATTTTAAATTCCACATCAGTGGCACCAAAAAGGGGTCTTTCCCCCGGCCAGGGCGGTCTCCGGATGGCTGCATTTGCCATCTATCTTGGTTGCGGAACCTGGTTTTTATTAAATTTAATTGCTTCCTTTTCTGGCCTTAAATCAAGGGTGGCTTCAGCATAGGGACAGCATCAATGTAATTTAATTACCTTGCTCTGCACCCTTTGAGCAGAGACGTGGCTACCGGGGTCTCGCACGGGGGCCCCTGGTTCAGGATGAGCCCAGAGGCCTATGCAGTGCTGGGGGGAGATGTGAGCTCCCTGTGGGAGGCACTCAGACTCAGAACCCCAACCTCCTTGACCCCCAAGAACCAGGCCTGGAACTGCAGCTTCCTCTCACTCATCGATGTGTTTATTTTTCATTTGCCATTAAAGCTGGGCCAGCTCTCAAACTCAGGAGCAATTCATTAAGGGCCATTCATCTTGGACTATGATATTTTACCCACGGAGCCCAGCTCAGAGCTATAAACAGACGAGGGCCCACAGACACTCCCCAGCTTCGAAGCAAGCATCTGGGCTGTATGCTGGCTCCCCTCACACCCCAGGTATGTGGGAGAGGTGGGGACCACTGTCAAGGGGTTCCTCCCTGCATCCCAAAGCACCCTCAGGTCCTCACCTCAGGTCCTCGAGCCCACGTGCAATTGGATAATGAGCTTCGCCTAAACGAAAATGCAGTTGACATTGGCCATGGCCGAGAAAAAAATCAGAGCTGCCATTGAAGGGGCTACAGGCCAAGCAGGCTGTCGGAGGGTGGTGAATACGGTGTTCTTTTCCCCCCAATATTTATCCCTTCTCCCCCAACGTGGAGATTCTGTGACAAAGGCGGCCTCGGAGGCCGTCTCCGGCATGTTTTATTAAACATCACCGATGGAAGCCAGCAGAGGCGAGATCAGTCCTCCCTCTCTCGGCTCCACGCAACTCCGAGCAAAAACACTGGAATTATGACGATGATTTGTTAAATAATAGAAAATGTTTTTCATTTCCTAATTTCCAGCGTGCACACAAGCCATCCTCCAGCCGGCTCTCTCATTCCTTAATATTTAGACTTATGGGCCAATTTGGGGATATTTTCTCTTTCTGGCATGATTAATGCTTCTATGAAACAATGTCATCGCAAGTCATCTACCTGCCCTGTCAGCCTCGCATCAATCTCGCTGGGCTGGACTGTAATTTATGGCTCCGGTGCCGGCAATTTGCAAACCTAATGCGGAGGGGGGGGTCTGAGGAGTCTGCTCAGAAGGCTGTCTGTGGCCCGCGACAGCCTCTCCCCATTAGCAGAACAAATGGCGCGGGGATCAGACACCATCTCCAAGGCTCGATAAATATTTTATCAGCCATAATGGAAATTGTCAAATTGATCTAATTGTACAATACGTTATCAGTGAGCTATCAAAGTGGGGCCTGGCCTCTGCCCGGACCCTCCTGGGCTGCACCAGCTGCAGGCTGTGCCGAGGACGGAGCCGTGATACAGTCAATTCCAATGTGGTGTAAATAATACACTGGCCATACTGCCCATTAAGGAGATGATAAATTTTGTGAAAATAAATGGCCTGATTCTGTGCTTTGCTAGTCTTGAGTTTTGAGAAGGAGAATGAGAGAAATAAGGAGGTGGAAGGGCAGAGAAGGTGAGATAAATCCAGAACTTTCTAGAAAATGTTGGAGCCATTGCCACCCTTCTGGCCTGGAGGGGTGACAGCGGCCCTTATGTTGGTGATGTGACATCTAACAGAGACCTAGCCTGGCCCCCATTGCTGCAGCAGAAGCAGATGCCACCAGAGGAGGGGACATTACCCTGGCCTTCAGGAGCCAATGGCTCTTGGTCAGCATGAGACAAGAGGCGTTGTCACGCATGGTGCATCCTTAAAATGCAAGGCCCCCCAGGGGACAGGCACTAAAGTCTGAGCCAAGCTCGAGTCTTCAGCCTACCGAAGTTGCTGGGAGCACACTTTAAAAATAGTCTCATGAGAAACCAAATGCTGCTTCCATGTCCTACCTAGGAGGGGATGGGGGTGCCCATCGGTGTCCAGCACTCCAGGAGCGGATAGGGGAGGGATGTGGGTCGGGGCAGACAGGCGGCTTTCACAGCCAGGCAAGACCTTTTGATTTCCAGAACAAACAACGGTGCGTTAGACCTGGAGCAGATTTGCAGAGTCAAGTGGAAACATCTGTGAAGCAGCATACAGCCGAGGCCTAGCTGTTCATGGAGAGCCGCGCCTGGAGCTGGGTGGACACAAGGACTGTCCTCTCCGGCTTTTGCCAGAGACTGCCACTGGGGCCTTCCTGCCTTCCTCCTTGCCCCACCCTTGCCTTTCATAACCACTTCCAAAAGGCACCTCGGCCTCGGGCAGCTCCCGGCTTCTGTACCACACACGAGCGAGGAGCTAGCTCTCATCCAACACAGTCAAAAGCTAACCTCTGATGCTATGGCTCCCAGATGTCGGGGTGGAGGCAGGTCTGTGTGTTGGGAAGACAGCCCTATCGAGTGGGTCCCTGATATGTGTCTCAGTTCCCTCGGCATGCCTGTCCACCTGGATGTCTACCATGTCAAAGGGAATTGCGAAAGTCCATACACTGAGCTCTCAGCTCAGCGGTGATGATGCAGGCGACTCCCTCAAGAGGCAGGGACGGAGGGGGTAGCTTTGTAGCCCTGGTTGGGCTGAGAATGCTGACTGAGGGGTAGGGGCGAAGAGGCTGGGCTTTGAGCCTCCTGGGCTGCACCTGGGGATCCCTGACACGGCAGCGTCCTTAGCAGCCTCTCTGTGGCTGACACAGCCTGCAGTAGCAGCTTTCTGTAAGGGAATCCTAAACACTTTCTTGGATGTAGTCTCTGGCTGTGTTTCTCATTAGATCACCGGGAGGCTGGTGAACACACGTGCTTGCACAAATGCACACATGTGCACGTGCACAACCACACATGCTCACATGCACACATTCACTCATGCTCACATATACATGCATAAATGTGCACACACACACACACACACTCACACACATGCGCATGTGCTTGGAAGCCTGCACTCTGTCTTTCTGGTTGCCTGTCAGTTTAAATAAAATTAAGAAAGGGAGTGTGGTGGCTTGGTGGGAGCTGCTAGAGGGGCAGGTTACGTGCTTGCGGTGGCCTTCAGGAGGGGCTCAGGTTGGACTGCAGTAGCAGCATGTGCTGGGCTGTGATGTCACTCCTTGTTTGGCAATGCCTGCAGCCGCCCCTTTGACCTGTAGGTAGGTGGCAGCATTGGAAAGTGGGCTTGGGCTCCAGGATTCGAGGCCATCTCTACCTGCTGCTTGGCCCCATCAGGACCCTGGAGCAGCAGGGCCCTGGGGGAAAAGGGTGCCTCAAGGCTCCCAGGCTACAGCCCAGGTCCCTGGGCCCCCAAAGCCATGAGCAAGTGCTATGACTTTTGTAATTTTCTTACAAAGGAAAAGCACAGCAATTTCTTTCTGATTTTTTTTTTTTAACAATGAGGTCCAGGGGAAGGACCAAGTCCCAGGCATATCTGAACCCTGTACGGAGCACATCCTAGAAGCTCAGAGGATGTCAGTGGATGGAGGGAGAAGGGATTGGATGGAGGGAGAGAGCAGAGTGAGGGAGTACAGGGGACAGAGTCCCAGGCCATCTCTTCTGTGAGGAGCAGGGAGGCAATTCAGTGGCTAGTCAGTGACATGTGGCCCTCAGACAACCAGTTGGTGGCCCCAGACTCCCAGGAGTGGCCACACTGCATTTCACTGGTATCCCCACCCCTCCACCCCGTGGGGAAGGCTGTGCACAGGGGACTGGGGGGGGGCGGTCCTATACACCACCTGGGGCAAACTAGTTGGAGGAGGATTTTCCAAAGATTATCCTACTCCTGTCCCTTCCAGGGCTGCATTGCTCTGGGCTGGGAAAATGAGCGAATCATCTTGGCTAATCCAAATCTCCAGCTTTATGCTGAAGATCTATAGCTGGTGATCTTTGGGGCACTGGTTTAGAGACAGGAGAGGGTATCTGACTGTCAGCCCAGTTCTCTATCTCCCACCTCCACTCCTGCAGACACGAGATTTTATTGGGAAGGCCGAGGTTCATTAAGGAGTGGAGGACCAGGAATGCCCTCCTTGCGGGCTGGGCGACACACACAGTGAGGTCATGTGCGCCCACGAGGACTCCTGGTGACCTCATTAAGAAAGTGCTATTTATCTAGCTGGGCTCCATTTAATTATCTAATTTGTCTGAGTGAGCCCTGGGTCCCTATCGCCCCAGAACGCAGGCAGCCCCGTCACCTGAGGTCAGGTGGCTGTTCCTGAGATCCCCAGTGCCCTGCTGGGTCACACAAATCAGCGAGGTGAGAGTGGCCTCCCAGACAGGATGCAGGTATCCTGAGCTCTTTGACAGGTAGGGTTGGGACACAGCTTTCCGCTTTACAGAGGACTGCTGATCAGGAAAATATTTGGGTGCACATACACACAAGCATACACATATGCACACACTCAAATACACACGTGCACACAGACATGCATGTTGTCATGCACACATGCATGCACACACATGCACATGAGCCTACACACATGTACATACACACACATGCACGCACACACACAATGCATCGGAATTCTGTGCTACAGCAAACTTTCTAGTTCCTTGCACAGTTCTAAGTTCTGTCCCTTTGTGCACACCCTCACCTCTCAAACCCCTTACCCTCATCTGGTAGAAATGGGGGGGGGCATCTATGAGTTACTTAGGGCTGCCATGAAGTGCCACAAACTAGGCAGCTTATAAGAGCAGAAACTTATTCTCATAATTCGGGAGTCTTTTGTTGTTGTTGGATGCTGTGGAGTCGATTCAAACTTACAGCAACCCCATGAGACTGAGTAGAACTGCCCCACAGGGTTTTCTAGGCTATGATCTTTATGAAAGCAGATTGCCAGGTCTTTCTTCCATGGTGCCACTGGGTAGGTTCCAACTACCAACCTTTCCGTTACCAGTTGAGCACTTAACTATTTGTGTGGTTAGTTGCCATCAACTTGGCTCCCAGTTCTGTGTTACTGTCACGATCGTTGTTGGTATGCTGCAGTGCATCATTCTAGCCACGGTGTTACTCTGTCTCATTAAAGGTTTCCCTCGTTTTCACTGACCCCCACCCCCACCACTGTAGCAAGCGTGATGTCCTTCACTCATGATGACTTGTCCAAAGTAAGCAAGTTGAAGCCTCTGACGGTATTCTGTGCTCCATAGTGTTTTCCCTGGCTGAGTTCTGGAAGCAGATCATTAGGTCTTTCTTCTGCGTCTGTCTTAGTCTAGAAGCTCTGCTGAAAATTGTCCATGGGTGACCCTGCTGGTATTTGAAATACTGGTGGCAGACCTTCCAGCATCACAGCAACACACAAACCGCCACAGGACGACACACTGACAGACAGGTGTGGTCTGGAGGCTAAAATCCAAATTCAGGGTATGAGCAAGGCACGCTTCTCCTGAGGCCTGTAGGGGACGTTCCTGCTGAGTCTCTCCTGGCTTCTGGTGGCCCCAGGTGCTCACTGGTTTGCGGCCGCAGCATCAGCCCATCGTCACGTGAGAGTCTTCCTTCTGTGGGTCCCTGTGTAGGTCTCTTCTGTTCCAATAAACATACCACTCACACGGGATTAGGACCCACCCTACTCCTGTACACCAGCCACTCCTCGGAAGGAAGATGGGGCAATCTACTTCCGTAGTGATACTGCCTCGGAAACCCAAGGGGTCGCTATGAGTCGGGTCCGACTCAACGGCACATAACAACAACAACAACAACTACTCCTGTATTAACTTCATATTAAACTTACCTGAGAACATCTTCGAGGGAAGAATCTGATTCCAAACAAGGTCACATTCACACATGTCTTTTTGGGGGACACAATTAAGTCTGTAACAAGGGATCAATTAACCAACTATCATTGGCTTTCTATTGTGTGAAAGGGCTTCTCAGCTAGTATCCCCATTCTCTCTGCAAAAGATAAATTAGGGAAAAGATTGCATACATCTTTCAAAATTCATTCAAATCATTGACAAATCCAACTAGAAGTGATTCAGAAATTTTTTTCTGGTTTTAAAACTAGTCTGCCATGCTGCGGTCCGTTATCAGTGGTAGTGCTTGGGAGTGCGTGTGTGTGTTTGGATGACTTTGCAGCTGGAGAAGGAAAAAATTCCCTGTGTCAGAGTGTGTGTGAGTGCGCTGTGAGTGTGTGTAACTGTGTGCAAGCATGTGAGTGTCCATGCAAGTGTGAGTATGATGATAGTGTACAAGTGTATGAGTGTGTGAGCAAGCAGAGCAAGTGTGTGAAAGAATGTGCAATTGTGTACATGTGTGCAGGTGTGTGACTTGTGTGATGTAAGTATATGTGTGTATGAGTGTGTGTGAGTGTGTGTATGTGACTATGTGGGTGTGTGAGTATGAGCTATATGTGAGTGTGTTACTGTGTGGTTATGTGAGTGTGTGTGTGACTTTGGGTATAGGTATGTGAGTGTGCATGAGTGTGTGATTGTGTGGTTGTGCATGTGTTTGTGACTGGGTGAGTATGTGAGTGTGCATGTGTGACTGTGGGTGTGTGAATATATGTGTGTACAACTCTGTGGGCATGTGAGTGTGTGTATGCTAGTGGGTGACTTTGTGAGTGTGTGAGTGAGTGTAAATGTGTGTATTATAGGTACACATGGTTTCCACCTACATTCCTGCTGTCCCTTCCTCCAGCAACTTACACTCAGGCAGAACTCAGAAACTCCCAACTGTGCCATGGGACCCCAGACCAGAAACACTCCCTCTTTGTGGAGTTCACAGCATGTGACAGGCCGTTTCTGAGCTGAGGCCTTAGAGATGATATCATTGGAATGCCCCTTTCCCTTTGAGGATACATGAGTCCTACCCATGAGGTAGGGGTTCCAAATGTCTAGAGTGCCGTCAGCCTCTGTAGTGCCTCTGTAAAGGGGGCCCAAAACCTCAGTCCAGGCTCCTTGGAGCTTCTAGGCTATACAGCCTGACAGGGTCCTTGGGACCTAGGGGCCAGATTCCGGGGCCAATAGACCGCACTGGCCCTCTTGGGGCTCCTGGTTCTTACGTGAAGCCTCAGGCTTGACGAGGGCAGAGATAGCAACTCTGCGCAGGTAAACTTGAGGTACCCTGGTGGTGGGGGATCCAAAGGGCTAGTGCCACCAGACCTGCTCTAGCCAGAGCCACCACATGTAGGAGGATGGGGGTACTGCTTCTGTCCCACCTTCTGGAAGGTTCCTCCCTTAAGATACTGATTCACCAAGCCAGGTGATGATGAAAGCCCCTTGCTGCCCCAAGACCTTGATACTGGGGGACCACAGCCCTGCCTCTGTGAACCCCACCTGAGGGCCCACAGTTGGGCTGCTGAGATGCCCAAGATTCACTTCCTGCCTTTGAGTGGGTGTCCCTCTTCAAGGCCCCACCTTCCCATCTCCCACTCTATGCACAGGCCCTAGGGACAGTTACAGGGTAGGGGCATCACCATGGCTTCCCAGAGAGGCTCTGGACCAGAGTTTGGGTGGGAACCCCAGGAAGTGGAGGGGCGTGAGTGTCACATTTGCAAAGGCTGCCCACAGAGAGCAGGCCAGGGTCCAGGACAGACGACCAGCATTATAGTGGGAGTTCCCTTGAGAATGGCATCCAGGAGCCAAGGGCTGAGGAGAGCTCACCCACCACCCACCAGGGCAAAGCTGTGTGGTTGAGTGGGCAGGCTGGTGTACTTGGCCTGGGAGCTGTCTGCCAGCCCCCAACCCTCTCGGAGGGAGTAGGGCTCTACCAGGGTAGGGGTCTCAGTATTCTAAGGGTTACCATAACAAAATACCATCAAGTGAGTGGCTTTGTTGTTGTTATTAGATACCATGGAGTTGGTCCAACTCATATTGACACTAAACCAAAAAATTAAACTCACCACTGTAGAGTCAATTCTGACTCATAGTCAACCCCCGTTGGGTTTCTGAGGTGATAAGTCTTTACAGAAGTAGATTGTCCCATCTTCCTTCCACAGAGCAGCTGATGAGTTTGAACCACCAACCTTCTGGTTAGCAGTCAAATGCCTTAGGCACTGTGCCACCAGAGCTCATGAAACACTGTCCAGTCCTGAGCCATCTTCACAATTGTTGCTGTATTTGAGCCCATCATTGAGCCACTGTGTCAATCCATCTCATTGAGGATCTCCCCCTTTTTTGCTGACCATCCACTCTACCAACCATCCTTCTCTAGGGACTGGTGCCTTATGACAACATGACATAGTGGGAGAGATGAAGTCTGGCTGTTTTTGCTTCAGAGTAGGTGGCTTTAGGGAACAAGCACACATTTTCTCACAGTTCTTGAGGCTGTGAGTCTGTACTCAGGGCATCACTAAGACCATGATCTCTGTCAGCTCTCAGGGAAGGGCTTTTCTTGTCTCTCCCAGTTTCCGCAGCCCCAGGTGTTCCTTGGCTTACAGATGGATCCTCACACAGCATCTTCCCCCTTAATGGGACCCTGTTTCTGTGTCTGTCCCCCCTTGTACAAGACACCTCTCAGAGGGATTAGGATTAGAAGGGGGTATTCCAGTATGATGCCATTCATTTAACTGATGACATCTGCAAGAATGTCATCACTTCTTCCAATAAGGCCACATTCATAGGTAAAGGGTAGAACTCATGTACCTTTTTGGGGGACACAACGAAGCCCATAAGAGCAGGTGGCTCTGGCCCTGGGGTGCTGTATTCTGGACTTGGGGGCATGGGAGATGCTCATCACCCACCTGCCGTATGCAAGCTGGTCCTTCCTGGGGTCTCAGAGCTACCCTCTAGTCCTCAAATGCATGCACCGCAGTGGGCCTGGGACCTGTCCTGGTGGAGCTGGCACAGTCAAGGATGGCGGTTCTAGACTTGCACTTGCACTTGCACTGCCTTTCTGGAAACTGTGCATCTGCAAGTCCAGAGCCTGAGAGGGCCATGAGCCTGGATCCTCTGGAGGGTCAGGGGCCAGTGGGGTTCAGGGACACTTGGAGAGACATCCTTTACCTCCCTGGATCGGTTCCAACATGCACCAGTGTGGGCTGTGTGCACCGGGCTCGGCACTGTCCGGGATTCAGGGAGACAAACAGGCTGAGGGCCGAGTGAGTCCTTTCCTGGCTAAGCGTTCTTTGCACCAGATCAGTGACTCTGTTCATGCTGGGCATGATGGGTGGTGAGGGGCTGTGGATGAGTGGAGGCAGAGGATAGTCTCCTGACCCTTTCACTCTCCTGTACGGCCCCACCCAATGTGCTCAGGGCACCTGCCCTCCAGGTCGTGCAGATGGCTCCTGCCTTCGGTCAGCTCCTGCAGCCAGCCCAGGCTTGTTGAGAACAGGGGCAGGTGCAGGCCTGAGAGAGTCTGCCTGCTGGCATTCCTCAAAAAGCTGCAAAAGGCCAGTGGTCAGGGCAGACTCCATCCTCTCTTCAGATGCCTCCTGTACACTGGCCCAGCTGGTGGGTGTGGGGGATGTTGACTGCGATGGGTTGAGGTGATTCCATGGTGCTGGGGAGGCTGGACGGTGCTCTGGCATTGGGTGCTGAAAATGTGCCCACACCTCTCAGTATGAAGGGGGCACACAGCCAGGACTTTCCAGCTCAGAGGATCCTGGGGCGGGTTCTCCCTGTTGATGTGCCGAGACTCAGAGGGACAGTTTGCCAAGTATTGCCACCTGCCTCTCTGTATCCCCTCTGGTAGAAGAGCAGTTTTGCCTTCTAGGTATCCCAGCGATTGTCCCTCAGCCTCACTATGGTCATTAGTGGGACTGCAGTACAGGTGTGCCCTGATGTTCCCTACCTGAGGGGACATGTGCCAGCTCCTAGTCCAGTGCCTGGTCCTCCAGACACCAGCCTGCAGTGCACAAGCTCCTTTGCCCCTCTGAGAGGCATCATACAGTATTTGTTCTTTTGTGGCCGACTTATTTCGCTCAGCATGATAGTTTGAAGATTCATCCATGTTATGGCATGCAGCAAGACTTCATTTATCTTCACAGCTGAGTAGTATTCCACTGTGTGTATATAATCACATTGTGTTTATCCATTCATCTGTTGATGGACATTTCAATTGTTTCCACCTTTTGGTTCTTATGAAAAGTGCTACAACAGACATTGGTGCATAGGTTTCTGTTTGAGTTCCTGCCTTCACTTCTTCTAGTGGTATTTAGGATTGGGATTCCTGGGTCAGATGATTGTTCTATGTTCAACCTTTTGAGGAATGACCAAATTATTTTTCATGGTGGCTGTGCCATTTTACATTCCTACCAGCAATAGGTGAGACTTCCAGTTTCTCTGCAACCTCACCAGTGTTTGCTATTTTCCATTTTTCTGATCGTTGACATTCTAATGGAGGTGAAGTTGTATGTCATTGTGGTTTTGATTCAAATCTCCCTAAGGAGCTATGAGTCAGGTCCAACTCGACGGCATATAACAACAACAACAACAAGGAGCTCTGGTGACACAACGGTTAAGCACGCTGCTGCTAACTGAAAGGTTGATGGTTCAAACCCACCCAGCAGCTCTGTAAGAGAAAGACCTAGCTATCTATTTCCATAAAGATTCTAGAACAAGCAAACAAACAAAACAAACTCACTGCTGTCAAGCTAGATCCAACTTACAGTGACCCCTCCTTGGGTTTCCAAGGCAGTATCACTACAGAAGTAGATTGTTCAACCTTCCTTCCAAGGAGCAGCTGGTGGGTTTGAACCTCCTGCCTTCTGGTTAGCAGTCAAATGCCTTAGGCACTACACCACCAGAGCTCCCCCCATAAAGATTACAGCCTAGGAAACTCTATGGGGTAGCTCTACTTTGTTGTATGAGGTTGCTATGAGTTGGAATGGACTCACCAGCACCCAACAATGGCAACAACAACAGCTATTGATGTTGAGCATCTTTTGATGTACTTGTTGGCCATTTGAATGTTCTCTTTGGTAAACTGTTCAAGGTCTTTGCCCATTTTTTTTATTGGGTTTTTTGTCACAGTTCTTTGAATGACCTGGAAAGTGCCAGGCTTCCATGGGAAGGTCACTCAGTCAAGATACATCCTTTGTAATATGGACTTCTCCAGGGGAATCATGAAGCCTTGCCCTGTGGGCTTGCCTTTGGACAAAGGCAGGGGGTGGGTGCTGAGACCCAGACATGCATGTGTCCAGGTCAGCAGGACGCTCAGTCGTTCCCTGGGCTGTGGACGTGGCTTCTTGATCTCAGCTGTTGTGATGGCTGTTGTTAGATGCCATTGAGTCAGCCTCAACTCATGGCACCACCGTGCACAACAGAACGAGACGCTGCCTGGTCCTGCACCATCCCTGTGGTCAGTTGTGGATCAGAGCATTGTGATTCGTAGGGTTTTTATTGGCTGATTTTCAGAAGTAGATCACCAGGCCTTTGTTCCTAGTCTGTTTCAGTCTGAAGCTCTGCTGAAACCTGGTCAGCATCGTAGCAGCTCTCAAGCCTCCACTGACAGAGGGGTGGTGGCTGGAATCAAACCTGGGTCTCCCACATGGAGGGCTAACTGATCAATATTCCTTTCCCCGAAACACTGCGTATTGGCTCTCCAGAGTCCTGCTTTCATTAGGATTGGGGCCTGAGTGACTTTAAAAAAATGTGTCCTTTAATTTGGGTCCATGAAAGCACAAATGGGCCCCTCATACTAGATGGTTTGAGTTCAAACATGAGTGCTGATCAGATCTATGAATGATCTGGTTTTTGGTACAGAAAGAGGTGGTTCTTTGACAAGGGATATGGGTAGCAAGTGGTTCCCCATCCCATTCCTCTGAGTTTTGGGCCACAGAGATGAGAAGCTGACACAGGTTGGGGCTGGGTCACTGTTTCGGTATCCTAGGGTTGCTGTCACAAAAATAGCACGCGTGAGCAGCTTTAAAAGACAGGAATTTATTTCCTCACAGTTCTGGAGGCTAGAAATTCTAATCAAGGTCTTGACCATGTGGATTCCTTCCTTGTTAGTAGCCCTGGGTGTTCCTTGGTTATCTGGCATTTCTTGACTTGTAGACAATCCTCACATGGCATTTGTCTTCCCTTTCTGTGTCTATTGTCTCTGTGTTTATTGCACTCCTTTTACAACTCAAAGGTGATTAGGGTTAGGAACACCCCCCCCACACACACACACACACACTGAAATGACCTCATTAACATAACAACAAAAACCCTATTTCCAAACAGGGTCCCATCCACAGGTACAGGTGCCAGGACTTCAATATATATTTTGGGCGACATGATTCAATTCATGACAGCCACTAGAAGGAGTGGGGCCGCAGCATGTGTAAATGCCCAAGCGATCTCCAGGCAAGGGTTCTGCCAGAGGGCATTCTCTGAGGTCCATCAGCACTCCTCACCCACAGGCTGAATCCTTGGACCCACCCCAGTGTGCAACACATTATGGCACTCTACACATTGATGTCTTCAGAGAGGCATCCTAGCACCTCAGAGTGGAAAATGTCCTTGACATAATCTTTCTTGATTCCATTTTTGGGAGGGCAAACAGCAGAGAGGTGGGAGACTTGGCCAGGTCACATAGCAAAGGGGGTGGGGCCAGAACTGAGCTTCCACACTCCCAGCCAGACCAGTTCTGCCTCCTGCAGGCCACCCCTGGGGATAATTTGGGCAAGCCCACAGACTCCGGGGTCTTGGCCTTGCACCAGCTGCTCATGAGAAACCATGGTGCCCTGATTTCAGCCTTGCTTCTCCAAAATACCAGGGGTCTGGGTCAGGGCTGATGGGGGTGTTCACAAAATTTCTTTAAAATCTCTCAAATCTGCCCTCTTGCTGAAAGTTATTCTCAAAAGCCAGGCTAATTAATTTTTTTTTTTTTTTTGTCACTGGGAGGTAATAATTCCCAAATATTTGGCTCACTGTTGTGGAAAACGTCTTGGATTAGGGGCTGATAGAGAAGGATTTTAATTCGCACTCTGCTGACCCTTGGGAAAGTCATATAAGCCCTTGACACTGACATCCTTTTGGCTGTTGGGGCATTGACCTTAACAGTCTCTAGGGGTTCCGTCAACCCAGAATTCACAGCTCTCATCCGTGGTTCTTCAGGCTTCTGGGAAGTGGTTCCTCTGGTTCACTTGTGCTGAGTCAGCTAAGTCTGTGAATTCATGTTGGAAGGACAGGGAGAAATCAGGTCCCAGGGGAGCATGGGGGAAGGATGGGGACAGTGGGGTGTGGCCCATGGGGAGTTTGGATGTGGACATTGCTGGCCTTGCCTCATAGTCCAGGGAGGAAGCATAGCTTTAGGGTAATGGGAAGGAGGAAGCCAGCATGTTGGGTGAGAGTGACACCCCAGATCCTTCCTTCTGAAAAAGGACACAAGATAGTGCCCATTGACTCAGTGATTCCCAAAGTGAGGAGGTGGAGGAGCCAGAGCCAGGTAGAGTGGACAGAGCCCCCAGTAGAGGCAGATGGCCCCAAATACCAACTCCAAGCGTTAACATGTTTGAGTATGTGGCTGAACAGATCAGCAGTTCAATGAGGCCATGCTGAATGCTCTGTGGGTGCCCTGCTCCTAACTCACTGATCCTGGCTGAGTGACTTCAGTCTGCAGGGGTTTGAACAGCCAGGCTGGGCCTCCAGCCATCTGTATGCAGGGATCGCAGCCTGTCTCCTGTGATTGTGCTAACGGCCTCCCAGGGCCAGGCTGGGGTCTGTGAGGCCTAAATTTCCCCCAGCCCACTGGCACCAAATTCCATTTTCCTCCAAACTTCTTCTGGATTTTATTTCACTGCAATGAGAGATGCAGGCATGTTCTCTTATTCATTAATGTTGGGACCCAACTTAATCACTCCAGAGTGAGGGAGGGAGGCTCCTAGGCTGAGTCAGGAACCTTGTTCCATTCAAGGGTTGAATTGAATTGATCTTCCAACCCCGAGGCCTCCTTTGAGGGAGGTGTGCTTCCGTGATGAACTCACCCCCAGGTAACTTTGGAAGCTGTTGTGAGTTTAGTTTAGGCCAGAGACAGACACTCCTTTGCCTGGGGACCTGCCAGAAGCAGTCATTGGTTGCTGACATTCAACCTTCTTGAGGCTTGGTGCTGGGACCCCACAGCAGGCTCCTGGCCCCAGGAATTTGCCTCTTGACAAGAAGTGAATCTTATCAATCATGGAGAAGGCTCAGCTGACAGTGGCCAGGCTGTGTGTGCTAGCAGAGTTAGCTCATGTGATGTGACACTGGCTGGGCTGATTTAGCCCCTTTCAGCTGTCATCTTGGTATCACAGGGGGGGAGCCCATGATTATTGGCAGGCCTTGGCCCTGTTCCCTGTCTCAGGGGAAACTTTAACACGACTGAGTCGGGTTTTTCAACATTAGGAAATGTACATGCCTTTGGGCCAGGCCACCCTACTCTTGAGGCAAAAGAGGGTTTGGGTGGGAGGATATTCTCCTTTCTTCTCTTCTCTGTGTCGTGCTGAAGCCCTGCTCAGCCACCTTCTGATCATGGCCTCATCTTGACTGAGATCCATCTAGGAAAACCAAAGCAAGGGTAGACCTAGGCTAAGTGTGGATGCCATGGTGGAGGCCAGCTTGGGTCCTGAGGGCTCCTAAGAACCTGCATTCTTCCAGCTGGTGGAGGTGGGGGAGGCAAGGGGTCCCTGAGGGCTCGTGAACTAGGATCAGGGCACAAGGTCAACTCAGGCTCTATTTGGAACCTAGCAAAGAAGACTGTTACCTATGAGACAGTGTCCATCCATCCATCCATTCAGCCCTCCATCTGTTCATCCATCCATCACTCACCCACCCATCCACCCATGTACCCCTCTATCCACCTACCTACCCACTCACTCATTCATCATATACCCACCTACCCATCTATCCACCCATCCATCCACCATCTATCCACCCTTCCATCCATCCTCTCATTTATTCATTCACAGAGATGCTCTGAGTACCTTCCCATGCCAGCCACTTTCCATTCTCTTGCTTGTTGATCCTCTGGGTTAACAAGGCACCATTAGAGCCCAGCTCCTGATAAAAGATTCCAGGCTCAGAGGAGACACAGGGCCTGGATTTATGCTTTGACTTCAGAGCAGCACTCTATTGTACTGCTCACACTTCTCTGGGAAGCCACACTTTTCCACAGGGTCTCCAAGAGCATTGATGGTGTCCCTGCAGCTCAGGGCTGGGCTTCTACCCACTTGCTTCCTGACCCCATTGCTGAGCCAGGCACCCAGCAGACACCTGCAAAGACACTGGCCCGGGACTCATGAACCTTTGGTTTTAGAGGTCACCATCTGTAGCCCCAAAGTCCCCCTCTTCAGGCAAGATGGGCTTTTGCAGAGCTGAGATGGCTCTCCCTTGGTGGCCCCTTCCCTGCTGTGTTTCCCCCAGCCCCAAGCTAGAAGACAAGCCCTGGTGGCCATTGTCAGGGAGTGTGTCCCAACAGAGGCCATTTTAAGGACCTTTGGTCAGGGAGGTGTTGAGGAAGTAGTCACCAGAGGAGGTAACCGACCAGCCTGAGGTGCCAATCAGCTGGTCCCTGCCAGAGCCAGCTCCCCAGACAGTACTTGCACTTACTCCGCTTTTCATGAATGCAGGGGCGGGGGCACACTAGACCTCTCTGTTGTGTCTGCCCATGCTCACTTGCCTCTGTGTTTGCAGGCAGAGGCAAGCAGAAGTGAGGTCGAGCCTATGAGTGGACTGGGGCCTCGGAGGAGTGTGGAAGGGAGTAAGGCTGGAAACAGTGGTGCAGACCTGGGTGAGGCTGAGAGCAGTTCACTGGGGCCTGGTCTGTGTGTGGATGGCATGTGCACATGTGTGTGCATGTATGTGTGGACACTCCATCAGCTGCTGGTGCTAGAAATGTGGCCCATGTTCAGCAGAGTAGAACCCACAGCCCACACATAAAGTGGGCAACTGGCATTCCAGGACAAAGAGCTACATATTTGACCTGTTACAGGCACAGGGGTCACTACCAGGCTAGATGCAGAGTGGATGAAAACGACCCACCATTTGCCAAGAGAAAACAAGGCCAGAAATATTGCTGCGTGTTTTTCTGGAGACCAAACTTCAATGCTGGCAACAGTTTCTCTCACTAATATTTGATCCCGGAGAGCCCTGATTCACCCTTCCGGAAAAGGCAGTCCTGTTTGGATCAAAAAATAATTAGCAGGGCTTTAAGTGGGGGTTTCAAATACACATTTAATTTACGCTGATTAACAGTCATATGCTAAGTAAACACCAGCTGAATATTAAACTCGCACCATTGAGGGGCCCGGAAGATGAGGTAATATAGAAAACTCCGTAAATAACAACGTTTCCATAGCTGGCAATTATATTAATAACATGCAGCACTTGTCTTACAGAATTCAAATTAATATGTGCATATCGACACCGAGATCCGTGCTCGGGAACTTTTCATTTAACATGGTAGCGGGGAGTTTTCCTTTGCAGACCCCACTTTAAAGAAAGACACAGCTTCTAGAGCAATTAGGCTGATGAACAAAAAAAAAATAAAATAAAATCAACCTAGGAATGCTTTCTCCCCTTCCAATCCCAGCTCCTGATCCGTGAGCTCTTTTG
The DNA here is from genome assembly GCF_000298275.1 of Orycteropus afer afer. Classification (NCBI taxonomy): domain Eukaryota; kingdom Metazoa; phylum Chordata; class Mammalia; order Tubulidentata; family Orycteropodidae; genus Orycteropus; species Orycteropus afer. Next base: position 6,547,102 of record NW_006921723.1, read on the forward strand.
TCTACGAGTTTCTGATTTTAGCGCAGCCGCGTCCCACTGGGCCCTGCGCTGTTCTCCTGCGTGTGCCGCTGCTCTCTGTCACGGGGCCTGCCACAGCCGTGCCTGAGATGACTCATTAGGGGCTGCTGTGGCGGTCCACCACTGCGTCCCTAAATGGACTGACAGGGCCGTCTCGGTGGGCTGGAGCACTCTCCCTCGGGAGGATGGATACTTTCTGGTGGGGGCTTGTCCCAGCCCGGGCAGGGGGCTGTAGGAGGGGAGAGAGCTGTCTGCTGCCTCCAAGGCCTTCTGTGTTCTGTGGGAATGGCTTAGAGCTGACTCAAAGGGAAAAGATGGCAACGGGAGGGAAAGGTTGGGGTGAGGTGCTGAGGATTGTTGGTGTGACTGAATGTGCCATGTGTCAACAGCCTCCTGTATCCCATAGTCCCCACCGTGGGTCCTGCTTTAGGCGGCTTGCAGGGGCTTTCTGCCCCACCTCCAGCATCCCTTCTCCCCCACAGACCCTGGCGGGCGGGGGGGGGTGTGTTTCAAATCACCACTATGGGCACACCCATTGCTGCTGGTCCTGCTGTCAGTGGTCACTCGGTAAGGGGAGATCGTGGTGCTATGCATGGTGGAGGAAGGAGAGTGCGCTGATTAACACGTGTGGCCCTCCCAGCCATGCCTCCTCGCCAGGCCACCACACCTGCTACATCAGGGCCCAGGGGAGAAGCTGCAAACTTTTCTGCAGTGTGAGTGAGGAGCTAGGGCAGGCAGGGGAGTCACACTGAGGCAAACCGCCAGGAAGATGGCTTTGCTTCTTAAGAGGCAAAAATAAATCTCAGCAGCAGAAGAAGAAAAAAAAAGTTGCCATTGAGTCAATTCCAACTCATGGCAACCCCAAGTGTGTCAGAGTAGAACTGTACCCCACAGGGTTTTCAGGGGCTGGATTTTCAGAAGTAGATTGCTAGGCCTTTCTTCTGAGGTACCTCTGGCTGGACTCGAACCTGCAGCCTTTAAGTGAGCAGCAGAATGCATTCACCATTTGCACCACCAAGCACAAGTAAAAGAAACCCAATTCTCTGGTTCATGTGGGTGAATGGCGCTTCTCTGTGAACCCATGCCCACACTCCTTGTAAAAACAACTCAACCCTCTCCAAACACCGGAGCCCCTCGCAGGAGGCCTCACCACCCTCTCAGACCAACAGCCTCCATGTAGAGCTCTGGGTAGCAGGAATGCTAGCTTGCGCTGGGCTGTGGCCTCTCAGCCTCTCTGGGGCTCCCAGCTCCTCTCCAGCTAGACTAATCTGAGGGGAACCTCCTGAGGAATCTTCTTTTAGGGGCGCCCAGGCTGGCTGGGGCTCTGGCTGACAACCTGGCCTGCCAAGGCCAGTGGTGGGATGGGGCCTCAGCTCCTTTCCTGGAGTGCTTTAAAAGAAAAGGCCAAAAGGGGACACAAACGGAAGCTGCAGGGCCTGGCCGTGTGGCGGCGGCGGCTATCAACACCACCTCGGAAGGTGCTTTCTGCACCCGGCCGGTCAGGGCTGCCAGTGTCTGCCGGCTGGGCTGCCGAATGGCACAGTGGTGCTCTGCTCAGTGGCAGAGGGTCCCTCCGGTGTTCCAAACACCCCGTCCCTCGCTCAGCACCTTTCCTCTGTTTTCCTTTTCCTTCCTCCAATCTGAGCAGCGTTTCCTCCCAGCCTAGTCCTAGGCCTCCTCCACAGCTCCTGAAAAATGAGATAATTTCCAACTGCGCCACTTCCCACTTTGCAGCATTTGCTGGTGTTTGGGGCAGCCCATGTTGCGTCTTTTATCTAAAGAAAATCTCCGGAGTTGAAAGGCGTCAGGGATGTGGGGGGAGAGCAGACTGACCTCCGCTGAGGACTGTGCCAATTCTTTTCCCCTCTCCCTGACCCTCCGGGGCTGGAGGCAGGCCTGTGTTATCCTTGTCTTCCTCTTCAGAGCTGTTTGGTATAATGGACTTCTTTAAATTAATAAAGCGTAGAAGAAGATTTACAATGCTTTGCTCAAATATTGTCTTTGCCTTTTATTCATGCATTTGTCACTTGGCCTCTAATCGAGGTGCTTGGAGAAGGGATAAATAATGAAGAGAGAAAACAGCTCTGTCATAACCCAGGACCATTTGCAAATTCATCACCAATATTCTTGGGGAAGGAGAGACAGAGGAGATGACAAATATGCCACAGCGCTAATATATCTCGTTGATTTCCTCTCCCATTTATTCAGATAACCTACTTTGAGCCGTGATAGAACAGGGGTCTCTGGCTGATTGGAGCAACAGATGGGGCTGGGTGTCGGGCTGGGCACGGGGCTAGGAGGCGACCAGGAACTTGCATAGCATTTGATTATGACCAAATTGGATTTTAATTGTCACTAAGTTGAACTTAGCTTCTATGTTACATTTGTTTTTTATTGTGATAAAATACATATAACATAAAATTTGCCGTTTTCACCATTTTGAAGTTTGCAATTCAGTGACATCAATTTGCATTCACAACATTTTGCAGCTATTGCCACCATTGATTTCCCAAACTTCTACCCGCCGCCCCCCCCCACACACACGTAGAAATGTAGCCTATTAAGGAATAACTTCCCATTCTGTCCTCTCCCAGCCCTTGGTAGTAGGAATCTGTTTTGGATTCTATGCATTTACCTATTCCAGGATGAATTTGAGAAGCCCCAGTGGAACAATGCTTAAATGCTTGGCTACTAATCTAAACGCTGGCAGTTCAAACCCACCAGCCTCACTGTAGGAGAAAAGACCTGGAGATCTGCTACCCTTAAAGATTTCAGCTTAAGAAACCCCATAGAGCAGTTCTACTCTGTCGTAGAGGGCCACTACGGAATTGACTTGACAGCACACACCAGCAACAGGAAAAATTTAGATTACTTTAGGGGAAGTTGTTCTTAGGGGAGGGATGATCACAGATGATTTCCCAGCAAATCATCATGAACTTGTCTTTGAAGAAGGAGAAGCAACCACTGTTCCTTGCTGCATTTGCTTAGGTCAATTATCATAAAGAAGGGTTGATCCAAACCCAAATCAATACCCCAAAAAAGAAGTAAACTATTTTTTTTTTTTCAGCTTAGAGGGGCTTGTTTGTGGGTATCAGCATCTGCCTGCCTCCTGGTGCATTTGGAAAAGGCTCCTGCTAAATAGTGTTTTACCAAGAAGAGCTGGAGAAGGCAAAAATAATAATTTAAAAAAAGCCTTGGGAAATTTCTATCCAGATGAGCCTAGGTTGGATGCATCCAGAGAAGCCTCGGTCGTTCAGCTCTTGGTAGGCTCTCACCATCTGAGATCCCTTCTGCCCAGGTGACGGGACAGGCCTTAACATCTGAGCCCCAGAGTCTGCTTTCGCATCAGGAAGATCCTATCCAGGCTCAGGCTTAGCACTGGGTGGAAAGCAAGGGGTTGGCTTCTATCTGAGCAGGGCCAGCCTCCAGCTATTTCAGGGGAACTTGGTGATTTCCCAAATCTATAGGGGTCCAGGGAGATTTGGAGGACCTGTGCTCTAGTGTTTTGCGTGTGGTGTCAGGGTCATTAAGTCTGTAGGCAATGACTGAGATAACTTAGGAAGCTGAGTGGTAAATGAGGGGACAGAACTGGCCCTAGCTGCTGAGTCTCCCAGACTTCAGTCCCAGGTCAGGGGAACTAAAATCTGCCTGCTCAGTCTCCTTGAGAGGTGGACGGGGCAGGCTTCCCAGCCAGGGCAGGGCCAGAGCCAACACTCAGGTCCCCAGGGAGGGTGGCCAGATTTAGCAAATGAAAATCCAGATGACCACTGAAATTTAAATTTCAGACAAACAGCAAGTCATCTTTTGGTACAAGCATGTCCAAGACATCCCAGGCATTTTGTCCTGCATTTGATCTGGCAAACCTACTCCTGGGTTCCATGGCCTGTTGGGATCCCATTCAGAAACCAGTAGTGGGAGAGAGGAGGGGCTCTGATTTCTTCAGGAAAACAGACTGATCTTGTGCCTGGTCCAGGTGTTTGGTAGGATAGGTTCTCATGTGGACAGAAAAGATGAGACAGGTGACAGGGTAAAGAAATTGTGTGTTATGAAGGAATGATGGAAAGGTTTGGGAGTATTGGGCCTATTCCATGGATGGAACAAAGTGGTCTGAACAAACTTTTAAGAAGTTCGCAGATTACATCATGCTGAACAGAGAGCCTTGAGGCAGATAGTCACACAAGGATGACTGTGTGTGTATGATTTAGATTTGGTGGCCAGCCGAGATGGCCCAAGAGATGACACCAATTTGGGCAGGGTCTCTCGGGTGACAGATGCCAATGACCACTTCCCAGGGTGGCCAGCTTCTATCCTGCCTCCCTCCCGTGGGAGGCCCGTCAACCTCAGCATCAAGAACCCTATTTTTTCACTTCACCCTTTCTTTTAAGCATAAAATATAAATGATATAAAAAACTTTGATAATATATTTTATATATTTATACTTTTGTAAAAAGTATAAAACTATATAAAAAAGAATGAATGCTTTTATAGAAGAGGCAAAAACATTTTTAAAATTAAAATGAAGTTAAAATAATTTGGAAACAAGTAGTGGTAATGGTTGCCTGTGATGAACATAATTCATGTCACTGAATGGTACCTGTAAAACATGTTAGCATGGCAGATGTCTTGTCATATATATTTTTATCATAGTAAAAAAAAAAAAAAAAAACAAACTGTGATCTGATATCTGGTCACCTAGCAATAACATTTGGAGTCCTTTTATTCACTGTGTGTGTGTTCCATTTACATGTTTACATACAAACACATCTATTTATATTTATATGCATAAGTTATTTGATATAAATAAAACATGATATGAAATTATAGCTCACTGTAAATCTTGGACATCTCAACTTGCATACCCAATTTAAGTTTCAGCTAAACAATGAGTAATTTTTTTAGTGTAAGTATGTCCCAAGGATGGCCTGGGACATACTTATACAGACACATCCAGTAACCATGATCTCCACCATTGGAAGAATAAGCTCCTCTCATTTTAATGATTAAAACCAAAAACCAAAACAAAACCCACTGCCATCAAGTTGATTCCAACTCATAACCCATTATATTGGGTTTCCAAGGTTGTAAATTTTTATTGAATGGATTGCCTCATCTTCCTCCCATGGAGCAGCTGAAGGTTTTGAACTGCTAACCTTCTGGTTACCATCCAAATGCCTTCCCCATGATGCTACCAGAGCTCCTTGTATTTATGAATATTCTCCTTCAATAAATCCCGAGACATCCTGTGAGGTATTGGGATTGGGATAAACATGAAAACAACAACAAAACAAAACAAACTTGGGTCTTGTCCTCTAGAAGATTACTTTCCAAAAGAAAACCAGCCCTAATCAGAATTTTAACTCTTATTTTGTGCTGAAAGTATACTTATTTAAATTTGAAACATTTCTGTATACTTTAAAACCATAATTTTTTTTTTCACCTATATCCAAGCAACTGATTCATCATGATTTTTGCTGAGACAGTTACATTTTCAAATGAATATTTTCTATAAATGCTGAGAAGGCACCTCCTACCCTCATGAGGCTGGGGAAGCTGGGACTTTTCATTCGGATCATAGGAGCCTGCACCAGCTTTGATTGAAAGAAAAAGGGAGACTGAGCTTAAGGGTTTCTTCAGTCATTTTCTGTAAAAAGTGTGCAATGTTGGCCCCCCTGTCTGTGAGGAGCTGGGTGTGTGGATGCAGCCCTACATATGTGGGCAGCTCCAGTCGTGCATAGCAGGGCAGAGGGGACGACAGAAGGACTGGGTGGCAAATGCGTGAGAGGGGAGGCCCAGGCCACCAAGAGGAAAAAGAACACAAACCGTGCAATTCTCTGCTTCCATCACCGTGGCCGTAGGCTGATGAAGCCAGCCAGACTTCGTGCTTATGGGAGCAGAGACACACGGCAAAAGTATATCCTAGGAGGAGCCTAGCCTGAGTCTGCTGGGGCTGATCTGACCACTGTCTTGGGAGAGATGTGTTGAGGGCAGAAATTTCCAGAAGCTGCAGGAACACTTGTCCCAGGTGTGCATGGGGCCTGGTGCAGCTCAGAAGGAGAGTGAGGGGCACCCAGTTTCAGAGATGCTGCAGTTCTGAACTCGAGTCACCAGAAAAAATGCAGGACACCAAACTACTTTTAAGTTTCAGATAAAGAATGAACAATTTTTAGTATAACAACACAACACACTGCTGTCGAGTCAGATATTTTAGTATAAGTATATCCCAAATATTGTCTGGGACATACTTACACTAAAAAAAAAAAAAAAAAAAAGAGTCTGTTATTTATCTGAATTGTCTGTTTATTGGTGCTACATCTGGCCACCCTGGTCTGGCGACAACACACTGTGTGTCAGCCACAGCCTTTCTGGCATTCAGAACTCTGGTGGCAGGGGTCTCACCCAGAGCACAGAGAGCTGAGTGTATCCTGCTGGTTTGTCCCCTGGGGGCTCCAGTGTGAGACTATGGTTCCTGTCCTTGTGCTATGTGGGCGGACTAAGCAGACAAGACTGAGGTGGGGTTTGTGGCAGGCAGGCAGGCAAGCAGGCAGGCAGGCAGATAAGGCCAGTTTTGTGACTTCAGAGCCCACACCCAGGTATCCTGGGTCCCTGATATGTAGCAAGTATGAAAGTCACCTGCTGAGAGGTCAGCCTGGGATGTCCTCACTTCCCATTGAGAACTGGTGTGCACAGTGAGCATTACAGGGTGTCCACTGGGTTCACAGCAGCTGCTTAGAGTTGTGGGAGAACATGAGAGAAAGGTGACCCTTGAGGAACCCCCCATTGCCTGGGATAGAGGACTCCAGGACATGGGATAGAGAACCACTCGGGACCAAAGAACAAGCAAGGTCCACCTGCCCTGTTTTGAAGAGACGGGCTTTTGTGACTTCTGGGTGAGGCCTCCAGACCAAGCTTAGGTCAGCTTCCACTCCGAGGCTTTCCCTCTCAGTCAGTGTCCTAGAGCTGAGTTCCAGGCTGGCAGTAAGAACTGATGCAGAGGGTTACCATTGACCACAGGGCCGCCAAGCTCCAGGCAGGTGCTAAGAGAACCACAGAGATCACCATATTCAGTTTTCTAGCATCACCTGGCAGAGGGCACTGTTCCCACTCTCCCTTCCACAGGGGCAGCTGAGGCTCAGAGAGGTTCAGTGCCTTGTCCAGGATCACACAGCTGGGAAGAACCAATCCCAGGTTTGCATGTGCGTGTGCTGCTGCTCAGAATGATTCCACTGCAGGTCTGAGGTTTTCCCTCTTATGTTTCCTTATCCTCTTGACTAAGGATCCCTGGTGGCCCAACAGTTAAGTGCTCAGCTGCTAACCGAAAGAAGGGTGGTATGAACCCACAGATCCTTGAGAGAAAAGACCTGGCATCTGCTTCCATAACGTTTACAGCCTAGAAAACTCTATGGGACAGTTCTTTGTCACATGGGGTCTCTATGAGTCAAAATTGTCTCGACAGCACCCAACAATGACAACATCCCCTTGAATATGTTGTCTATTCTCTGAGGCCCCCAAAAGAAGAGAAAATGTGTGGTGTAATTGTCAGCCTCTGGGTCCTGCCCAGAACCTTCTGTGCCCATCACTGTCAAGGCTGGAGCTGGGGGCAGCCAGTGGACTGTTTGTCCCTGAGCCCCCCTCCGCCTCCCTGCCCTTGCTCATTCCCCATTTCAGAAAGACAGGGGTTTGCCACCAAGAGCAGCTGGCAGGTGAGGGGAGGCAAGAAGGAAGGAGGCCAACGCGGAATGTTCCGGCAGAACAGAACGGTTTTCAAAGTTTCTCAAAAGATGGCAAAGGAGCGCCTCAGATCTCTCCAGAAAACAAACACAAAAACACGCTCGAAAGTGCTCCAGGAAAAGTTTATTTGCAACTTGGCCCTCTGAGCGGCCGAGGGTTCTTTGTTTGCTGGTCACAGCCGCACCAAGTACCAGCGGAGGGGCTTTCCCACATCTCGTCAAAGGGCCGCGCTTCCTCTCTCCTTTCTCCTCGTGCTGATTAGCAGGTCGGGCAGCGGCGTGAGGAGATGTTAGGGGTACGAAAATGGGGGTCATTTTGGAAAACCTCTTTGTGGATGGATCGGGAATGGGGAGAAAATGAATAGTTATAAGCTCATTTCCATAGAAACTGTCTCATTACCATGCTGGCTGCTGGCTGGACGAGGCAGGGCGCCCTGCCAGCACACGGCCTCCACAATCGAGTGTCCCCTGCCCGCCGGCGGCGGCGGTGGGGGAAGCAGGTCAGGAAAGATGGCTCCCAACCCCAGCCAGCCTGGGCACAGAGGGACTGTCAATATTGTTTTTCTTGAAATGGCAGACATCTGTGTCAGGATTGTACTTAGCATTTAAAATATCCAAGCGGGCATCATCTAATTTTTAAGCAAGTGCAGGCAGGCTTGTTATATACTTGTTTACAACACGTTGTTCGGATGGTTCAGTGCAGATTTTTACTGGATGTGTATTAGCCAATCTCCCAGGCACCCCCAGGACATCTCACAAAAGAAATGGGAACGGTTAGGCTCGGAATCACTTCCTCCGGCGTGGCCTTTGTGTTCCGCGTGACACGGCCCCGTCCTCTGGCTCTGAAGGCACTTTGTCACTGAGCCGCTGACCGGCAGATTTATTTGAAAGCTCTTTGAGGAAGCTTTCGCTACTCTGTGCCTAGTCTCCAGGGAGGCTGGGCTGTTTCTGCAAGCTACACCCTCTCTATCCCCCCCTGGACCCCACGTTTGTATGGGGGTACCTTCTGCCTTTCTGTGCGAAGGCGTTTTGTGTCAGATGAATCAGCACTGAGAAGTGTCACTAGATCTGGAAAAGAGGAAGCCGTGTCTGACCTGGGAAACGAAAAAGAAGGTCTTCCCAAGAAGAGGGAAACACATGCCCCAGTGGTAGGCGGTGGCCCTTTGGAGAACGTGTGCCCCGAGAGCTGACTTGTATTCTTAAGGTGGGAAGCAGAGATGAGCTGAAGCCCCAGCAGGTGCTCAGTAGTCAGGCCTGTGGCCACCATGTGGGACAGCTGTTCATAGAAGCGCCCCCTGTCGTCCGTCCGGCTCAGGGTTCCCAGCCCAGGACTGCCATCCTTGCTCATGTATTAAGTTGCCTGTGTGCCCCAGCTTGTGAAAGCTGGGTTCAGAGAGAGAAGAGCTTGCCCTGTGAAGTGACACATTTGGAATTGACCACAGTGAGCTGGGCAAAGGGAGATGTGGCTGCATGGCAGGTCGACAGGAAATAAGGTGAGAAATAGCTAAAGTATAGTAAGTGCCAGGCACTGCCCTAAGCTCTGTTCTAATGCAGCCCTCACGGCCATCCTGCAGGCTGAGGGCCTGTGCGGCCCCATTTCAGGTGTGTGGACTGTTCTGGAGTTTCTGGGTCATCCAAACGGTAAATGCACCCAACTGCTATCTGAAAGCCTGGTGGTTCAAATGTACCCAAAAGTGCCTCAGAAGAAAGACCTGATGATCGGCTTCTGAAAGGTCACAGCCTTGAAAACCCTGTGGAGCAGTTCCACTCTGATGTGCATGGGGTCACCACAAATTGGCATCAACGTGACTTAACTGGTAACCATGGTTACAGAATACTTTTAGGAAAAAGAGACTGTGGGGTCTGCTAGCCATGTACCCCCGAGGCTATTGTTATGAAATGTTAGTTCTGCTCTGTTCCTTGTGATCAGTCACTAGATACAACCCTCCATACCCACATGATGCAAATTTCTTCAAGATTACACACACTGCCGAGTTAAATGAACTCCTTTGACTGGTTAGCACACGTGATAAAAAACAAACACAAAAATCAGTTGCTATCAACTTAGCCCTGATTCATGGCAACCCTGTGTGTGTCAGAGCAGAATTGTGTGCTGTTTTCAGTAACTGATTTTTTGGAGGTAGATTGCCAGGTCTTTCTTCCAAGGTACCCCTGGGGGGACTTGAACCTCCAACTTTTTGGTTAGCAGCTGAGCCATTAACCATTTGTTCTGCCCAGGGACACATAAGGTAAGTGCTCAGTGAATATTTGCTAAGCAAAACCCACCACTCAGATGAAATGGGTAGTTGAGCAGTGTCATCCTCCATGCAGACACAAAACCAAATTCCACTGGAGACTCTGGGCAGAAGACTGCTGACCCTGGCTCTTGCATCTGGTGGTCCCAACAAGGACCAGCAGCAAGTGCTAGGACCTGCTGAACACATCCCAGCTGTCTGTCCAGCCATCCCTGCCCTTCCCCTCTAAACAATGGGGGCTCACGTTGATCTGCTGTTACAGTATTTGCTGGACCCTGTGACTTCATGGCTTCCAGAGGCCGCCTCATGAATTATATGCCATTCATACATCTGGCCAGTAGCTTAAGTATAACGTGCGATAAACAGAGGAAACCATTCCGTTTTCGTGGTTTGGTAAGGTTTGAAAAGTGATTTAAAATAATTTTAGGTTGTCGTGGGGTTGGTGAAGAGTGTAATAGGCAATTTGAGAAGACAAAGTTCTTTCAACTGGAGGATTTTCCCTCCTTGTTTCTCATTTTTAAAAACATGGTAAGTGTCAGCTGGCGAGGACCAGGGCTGACAGCGTCCGGCCAGTGATTTTCTCATGTGCACAGGCGCCGTCAGGGGATCGCAGGGCAGGGCTTCCAGGGCCACGGCCGCTTTGCTGACTGAGAGAGGTCCACTCCTCAAATTGGAAAAGCTGCACTTGGCCTCCTCCAGGGCGCACGTAATCCCGCAGGCAATCTGGAGGTGCTGCTGAGCAGACGGAAAACTTCTGTGTCGTGTGTTTCTGCACGGGTCCTGGAACAGTGACTGTGAAGGATGAGGGATTGGTCGCTGAGTGCCGGTGGCAGGCGAGTGGCTGGAGGAAGGTACAGTCAAGTGAGGTGACCGCTGGGGAAATGAGGTCTCCCTGTGTTTCTGTGGTGTTTTGGCCTGTGGCAGGTCGAGGGGCTGTGGAAGTGATTCTGGGGAGGGGGTTGTGTCGAGTGAACAGATGGGGCCCTGGGTTCTCAATCAGGCATCTCAGTGCTTGTGGTACATGTTGAGGTGGCCCGGGTGTAGAATCTAATTTGCAGCCATCTTTGTCATAATGGGGAGTCCCATGGACCCCATTCTCCCTGCCTCCCTGCTTTGGGCCACATGCCATTCCATAGCTCTGCAGGATCTCCTACCCCATGCCCAGTCTCTCCTGACTATCTGAGTGGGCATGAAATCTGTGCACCATGGGAAAGAGGGTGTGCCCCTCTGTGTCCAGCAGCCCAGCATTTGGGAAATGCTCGGACACAGCCCATGGCCTGCTCAGATCAACAACAGAAACTCCAGGGCTCCTCCTTCTGCCTGAGTCCTGGGGGCGGGGGGGCTCAGGGGATAAGGACACTTTTCCTGATGTGAGACACCCCACTGGTGCCTGGGGACGGAGCCCAGCCTCCCCTCCCCATGGTACCTGCACACGCACGTTGTCTGAAGCCCAGCAGGCTGCTGAAGCTGAAGGGAGAGTGGAATGCAAGTTGAGCAAGCTAGGGGAGCGCCTTTGTGGGTGTGGAGGGGGGCGGTGGCAGGACGAAGCCCCCTAGCCCCTGGTCATTCCTGTATCTGGGGCTGAGCTTTACCCCGGAACCCTACCTTGCTTTCCGTTTGGCTGAAATTCATTAACGGCCAGGAAATCATAGATTTCCAGGCCCAACCTTTCCACAACCTTCCACTTAGCAGAGAAAATCAAATTGACGCAAGGAAATAACAAGAAACAGCCCCTACGAACTCTGTAAAGGGGCAGGGCTACTGCCGAGGAGGCTGATGGTGGGTGCTCCGTGAAGATTATGTCACAGGCACCCACAAGGGGCCCACGGCCTTGTTTGGTGGGCCAGGCACTGGGGCCATGGTGGAAACACACTTCATTTTCCTAAGTGACAGATGCCTTTGAGTCAACCCAACAGCATGACTCATGGTGACCCCATGTATGTCAGAGTAGAACTGTGCTCCATAGGATTAAAAAAAAAAAAAAAAAAACATGTAACATAACCACTGCCGTGGAGTTGGATCCAACTCATAGCAACCCCTCCTTGGGTTTCTGAGGCAGTATCGCTACAGAAGTAGATTGCCCAACCTTCCTTCTGAGGAGTGGCTCGTGGGTTTGAAGCACCAGCCTTGTGGTTAGCAGTTAAATGTCTTAGGCATTATGCCACCAGAGCTCCTCCATAGGGTTTTAGTGCCTGATTTTTCAGAAGTAGATTGCCAGGCCTTTCTTCCGAGGCCCCTCTGGGTAGATTCAAACCTTCAGCCTTTTGGTGAGCAGCTGAACGTGTTCATCATCTGCACCATCACTTGTGCTGCCCAGGGCCTCTTTCCTAAGAGTGCATATGGATAATTCTAAAACCAAACCAAACTCACTGTCATCATGTTGATTCTGACTCATAGCAACCCACGTTGGGTTTCCGAGGTGGTAAATCTTTACAGAAGTAGATTGCCCAGTCTTTCTTTCTTGATGGATAATTCTAGAAAGGAGAATGAAACCTCTGCCCCTGCCCCCCGCCACAGGCCTAGTTCACATGGAATGCCCAGTGACACTACTTTGGGACCCTTGATTTGGGCTCCTTCTAAGTCCTTTACTGGGATACAGCCCTCCTTGGGGAGAATGTCCCATTGGTGGCCCATGGCCTTCTGCTGAAAAGAAGAAATTTGTGATATCAGAGCTAACTTGAGTTGTCACTAACCAGTGACCCTATCTGGACACAGGCCAGAACCTCCATCACCGAGGGGTTGAACACTGGCAGCACCCTCTTCTTGAGTCAGGTGGCTGGAGTGAGAAAGGCAGAGTGTGGTCTTGTTGGAACCCTGAACATGAACTGGGCAAGCTTCTTGCCTCTTGGTGAGCCTCAGTGTTCTCACCTATAAAATGGGACTCTCATAGACCTGTAGTTTAGATGCAACATTGTTCCAGGTGCATTTGAAGCTCCCCTGCTCCCATAACCTTTTTGACTGGCATAGCAGTCCTAGGAAGCAGGGCTGCCAAGAAGCCCAGAGAGGTCAACTTCTGGTCTGAGCACACACAGCCAGGCCTTGCAGAATATGGTTGAGCACAACCCCCTGAAAGCACTGCTCTATCACTAAGGACCCCTAAGAGGTATAACAAGCCCATGCAGGCAAGACCCTGGCTCACAGCAAGGGTTAGTTGATGCTGGTCAACACTAACTAGTACCAGAAAACTTAAGAAAGTAATGTTCTAATGATACTATAAAGAGAAAAACAGTTTGAAGAAGAGACTCATAGGAGTGCAGGTGATAGCCTCAGTGGCTCCCAGGCCTCCAGCCTGTCCATGAAGCCACATAGCCACCCCCTGTGGGAGAGGCATTTCTGAGCACAACCCCATGCAAAGCCAGCTGTGCGATGCTCTCAGCAGTTGCATAACCAGGGCCACTTGCTGTTCCCTGGGAATTCAGGCTTTGGGACCGCCACTGCATCGTGGGCTGGTGTGGAGCAAGTGTGCTTAGGGACAGGAAAGGTCCTGATGGCAGGGGCTGCAGAAGTAAGCTGGCATGCCTGTCACCAGAGGACATTAATGCACCAGCCCTGCATTGTGAACCTTGTCAGAGGCAGGACAGGTGCCCCATCTTGTCATTCTCTACACTTCTAGGCAATGGCCTGCATCCTGTTTGCTGGGAAACACAGTACAGGCAGTTCCCAGATTAAGACCGAGTTCCATTCCTAAATGTACCTTTAAGTCGAATTTGTATGTAAGTCAGAACAGTTAGGTGTAGTTTGTATCTCACGTCAGTTAACCAAATGTTTGGTTACTACACAGTAGACAATACACCTTTCTATGCATAAAAATCATTAAAGAAAAACTTCTAGGTACAGTAAAGCATCTTTTACAAAATAATACAGTAACACTGATCATCAAGTTTTGATGCACATCACAAAGTAGTGCCCGTTTGTTATTGTGAGCCTGTGTGTGTACCTCGAATTTTTAATATAATAGTCTTTATGAGGGTTGGTTTGTAGCTACGGGCTGCATGTTCATAACCCGGAGACTGTCTGCACCAGCATTACGCAAGTGAGCAAGCGGCGATTTCCAATCTTGCAACAACCACAATGAAAGGAACAGGTGGAAAGATTGTTGAGACTTGTAAATTAGTTGCTAATGAGGAAAATTAGGAAATTTGCTGAGGCATAAAAAATGAGAAGTCCAGAGAAAGAAGACAAATGGGTGGGGAGTTATTCCCTCCTGCACTGCCAGCCCCTGGGCTTCTATCTCTGGTGGAGACCCTATTGAAATACAGATCTGACTATTGGGTTAATGTGCAGGAAATTGGTTTAAAATGTAGAGATGATTAATTAGATGAATGTGCAAAAAATGGTTAAAGTAATGTCAGGGAATGAGGGGGGGGGCTGGGATGTGGTGTTTACCAAGCCACCTGCCACCTGCCAGGCCTGTGCCAAGAGCTCTGCAGACATCACTCTACTCAGTCCTCCCAAGGACCCTGAGAAGTGAGCCCTATCGCTCCCTTTCTATGGAGAAGAAACTGTGGCTCAGAGAAGTTTGATAAGTGGACACGCCATCCAACATATTCATAAGTTAGTGGTTGCAGCTTACCCCTGCTGCCTAACCCTGTGGCAGGGGCTGGCCCCTATACCCCCACCACACTGGGAATGCAACTTCAAGGATTTGAAATGGAGACCAGTGTGAGTGAACACAAGGCTCTTGCCCATTGGTCTATCAGTAATGGAGAGATAGATGAGTGCCCATTATTCTAAAATGGAAACCCCAAGACATGATCTGTGGTATACAATGATCGGAGTCTCCCAGTCCCCATCACTGTGATACTGTCCTCTCTGAACCTCAGTTACCCCTAAGGCAAAGTAAGAACCTCACAGGTATTGAATGAGAGAGTTTTGCTTTTCCTTAGCCACTAAAGAGTCCCTCGGTGGTACAAATGGTTAACACGGTCAGCTGTTAAACTAAAGGCTGGGGGTTCAAGTGCCCCCAGAAGTATGTCAGAAGAAAGGCTTGGAGTTCAACTTCTGAAAAATCAATCTTGCAAATCCTATGGAGCACAGTTTTACTCTGATACACATGGGGTCACCATGAGTCAGAATTGATTCCATGGCAACTGATTTTTTTTTTTTTTTTTCTGACAACCAAAACCACAGTTTTGGACCTCAGGAAAAATTCTACTTTGTGAAAAGTAGATTTCTAAGATCCTCTCATTTATCTCCTACCCTTCTGAATATGTACAATTAGGAAATATTCTTTTAAGCTTATTGGGAGCCAAAGAAGGACCTCTTTCATTTTGCTGAAGTCAACTCCCAACAGGGGTAGAGCAAGGCCTTGTGGTTCACTAGAAGGTGTAAGTAATGCTTTTTTGTTGTTGGGGGCCGGCCAGTGGAGTCAGACTCACAGAGACTCTATGGGACAGAGTAGAACTGCTCCCTAGGGTTTCCTAGGCTGTAATCTTTATCGCCCTGAGCCTGGTGACCCAGTGTTTAAATGCTCAACTGCTAACCAAAAGGTCAGTGAGTGGTTTCAGCCCCCCAGCTGCTCTCCAGGAGAAGTATGTGGCAGTCTGCTTCCATAAGGATACAGCCTATGAAGCAGTTCTACTCTGTCCTGTAGTGTTGCTATGATTCAAAATTGACTTACAGCAATGGTTTGGCTTTTCTTTTTTTTTTTTTTTAATTCACAGGAACAGATCACCAGGTCTTTCTCCTGTGGACCTGCTGGGTGGGTTCGTACCACCAACCTTCCAGTTTGCAGCTAGGCACTTAACCATTTTAATACCAGGCCTCCTTCAGAATGAGATTTGAATCCCACTGACATCCCTCACCAGATTACAACCTTAGGCAAACTGTGGCTTCTAGTGCCTCAGTCTCCTGATCTGTAAATTGGGGATATTGAGAGGCGTTCCTCCTGGGATTATGTTGTGAGGAATAAAGGAGATCATGCCTGTGAACTTCCTGGTGTGTCGGTGTTCCTTGGATGTTAGATATTGTCATCTCCATCCCAATAAGGAGGGACAGAGGAAACAAACAACCAACAAAGCGACTTGGTGCCGCTGCCCGCACCCCTGCATGACTGTGGACAGCAGCAGCCCCCAGCCACCCTGGGAGACCCTGATTCTGTCATCATTCCAGCTCTCCTCTCTCCTTCTGTCAGCTGTGTCAGGATCTGGGGGCGGGGGACGGGCAAGGGGAAGCGGGGCAGGGTCCTTGGTGCCCCCGGCTTCCCCTGAGCCAGCACGGCCCTGTCCCTTGCGCTGTGTCCCTGGGCCACGCTCAGGTCAGCCTCGAGCTAACGCCTTTGTCAGTGTGATTAATAGTGGTGGGGAGTGTCGTTAATTCAGTGCCTAATGACTGCGGCTCGCCGCTCTCAGAGTAATCGGGTGATGTATGTGGGGAGCGCACACCTCGTGGCAGGGGTGAAAATCATTTCGACAAGTCAAATATTGTCACAGCGAACAAATGGCTCTCCCTGTTAATAAAAATTAATGAATTTTTTTCTTTTTTTTTTTTTCCTCTTTTCCTTTTTTCTCACCACTGGCCTGCTAAATGAAGCTATAGCCTGGCTGAGCAGGGGGCGGGGGCAAGCTTGGTGGAGTTAAGCACTTTATTTGATGGTTAAGACTATAAATGTCTTTATTAGGGAGGTTCCAGAGGTGCAGGAACCGCCCACCTGCAGTCCTTCCTGGTGGAGAGGGGAGAGCTGGAGGTAGCTCTAGGGCGGGAAGTGGGTGGCAGGGGTTCAGGTGGTGGCCCCCTAGCCTGGAGAAAGAAGCCTTCCAGGGTATGGCTGTGGCTGCCCCTAGATGTCTGGCCAAAAGGAGAGTGGTGGGGATGTCTTCCACCTGACCTATTGGCCCTTGGACCCCGGGAATGGGCTTGTTCTGATTCCCCATTACCATCTGGGCAACAAGGGATGGCAGGCTGGGAGCAGGTGTCAGCAAGGCAGCGATGCAGGGAAGGTCTTCCAGTTTCCCTGAGCTGGAGCCCAAAGCCATGCCACCTTTTCCATAAAGCAGGTGATGGTTTGAGCCCTAGCCCTTGCCAAAGAGGTTCAGTCTCTGCAGCTCCCCAGCCCACTTTGAAGGTCTCTGAGCCAGGGCAAGGGCAGTGGCCTGGGTGCCTGGAGGAGACGAGGCTATGTGGAAATGAGAAGGGGGCTGAGGACTGGACCACTGGACAACAAAACCACCAGCCACCCTGGCTCAGGGCTGGAGGGAAGGAAAATGGCTGCTCCCCTTGGGCTCCTGATGAGTGTGCCCACTCTTACCAGAGAGCCAGGCAGCTGGGCCCTGAGCCCTCTCTCTGGGATTGAAGCTGTAGAGGGGAGGGCCCAGGAGGAAATGGTGTTACCCTTGAACGGTCAGCTGATGGGCAGCTTGGTGTTTCCTTGCCCCTTCACCCTTCTCTCCCTCCCCCAGCCCACCTTGCCTAGAAGAGCCAGTCCTCCTAGGAGAACCATGGGGAAAGCATCTTTCAGGACCTCCCACTCCCTCATGCAGGCCCAGGGAGCTGGGGCCCCAGTGGAGAAAAGGCCCTCGGAGCTGCCTTTTTCCTTTTGCAATTTTTTTATTTATTTCAGGGCCACGAGCACGGAGGGGCAGCCCCACTTATTCTGGCCTCGGTAGGAACAAAAGAGATAAATATATCTATAAATAGGTTGGTGGCCACTGTTGGTGTTTGCTCAGCATTTAACCCATTGTTCCCCTCCATCCAGGCAAAGAGGAGAGCAGAGTGGGAACAGTAATCACCCAGTGCCTTTTCCAAGGGTTTGGCTTCCAGGACTTGGAACTAGGCACACCTCTTGGTGCCCTGCTGCAGGGCTTCCTGCCGCAGCCCGGCCTCAGCTGTGCCCCCACACCAGTCCCCTGCTTCCCAGCTGACCTGGCAGCAGGCAGGTGTGGTTGTCCTGTGGAAGATGACTGTCTGCACCTCGGCCCTGCTCCTCAGCATCCCACTTAGGGCTTCTGAGTTTGCAGAAATATAGAGAGTGTTGTGGGGGTCCTCTAAATCTTCCCTAGTAATGAGCTAAACCACCTGACACCATGCCCTCTCAGCCTGAGCAAAGCCGAGGACCCCCCAGAGCCCTGCATGCCCTTGGTACCTTCCATGTTCTGATTGCTCTATGGAGCCTTCCCTGCGTCAGTCTAGAAGGAACCAGCACCCCACACACCCTTTGAGCCTTGTGATCTGAGGACACCTGACCCTCAAGCTAGAGGAGGCACCTCCATTCCTACAGTGCTGGGTCCTGCCAGTGTCAGTGCTTCCTGAAGCCAACTTGAATTCAATGCCTCCAGGACCCCAAGTTCTGCTGCAGCAGCACCCATGCTGGGGAATAAGCCTCTCTAGGGCCCCTCCAAGGTCCCTGCCCTAACAGAAGCTCCCCTCTAGCAGAAGGAGTCCCCATTATTCAGAGAGTATGCCCCAGCTGGACCTGAGTATTGGAGGCTGCCAAGTGCTGGATAACCACATGGCTATCGCCCATCTGGTATTCATGGGTCCTACATCATCCATGTGAGCTGTTTACCATGCATGGCGGCTACACAGCCGGGAACAGCATCAACCCTCCCAGTGGAGGTGGTCACTTCAAACTCTAATAGTCATCGAGGCTGTAATTAGACCTAGTTCACAGAGGAATAGACTAAGATCCAGAGCTGAAGTGGCTCTCAAGGTTCCACAAGTAATAAGTGGCCAAGCTGGAGCTAGGACTTGTCCTTGTTTATAAAAAACAAGGATCAGCCAGGATATGAGTGAAAGGTCAACCCACCCTTCCCTGTAGAGAGACCCCAGAGGTGCGAGAGCAGGGCTGTGAATGGGACCCTGATCTCACTCTGGTTGAATGGAACACTCTTTCTGGTGGGTTCTGATGATGCTAAGGAGCTCTGGTGGTGCAGTGCTTAAGGCATTTGACTGCTAACCAGAAGGTTGGTGGTTCAAAGCCACTAGCCGCTCCAAGGAAGGAAGATTAGGCCATCTACTTCCGTAAAGATTTATTAGGAGCTCTGGTAGCGTAGTGCCTAAGGCACTTGACTGCTAACCAGAAGGCTGGGGGTTCAAACCCACCGGCCACTCCTCAGAAGGAAGATTGGGCAACCTACTTCCGTAGTGATACCGCCTTGGAAACCCAAGGAGGGGTAGCTATGACTCAGGTCTGACTCAATAGCACATAACTACAACAACAACAAAGATTGATTGCCTCCGAAACCCAATGGGGGATGCTATGAGGGGGAATGGACTGGATGGCAGTGAATAGTGAATTTGGTTTGGTTTGGGTTTTGATAAAGCTAAAAGCGTGCTGTAGTGTCGCAGCCCAGCATCCCTTGAGTTTTTAACTCCATATTCCCCATTCCCTCCGGCCCCTAGTAACCATTCATCTACTTTCTGTCTCTACAGATTTGCCTCTTCTAGATATTTCCTAGGAGCTCTGGTAGCGTAGTGCCTAAGGCACTTGACTGCTAACCAGAAGGCTGGCAGTTCAAACCCCACTAGCCACTCACTCCTCGGAAGGAAGGTTGGGCAATCTACTTCTGTAGTGATACCACCTTGGAAACCCAAGGAGGGGTTGCTATGAGTTGGGTCTGACTCGACAGCACATAACAACAACAATATAAATGGAGCCTATAAATGGAGCCATGTAATATTTGTGCTTTTGTGTTTGACTTATTTCACTCAGTATCATGTTTTCAAAAGGAGTCCTTGTGGCACAGTGGCTAAGAGCTCAGCAGCCAACTGAAAAGTTGGTGGTTCCAACCTACCAACCGCTCTGTGGGACAAGGATATAGTAGTTTCCTTCTGTAAAGATTTCAGCCTTGGAAACCCTATGGGGCAGTTCTACTCTATTCTATAAGGTCACTATGAGTTAGAATCAACTTGACATTAATGACTAATGTTTTCAAGGTTCATCCATGTCATAGCATGTATCAGAACTTCATTTCTCTTTATGTCTGAGTAATATTCCCTTGTACGGATAGAACACATTTTGTTTATGCATCCATCTGTTGATGGACACTTACGTTGTTCCTATCTTTTGGCTGTCGTGATTAGAGCTACTGTGAACACTGGTGTACAAGTATCTGTTTGCATTCCTGCTGTCCATTCTTTAGGGTATATACCTAGGGGCAGAATCACTGGCTTATCTGCTAATTCTATGTTTAACTTTTTGAAGAACTGCCTCATTGTATCCCTTGATATTGGAGGAGTTCCTGGTGACCCCCTCTGGTGCATTCACAATACAGGAGGTAAAGGGTTAAGGAGGGAGCCACCCCCTTCTCAGCTCAGGCTGGTGCTCAGATAGTGCTTAGCACGGCCAGGGCAAGTCAGCTGTGATTTAGAAGAAAAACAGTGAGAGCTGAGCGATCCACAGACTACCTCGCCGCTGCCCCGGGGCTCAGGGAAGTGGTATATTAACCAAGGAATAAAGGAGAGGAAGAAAAAAGGCCAAATCACATCTCTCTGAAACAAAGAGGCTTTTTACCAGGAACAAGCCTTGATAAAAATTACAGTGGCATCGCAAGTCACTCCGTAACTGCCTGGGGCGATGGCAGGCAGGGAGGAAGTAGGAGGTGTGAGGCTTAGGTGGGGGCACTGCTGTCCCAAGAGCACCATACATATAAATAATCGCCTTTAGACTAATGCCCTGGCTGGGCCAGGTAGCCGGGCTGCTCTTGGAGCCCTCCATGGCCTTGTATTGTCAGGGCTGCACTCAGCAGGGTTAGACAGGAGGGACATGGAATGGTGGGGAGGGGTGCTGGCGGGGGTGGGGGTGGCTCTTTGCACTCTGTCTTGGTAGGAAGTCCCTCTTGGTTCAGGGTCTGGCTGTGGGACAGGGAAAGAGGGGAGCTGAGAGACCCTGGTTGACATGGTGGTGGTCTGTCAGGCACCCACCCAGCTCAGGCACTTGCTCACACACACGGATCAGGCAGGGGAACTAGAGAAGCTCATGCTAGTTCCTCTTGTGGAGTGAAGGTTACTCTCTGAGCCCCCAGGCTGTCCTTTGGGAGGTGAATTTTAGCTGGAAGCAGGCTGAGGCTTAGCAGCAGTCAGTGAGTTGCTGGGAGACTCAGAGTGATGGTCGCAGGATATCCTGCATCCCACAATCTGATAGGGCTGCTGCTCCGACTCTCTGCAAAAGGAGCTCATTTGGGCCCTTAATCTCTTCTGTGCATCAGTTGTTTTATCTGTGAAATGAGTAGCCCAATACTCTGTGACAGGGGTAGCCCAGTATGGCACAGATGGAGCGGACCAGTTCTACTCTATCATATAGGGTTGCTATGAGTCTGGACAACAGCAAGCACGCTGCAAAATTGGTAGACAAGTACTCTTTGAATTGGGTAGACTAGTATACTGTGAAATGTGCACAGTAAAATTCACCATGCTATGAACCTCAGAGCAGCAGGGAAGGCAGGGATGTTCTAGTAAGGGGTAGTAGTGGCTCCTAAGCCCTACTCAGTGGCTCTTTGGGACCCTTGACCTTGGTCCTGGAAACTGCACTGGACAGTTGTGCTGGGTGAGTCGGGTGCAAGTGCAGGGTCACAGAGCTCTCCGCCCAGAGTCAGAGACCTGAATGTGCCTCTCACCAGCTCTGTGACCCTGGATGGGTCGTTTTAGCCCTGTGAACTCAGGTCCTTCGTCTCTAAAAAGGAGGTGGCAACAGTGTCTGCTGTGCCTGTCTCGCTCCATTTTTTAGACAAAGGAAGAACTCACACAGGTCAGAGTGGAGGGTCACATTGCTACAGTCCTGCTGGAAGGGTGAGCTGAAGGAGGAAGCCCTCATCTCTGCCCTGGCAGGAGGGGCTGCGCCTGGGAGCTGAGGCATGGCTCAGAGATCCTAGGCCGGCCGCGGCATGGCGCCAGCCCAGGCTTTCCAAGGCCCTAATGACAATTCAGCTTCATCAGCCCTGCAGCTGGGGCTTGCTGCTGCCCAGTCCCTCAGGCAGGGTCCCAGGAGCTGGCTTGGGAATATAAACGCCGATTGATTATTATTAATATTTAGCATGTTTGCAGAAATGTCTTTCCCTGGTGCTATTAATCTGCTGTGTTAATAACAGCCATGCTCCTGTCCTGGGCTCAGAGGCTCAAGGGCTGCTCAGTGAGTAGAATGCCAATGAGGCCAGTAGCAGAGGGTGGACGGTGGAGGGTGGCCTAGGCTGCACTTGTCAGGAAAAGGAGCTGGACTGTGGATGGGACATTTCGTGGAGGTTGAAATATTTTGCTCTTGTTTGATAGCCAAGATCCAAGGCTAGGGGAGAACTTGTCATATTTTCTGTAGTTTTATTCAAAGCACAAGAACAAGGATAAGATTGAACCCTATCAATTCCCACATTTCTCTTTCTATCAAACACTTTCCAGGGAAGTGGGTCTCAGGGTGGATCTTTGCAGCTCTGTGGGTCCTTCCATTGAGGGGGTTTCTCTTTGCCTGATTGCCTGCAACTAGAACATAGCTACAAAGAAATCCTCAGTAAAAAGAACACCTTACTTTTCTCTGGAAACTCTCTCTCCACCTTCTGCTCTCTCATCACCATTTCATCAGGTGGCTTTTGTCTTCCAATGTCTCATTTTCCCTCCTGTCCTCTTGCCTGTGCAGTGGGCTAGATTCTCCTAGGACATTCACAGCCCATGTGGATTCGCAGGCACTGGGTGGAGGCTTGTGTTGTGGTCTCCAAGGAGCCCGCTACATGGCTTTCCACCTTCCTGCTCAGTTCTGAGAAGACAGGAAACCAAAGTACCACCTTCATTCCCCAAAAACCTTAGGTGGAGGGTGCAGCTCAGTGAGAGAGCCAAGTGGGCTTCTGACTGAACCCTAGAATTCATAGATGTGCCCACTGCACCCCAAGAATGTAGGACTAGGCAGGCTGCTCCACTGGGGTGGAGGGAAGGAAGAACACTGAAGGAGCAGCAGAGATACCCAGACCCCTTTCAAGAGAAAGAAGAGGAGGCTGGGATGATCAGACCCAAGTATTCTCCCATCCATCCATCCATCCATCCATTTACCCTTCTGCCTATCCATCTACCCATCCACCCATTTATATAGCCTACATACATACATACATACATCCACCTACCCACCCATTTTCTATTTAGTTTCTATCGGACACAAGGAAGTCCATCAATAGATGTTGGCATACTTTCTCTATTATCTCATTGTAGTGTGAGAATATTGAGGTCATATAATACAGCATTTGGGACCTTTAGAATCAAGAGTGTCGAAATGGCTCCTAGCTCAGCCACTGACCAGCTGCATGGCCTTAAGCAAGTCACTAACTCCCAGAACTTCAAAATCTGCCTCCCTCCCTAGGCCACTGTGAGGATTAGATCAACTATAGTGGCTTCTGTGTGCTCTGTTTGCCTTGTGCCCAGCAGCCAGCAATTCTTCAAAAAAGCCACTGCCATCAGAGTTAATGTTGTGTCCAGCAGAACAAAAGGGACACCGTTCTGACTAGATGTACCTTTAGTTACTTCAATTGCACCCAAAGCCACCCCAGAAAATAGTTCTAGAATTAGGATGGCCATGTGGCCAACTGGAGACCATACTTCACCTCACTTCTCCCACCATATTTATTTAATAAGTCAAAATAAATCAAACATGTTTTAAATACTGCTTTTGGTAGGCCTGGTGGAAATGAAAACTACCTGAGGCATTAATAAAACCTGGAGCTGGCCTTCAGGAGAGGAGTGACCCATGCTCAATCATGCTTCTCCCATGGTCTGGGGATCATTTCCACTATTGACATGATGGTGACTTCAGATTCACAGCCAACACAGTTCTTGGGGGAGGGAGACACTTCCAGGAGACATGAGTCTAGTTGTGTCCCACAGTCTCTGTGCTTTGGTTAAAAACAGATTTGGAAGTTCTGGCCAAGCCTAGGTTTTACTGGAAATATAAACCCAGCATTCAGTGGAGTGCTATTTGGATGCTCTCCCGGGAAGATCTAGTAGGGGAAAGAGGACAGAGGAACACTTGGAGGGATTGTGACAGGCTTGGGTCCCCTTCCACCTCGAAAAGAATCCTTTAATAAGAAAAAGCAGCTAACAGGGGGTCTAGAAATGATAACTTCGGAGGTCACGTCTGCCCAGATAGGGCAAAACCAAACCCAAACCAAACCCATTGCCATCAAGATGCTTCCGACTGACTGATCGTATAGTACAGAATAGAACTGCCCTATCAGGAGCTCTGGTAGCATAGTGGCTAAGGCACTTGACTGCTAACCAGAAGGCTGGTGGTTCAAACCCACCAGCCACCCCTCGGAAGGAAGATGGGGCAATCTACTTCCGTAGCGATACTGCCTCGGAAACCCATGGAGGGGTCGCTAGGAGTTGGGGCTGACTTGACGGCACATAACAACAACATAGGGTCTCCAAGGCTGTAAATCTTTACAGAAGCAGATTTCATTATCTTTCTCCCATGGAGTAGCTGGTAGTTTTGAACTATCAGACTTTTGGTTAGCAGCCCAATGTTTTAACCACTAGACCACCAGAGCTCCTTAAGGAGGAGGAGGTCTATCAAGGTCTTGACAGACCGGACCAGGGAAGACTTTATCAAGATCATTTAAAAATACAACACGAATGTCCCCACCATTGCATTGTTACAAATATGTCTGCTCAGCCTGGGTCAGGTTTCCAATGGGGAAATGAACCAGAATGAAATCAATCAAGTTATGTGGAGAATGGCCTCCTTAAAAGGACCTCTTTAAAAATGACATCTTCTTTCCAATGCTTCTGATGTAAAACAGAAATCAAAGCTCAAATTCCCTTCTTGTGGAGGCCAGAATGGGGTTGTTGGAGGCGTGGCTACTGCTGATCATTCTCCACTGGCTAAATGGCCAGTTGATATACTTCTTTTGGACTAAGTCAGGGCCCATATAGGTAGCAGCCTAGTTCACTGATTTTATAAGTTTTAAGGAGGCAGATTATGGATAACACTGCAAAGAATAGGAATTCCAGAACACTTAATTGTGCTCATGCAGAACCTGTACATGGATCAAGAGGTGGTCGTTCCAGCAGGTAAAGGAGATACTGCATGGTTTGAAATCAGAAAAAGTGTGCATCAGGATTGTATCTTTTCACCATATTTATTCAGTCTGAATGCTGAGCAAATGACCCGAGAAACTGGATTTGTTGAAGAGTGGCATCAGAATTGGAGGAAGATTTATTAACAGCCTGTTGAATGCAGGTGACCCAACTTGCTGAAAATCAAGAGGATCTAAAGACTACAGCCTTCAGTATGGATTATACCTAAACATAAAGAAAACAAACATACTGACAACTGGACCAATAAGCAACTTGATGATAAACAGAAAATATTGAAGTTGCCAAGGATTTAATTTTATTTGGATCTACAATCAATGCCCACGGAAGCAGCAGTCAAGAAATCAAAAAATGTATTGCAATGGGGAAATTTGCTACAAAAGATCTCTTTAAAAATCATAAAAAAAAAAAAGGACCAATTTGCTGGTTGACTATGGCCCCTAGCTGCCTTCAGGTCTGGAATTGAACCCACTCCTGTGGCTTCCAGCCAAACAAAAGATAGGCACATGGGCTGAACATTTACATTAGGTAGATACACTCCTGGGAAAGATTAATCATGGGAGAATAGAAGGGCTGTGTATACACAGGGAGACAGCTGGGGGTCAGGAGTGTATGCGAGGGAAGGACACAGGGAAGAGGTGGCTATGGGAAGGAAGTGGGAGGGGAGCTGTTGCATTGTGGGCGATTACAGTCAATATCATAGGCAAAGTGTATATGAACTGCTGTACGGAAGATGAATTTGCTCTGTAAACTTTCACCCAAATCACAATAAATTATTATTATTATTATTATTTTTTTAAAAAGATCTCTTTAAAGTGTTAGAAAGCAAAAGTGTAACCTTGAGGACTAAGATGGATCTAACCTAAGCTGTACATTTTCAATTGTCTCATGTGCATGCAAAAGCTGGACAATGAATAGGGAAGAATGAAGAAGAATCAATGCATTTGAATTATGGTGTTGGTGAAAAATTGTAATACACCATTCCCTGCCAAAAGAATGAAAAAATTTGTCTTGAAAGAAGTACATAGGGAATGTTCCTTAGAAGGGAGGATGGTAAGACTGCATCTCACGTACTTTGGACATGTTATCATGAGGGTCCAGTCTCTGGAGGAGGACTGACTGCCTGGTAAAGTAGAGGGTCAGTGAAGAAAGAAGATCATCAATGAGCTGGACTGACACCGTGGCTGCAACAATGGGCTCAAGCATGGTGAGTGTTTCATTCTGTTGTACACAGTGTCACTGTGAGTCAGAACCAACTTGACGGCACCTAACAACAACAATAAGGAATTGGTAGAGTATCTGAGTGGTGCAAATGGTTAAGTGTTTGACTACTAAACCAAAGGTTGGTGGTTCAAACCCACCCAGAGGCACCTTGGAAGACAGGTCTGGTGAACTATTTCCAAAAGGTCGCAGCTTTGAAAACCTCATGGAACACAGTCAGTTCTACCCCGCACACATAGGGTCACCAGGAGTCAGAATCGACTCAATGGAAATTAACAACAGGAACAACGAAGGGACGTAGATCCCTTTGGGGTTAGACTATTTCCAGAGGATGCACCCCTATCCCTCCAGAGCTTCCCGGTGTGCATCACACACTCACTCCTCCACAAAAACCACAGCATTGGGAGACATACCCCGGAGGGCTTTTTAAAGCATGTGTTTCTTCACCTCACCCCACAGTCTGGGGTGGGACCATGAATTTTCAATCAAATCCCCAGGGATCCAAGGAACCCACTCTGAGAACCACTGAGCTAGAGGCTAACAAAGAGTTCTGGAGAGTTCCAAGACACGGGATATGCCTTACTTTAAGACATTGCCACTCCATGCCATTTAGTACGTCATTCACAGTCCTCACCCTGGGCTGGACTGTACCTGAACCCTGAGAAGGAGCTGACCACACGCCAGGCCTTCAGGGAACTCACCACCAGCCAGGAAGCGCCCTTGTTCCTGCCGTTTTACAGTCAGGGACTCAGAGGCACTCATCCTAGGCCTACCATTCTGCCCCACGATGGCACCTGGGGACAGATGGCCACTTCCTAGTCCAGCCACTTCCTCATCCCTCCCCTCCTTGTTCAGTTCAGTACTGGATGGGTGTCAAGTGGGCAACTGCTCTAATTACATGTTTAATGTACCCTGGAGTTCCTGGGTGATGTAATTGGTTAATGCTCTTTGTTGCTGACTGAAAGGTAGGAGGTTTGAATCCTCCCAGAGGCAACATGAAAGGCCTGGCAATCTACTCCCCAAAACCAGCCATTGAAAACCCTGTGGAGCATAGTTCTACTCTGACACACATGGATTTGCCTAAGTAAAACTGACCTGATGGCAGCTGGATTGATTTTGGTTTACTGTATGCCCCAAACGGTCCCATCCTGGCCCCCCTGGCACTGACACTCCAGGGACAAAAAAGGATGACCAGACCTTCTCAGGCCATGGTGGGACCACCTTCTGCCTCCTTCCTTCCTACCTACCTTCCCGCCTTCCCAACTCTCCTTCATGGGGAACTTACAGGGTTGGGCCCCTGAAGGCTGTCCTGGCTCAGGTGCCCTGTTTCCATGGTCATGGGGAGTGGGGCTGCTCAGAGAGATCCACCTCATTGCCAGCTGTCTGCCCTTCAGACCCCTTGGGCTTGGGTGGGCTCTGAGGCAGCCAGTGTGTGCCCAACAATACCTTAGGTCTGCCTCTGCTCCCAAAATATACCCAGCAACTTCAGACAAGGGGCTGGACTTCATTCATTTTCCAGTTCAGCTAAATTTAGTGTCTGTCCATTCTATTTGGCTCAACAAGTGTCCACTCACTACCCAACCCCATCTTTGCCTTAGGCACTGTCAGGTACTGGACCTCAGGGTTCATGGCTTCTCCCACAAAAGCCTTGCAGTGGTTGGCGCCTCCCAATGCCTCCCTTAGAGGTTCAGTAAATTCCCTGGGGATGGCCAAGAGGCAGGTGTCTGGATACAGAATCTCCAGGGGAATGCCCTCATAGTGCTAGAAGTCGGGGATCACGGAGGCTGGATGGTATGCCTTGACACATTTGCAACTGAGGAGAATGTGTGGAAGGGTTTTCAGCTCCAGGGTATTCTTGAGGAGATCTGGGTGGCCAGGAACTCCTCAGGGAGCTGTCTGGGCCCTCTTGTGCCTCTCAGGGCTAACCATAGAGGCAGACATCACTGCCTAGGGCAGGCGTGGTGCTCCAGTTTTATAGCACAGAGGACACCAACACCTCCTAATGTCACCGCCTCTAATGAGGGTGGGGCTTCCTCCACCCTGCCTGAGCACAGGGCACAGGGGGCTTCAGGGCCTTATTCTGGGGTACACTGGGATGGCTCCTCCCTTGTGGCCTTCCAGAGGCCCAGCTCCAGGCGCCAGTCATGAACTCTGCACTGTCTGGGGGGTCTTACCCAGTATCCCCATGGGGCAGAGAGCCATGGATGGGAAGGCCACCAGGTCAGGAGGAGGGCATGAGACACAGCTCGGCAAAAATGTGGTCAGAGGCATGTCCTCACTGGGCGGGGCCATCTATCTATCCCAAGCCTGGAGGGAAAGGGTTTTGCCAAGAACAGACAATGAGTTTGACTTTGCAGGTCCTGGGTGGGCTTTGGCAGAACCTTTTTCACCATCAGAGCTCCTTTAATAAATGTCCTATGGCCCGGTGAGGCCACTGCTAGATTACAACTGCCAGCCCTACGATTTCCCTGCAGGGCAGCTGGGTGGGACAAGGAAAGGCTATGTGGGCCTCTCCTGGGGGTTCCAACCCACACCTGGCAGGGCCCGAATGCACCTGCTGAGCACAATCTTCATCTTTGCTGAAGTGTAGAAATGACCAAGGGTGGCCTCTGAGGCACACACTTTTCTCCCAGGCTTGACTTCTATGCTGACATGGAATGCACATTGGCAAAAATAGGACAGTTCAACCTGGGATGAGGGTGATGCTGGGAGGAATGGCAGGGGCAGGCGTGGGGTCCCGCTGCCAGTGCTGCAGGCTTGCCTGGGGAGCATCAGGGTGTAGTGAGCATGCTCGCTCAGGGCGTGGGCTGTGGTCCAGCCGGGCTCTGTTCCTCACTGTGGGCCTGTGGACAAGTGACTTCGCCCCCTCATGCCTCAGTTTCCCCATCTGTAAAGTGGGCAGCTTGCTACTGAAAAGTCCCCCCAAGGCCAAGACCAAGAGACTGAGGTAGGTGGGAGTAATCAGTGTCCCCTGTGAGCTGACTGAGCAGAGGGATTCTGTGGCAGTGTGCACACACAGGAGGATACAGAACCCTTGGAGTTTTTTGGTTTGTTTGCATTTTAAGTAACTGCCTTTATCATTGAAACTTTTACTGAGGTAATTTTAGATTCCTATACAGGTGTAATAAATGATACAGGAGGTCCCTTGTCTACTATGCCTGTTACCCTTGTGGGGGTGGGGGTGGTTAGGTGCTGTGGAGTTAGCCCCTGACACATGGGACCCTGTGTACAATGGAATGAAATGCTGCTGGGTGCTGCCCCTTCCCATGTTTGATTTCAGACCAGACTGTTGTGATCCAGGGTTCTCACTGGCTGATTTTCAGAAGTAGATCTCCAGGCCTTTCTTCCTAGTCTGTCCTAGTCTAGAAGCTCCGCTAAAACCTGTTCTGTATCACAGCAATACACAACCCTCCCCTGGCAGAAGGGTGGTGGCCGCGCTGAGGTGTCTTGGCCCAGAATCAAACCCAGGTCTCTCACATGGAAGAAGAGAATCCTACCACAGAGTCACCACTGCCTCCAGCTCTCCCTCCTGTGGTAGGCTTTTGCAGCATATAGTCCAACAACGCAACCAGGATACTGACGTTGATACAACCATCAATCTTATTCCAATGTTCCCCACTGCACTAGTATCGTGTGTGTGAGCATTTAGTTCCCTGTGTGGGTGTAGGTTAAGGTACCCACCACCACAATGAAGATCCTGAATGGCTCCATCTCTGTAATCACTGTAGTGATGTCTTGTGAAACCTTTTAGTAACTACACCCATTGCCCCCCCACCCCCCACCCTCACCCCCTGCCACCTGGCCTGCCAGCCACTGATCTATTAAAGAACTGCTTTTAACTGCCCTGAACAGAACTCCAAATAGAAACTTGAACGCTGTATTCTGGAAATCTCTATTGTTTTCCTCCCTTGGCACCCATTTCACCCTGTCCTCCCTGGTCCTCCTTACCGTTTTGAGGAGCTAGTTCATAAAGGCAGCCTGGGAAAAGTGGTATTTTGTGCTGGCATTGGTCACACTAAGTGTGGCCATTGGATGTACTTCCTCCATTTGGCTTGAGTTCTGCCCAGGACGGGCAAAGGGGCTGATAGCAGAGTGGACAAGTGATGGACTCTTGGGGACAGGGACAGCACTGCTGTGGACCTGGGTATCCTGGAGAGCAGGTCCAAGCCTGTTGATGTGGGCGATTACCCTTTTCTCTGCAGGAGACACCCACGGGATGGAGCAGGCCAGGCAAGTGTCCAGAAATGAGTGGGACACTTCTTCTGGAGCAAATAGGTCCCCAGGAAGCAGTGAGACTGGGGCAGGAGAAGCTGGTTCTGGAGCAGTGGCCACACAGAGGGGTGGGACGACATGTGGTTTGCAGCAAGTGCGTGTTGCACACACAGTGAAGATGTTGGAGGCCAGGGGTTCTGCACCCAGGATGACCCTCTTGGCCTTGGTGTGGCACTTATTGGACCTGCTGTGGAGGTCAGTGTTGGGGCTGGCATCACAGTGGCCTTTCCTTAAAACCATTCCACACAATACAGGAGGAATAAATACAAGACAGATATCAACTTGGAAAAATTCCTCTTCCTCCCACCCAGGACCTCTGTTTAAATCTGCCCAATTCTGTATCAGAAACTGGGCAGCCAAGACCTCAAGTTTCAGGAATGGGGCTGCCCATTGACCTTCCCACTATGAGTCTTCACCCTCATGGACTCTTCCTGTTCAGTAGCATTCAGACTGACGCCTACCACACCTCGTGCACAGCCTCCCACTCTCTGTGGACCCCTCAGAACCTTGACTGAGAGGTTGATACCTAAATGGAGTTGTCTAGGGAGATGGCAGGTGGTTTCCTATTTGCTGGGCATGGGGGCAGAAGGAGCTCTGGTGGTAGAGTGGTTAAAGCATTCAGCTGCTAAGCAAAAGATTGATGGTTAGAGCCCACCAGCTGCCCCAGAAGAAAGATGAGGCAGTCTGCTTCCATAAAGATTTACAGCCTTGGAAACCCTGTTGGCAGTTCTACTCTGTCCTATAGGGTTGCTGGATCAGAACTGACTTGATGGTGGAGGGTTTTTTGTGTTGTTTTGAGAGGGGGAAGGCAGAAGGCTTCCAGTCATGTGGCTAGAAGAAAGATGAGGCAGTCTGCTTCCATAAAGATTTACAGCCTTGGAAACCCTATTGGCAGTTCTACTCTGTCCTATAGGGTTGCTGGATCAGAACTGACTTGATGGTGGAGGGTTTTTTGTGTTGTTTTGAGAGGGGGAAGGCAGAAGGCTTCCAGTCATGTGGCTAGAAGAGTCTCAGCCCCAGACTAAGAGATTGGGTGAAATCCCAGGGGGCAGGGGAGCAGGAGACAATGTTCTGGGTACCAGGCCTGGGAGCTGTTAAATTTCTTCACTGTCTGATCCACTTTATGAGATCAAATATGGGTTCATGCACACACTGGACAGTGGGGACAAACCCTGACAGGGGTGCAGCAGGAAGTTAGCAGGTGGACCCAGGCCTGGCTGAGACCTGGTGCCCTTGGTGAACTCTTCTTGGTCAAGCGTGGTGTGGCCACTGGGCCTCAGGCAGGCTGGGAAGCACAGCCCAGCCCCTCCCTCCCCCATCTAGTTTTTATTTTGAGATAGGTCTCCCAGAAGAGTTCTCAGGAACAGTGCTCTCAATCTTGAACCCTGAGCCTGAGACAACCACAAAACCCCAGTAAAGAAACTCCATTTTTCTGACATGGCTTCACACACCATCAGGCAGCCTGTATTTCCAACATCATAAAATATTCACATTCTCCAACCCACAGAGGCCTGAAAACACTGCCTAGCTTGGGTGTGTGTGGGGGGCCAGGGGTCCCTGCCCAGCCAGACCAACCATCTCAGGGGGCATCCCAGGGATCCCTGCTCAGTGAGGCTGACCATCTATCTCTGGGGGCGTCTCAGCCAGGCTGACGGTCTCAGGGGTCACCCCAGCTGGACTGACCATCTTGGCAGGATCTTAGTAAGGGCTGACCATCCCAGAGGACATCCCAGGGGCCCTCCCAAACAGGTTCTGACCCTCTTAGAGGGCGTCCACCGGGGCTCACCTTTGAGTTGAACAAAGCCAATCTTTACATCCAGTCCCCCTGGCTCCTGTTGGGCTGCAGAGATCTAAGCAGTGTGTGTGTGGGGTTTCCCCGGTGGCAGCACAGCACCCCCCAGCCTGGGCCTTCGGGAATCTGTGCGGTGCCCCCTCTTCTCCACCGCCGTCTGCACACTAACATGCATCCTCTCCCCACCCTCAGAAGAAGCACGACCCCCCCATCCCAGCAGTGAGCACCACAAAATGGAGACTTGGCTTTTTCCTGGAGGCTCCCAGGCAACCACTTAACCCCGGTTACCGTGGGGACAGAGGCCAGGGGCCTGGTGCTCGGCCCTTCCTTTAATCAGCAGGAAACACCACCTTCCCCTCCGAAGCGGTTTGCTGGGCCAGTAAATTAAACCTGCCCAGAGAGCGTGATTTTCATGCAGTAGGTGAGGGTTTGGGGAAGTGTGATTCAAGCAGGAAAATAAGTGGCTGAGATGAATGTGCACTTGATGGGGACTGTCCCCACCATAAGCCCAGCTGAGCGCCCTAAAACCACCTCCCCCAGATTCCCAATTGTCCTGGAAGTAACAGCAACCATGGCCCTGAGGAACTGAGGAAGCGCATTGTCAGGAGACTGACTTCCAGCCTGCCTGTGTTGCCGAGTTTCCAGTCCTAAATAGGAAGGGGCACATTAATTACCCCCCATTCACCTTTCCACAGCTCTCACACAGTCACAGGCAGGCGTCCGGGGGTGTGCTTTCACGCTGAAACGCTCCAGATCTTTGGGTGGAACGAACAGCAGCTGCAGCTCTGTTGCCGCGTTTCTGAAAGGATCCCACGAATCAATTAAAAAGGAACCGTTGACCACTTAAAACATAATAATTACTTCTGCGAATGCTGCTAAATTAAATAAGTGTTATCCCCATGCAGTTTTTTTTTTTTTCTTTTTTTTCTTCTTGACTTTGGTTTCTTTGGAAAGAAAACATTTTATGACTTCTTGAGCTGATCCCTTTGCAAAGCAGCATGAGGAACCTGGAGTCATTTTGCTGATACTTGTGTGTTCTTTCTCCCCCAGACGCTTCTATTGCTTGTCAGGGAACAGACAGTTGGGAGGAGGATGCAAGACAAGAGCCAGAAAGACCACAGCGTCAAGACATTTTCACAGGTTTCAGAGCAGTGGCGGAGGGAGAGACTTAACACAGAAACTTCTAGATCAGGGATCACCAGAGCCAAGTGATGGGGAAACAGGCCACGGATGTCCCACTGCCTGCCATAGCTCACACCTCCTGTGCCTCCTTGCTCTTTCCTTATTAATTTGTTTTGAGATGAAAATCACGTAATAGCAAATTAACCACTTTAGAGTGAACAATTTAGTTGCATCTAGCACATTCTGAGTATTGTAGGACCCCTACCTTTGGCTAGTTCCAGAACATTTTCATTCTACCCAAAGTAGACCTGTATGCATCAAGTCACTCTCCATCTCCTGGCTGGCACTCCTGGCCCCCAGGAATCTACCTTAGATCTCTGTGGATTTGCCTAGTCCAGACAGCTCATGTCAGTGTGGTCTTTTGCGTCTGCTTGTTTCACTTGGCATAATGTTCTCAAGGTTTATCCATGTTGTAGCATGTATCAGGTGGAAACAGCCTAAGTGTCCATCTGCTGATGAACAGATAAACACAACATGATTTACCCATACAAAAAATATTACTCAGCTGTAAAGAGACCCTTCCTACTCTTTACGGCTGAGTAATATTCCATTGTATGGATAGACCACATTGTGTTCATCTGTTCATCAGTGACGGACATTTGGGCTGTTTCTACCATTTGACTCTGAATATGCTGCAGTGACACTCCTGGGAAGGAAGGTTGGACAATCTATTTCCATAGTGATACCGCATCAGAAATCCAAGGAGGGATCACTATAAGTCAGATCAGACTTCACAGCAGTACGTTTGGTTTTGGTTTGGTTTATGCTGAAGTGAGCATGGATGGAAGATACTTGCATGTGTCTTCAGTTCCTCTGGGCATCTGCCTAGGAGCAGAATTGCTGTTGTTCCTTCTTGACTTACTCCTTGCTCTCTCTGGGCCTACTTTTTATCATCTCCTCTGTGCCTCAGGCTGTCACTGTTATTGCTAGCTGTCATGAATCAGTCTGGTATACTGGGCACCAACCATCTCTTAGGACGGATCCCAAGGAAAGGCCCAACCCAGACAGACAAGCTGGAGCCCCTTGTCTTAGCCCCACACTCTGAAGCCTCCTGAGGCAGAGATATCCATGACCTCTGTATGCCTTTGTCCTCTTCAGCCAAGGAATTCCAGAAGCCCTCCCCTGGGCCTGGGTGGCCTCAAGGAGCTGCCTGCCTGGCTCAGGTGTTGCTGAGCTTGTTGTTGTTGTTGTTATGTGCCATCTAGTTGCAGCATGAAGCAAAAGATCACAGAAACCTAAAGTGAGTTCGTCCCCCATTCTGAAGTCCTCCCAAGAAGTTTGGACACAATTCACTTCTGCAATTTGTAGACTACAGATCCAAACTGAAATGGTTCAGGAGCAAATATTTCACCATGGACCCTGGGGTTGGATGCCGGGTGGGACAGCTTCACCTTCTATCCCCAAACCTGAAGTGCAGGCAGCTTTCTCCTTTGCTGTTCCAAAGCAGAAAGATCAGACACGACCACAGGTCACCGCATACAGTATTCTGAGTGCCGTCCTACTTGGGGTCATCTTCCAGCACTGTTTTAGGCAAGATTCTTTTGTGATTCATAGCATTTTCAATGGCTGATTTTGGGAATCATAATCTTCAGGTCTTTCTTCTGAGTTGTCTCTGGTGAACTTGATCCTCCCACCTAGCAGCCTAGAAATGTGCTATACAGTGGTCTCCCCTTATCCGCAGGGGATATGTTCCCAGACCTGCAGGGGATGCCGGAAACTATGGATAGTACTGAACCCTTTCTATATTATGTTTTTTTCCTATATATACATATGATGGGTACCCCGGGTGCCCTGAATGGGCAGCATTAGCCCCTTGGATACTGGCAAGAAGTCATGCAGCCATTCACCAAACTGTTTTTTCTAGGCTTGTGCCCATCAGAGGAGAAGGAAGCTGGCTCTCGGATGGAGCAAGATGGTGCAATATTTCATCACGCTACTCAGAATTGCACGTGATTTAAATGCTTTTGGACCACAGTTGACTGCGAGTAACTGAATCCTCACAAAACAAAACCACAGATGGGGGCTGGGGGACTACTGTACTTTTTTGTAAACCTGAAATGCTGTGGTCGTTAGTTGCCATCAAGTTGGCACCTACTCATAGCACCCTATGCACCACAGAAGGCCATGCTCCCTGGTCCCGCACCATCTTCACCACCACTGGTGTTGGTTTTAGCCTCTGTATTTTGTGAGCTTTCCAATGTAGGGGACTCATTTTCCAGCACTTTGTTGGGCAATGCTCTGTTGAGATCCATAGGGTTTTCACTGGCTAGTTTTAGGAAGTAGATCAGCAGGCTTTCCTTCCTAGTCTCTTAGTCTGGATGTTCCACTGAAGCCTATCTACCATGGGTGACCCTGCTGGTGTTCAAAATACTGTTGACATAGCTGCCAACATCATAGCAACATATAAGCCACATGGTGGCACATTGTGACAGACAGACATGTGGGGGATGGGGAGTGAGGGGAAACTTGGTTGTGCTGCACACGTAAGCTGTAGCTGTACGTGTTGGGCTCTAAGGAAGCCGGGTGGAATCTTGTGCTGGGGAACATTTAACATAGATGAACTGCTGCTTTGTTCACAGTGGGGTAGGGTGGTATCACCTGGGGCAGGGGTGGCGAGCCAGTGAGTTATGGACCTCTGAACACTCTCGGTTCCTATTACGTCCTGCACCCAAGGGATCCCTGAGTATCATGCACTGGGCAAGGTTTTGCTGTAGAGCCTAAGACATTGCATTGTTTCTCTCAGGTGACGGTGACGTTGTAAATAACATGTACGAGCCTGATCCGGACCTCTTGGCTGGCGAGAGTGCTGAGGACGAGACAGAAGACAGCATCATGTCCCCTATCCCCATGGGACCGCCCTCCCCCTTCCCGACCAGTGAGGACTTCACCCCCAAGGAGGGCTCACCCTACGAGGCCCCCGTCTTCATTCCCGAGGACATTCCAATCCCTCCCGACTTCGAGCTCCGTGAGTCCTCCATCCCGGGGGCTGGCCTGGGCATCTGGGCCAAGAAGAAGATGGAAGTCGGGGAGCGGTTTGGCCCCTATGTGGTGGCACCCCGGACCACGCTGAAGGAGACCGACTTTGGATGGGAGGTGAGCGTTCTGTGTATGAGTATGATTGATCATGGCCATTTATCTGGCGTGCCATCTATTTATAAAGCTGGCCTGAGCAGCCACTGCCCCGAGGCAGGCGCCCGGGTGGAGAGAGCGTTCGAATGTCACATTTCCCAGGCTTATTTTATCCTGTAGCTTACATTACACGACTCAGAAAACATTGGCGGTCCTGGCGGACGCCTGTCACCCCCCAGGCTGCGCCGGCTCTCTTCCCGGAAATGTGTCTTTAATGAGCTCATGTCTTCAGACATCCGTGCTGCCGTGGGGATCGGAGGTGCTAAGATTGCAGTCACAGGGGAGAGGGAAATGGAGCAGATGTCCTGAGAACAGGGGCAGGGCTCTGAGAAAAGTTTTTGCAGATGGGGCTTCATTCCTGGCCTGAACTGCATAGGGCTGCTTCTAGAATGTTCCTGGTGGTGTGCCACTCCCAGATGCCCTGGGATGTTCTGCCCACTGTGTCCAGGTCATACGGTTTTCTGAGAAGCTTCCATAGAACCCCAGAGTGCCTCTTCTCGGATTTTTGTGGGCACATCACATTTTTCTGTTTAAGTTCAATCCCTATGAGTCCTGGCAGCCTACATGGTTCTGGAACCCTGTGGATTGACCTGCTGTGGGACAGAGCTCAAGAGGAGGGTCATTAGGTGAGAGGGTGCTGACATCTCCACAGGCATCCTCCTGGGACGGCTCAGAGCAGGCGCTAATGTTCTGGCCTCTGAAGGTGTCTCCTGGGACTAAGAGGCCCCCACAATCAGGCTTCCTCATTGGTGTTGGCCTTCCTTCTTGCCAGCCCCACACAGCCAATTCCCCATGGTATTTTTGGCAGGGACCCTGCCAAGGCAGAAAAGGCAGATGCAAACCTGGATTCCTCCTGGGTATTTCACAACTTTCCGAAGTGCTTGAGTTGAGCTCAGTCCCAGGAAGGAGCAAGTATCCCAAGTGGAGAAGAGGAGCTAGAGGGATGGATGTCATTTCCTCAGTGGGGAAGAGGAGTGCCACCTGGGTCTGGTCCTATCACCTCTCCCAACCTTTCGGTGGCTTTGGGAAAGTTCCCAAACTATTGTGTGCTTCAGTGTTCTACATACATGTGGGGAGAAAATTCGTATCTGTCTTTTAGCTCCCTCATAATGTTTTATGGTTTTCCAAAAATCGCACTTTAGTGCATGCCTAAGCTTGTCCTAGAGACAGCAAATGCACTTTTTGGAGGCTCCAAAAACCCCAGCATCTCTTGAGGATCCTCAAAGCCCCTCCTGGGGACATGGAAGAGGCCCTGATGTGTTAATGCGTGTTTCGATGGAGAGCTATGCACAGTCCCACAAACCTGGGACCTTCTCCCTCTCACAGAGATAGGTCTCTGGTGAACATGTTTCTGGGTCCCTGTGTAGCAGGTGTCTCTGGACTTACCAGCAGGCCAGATGACATGTGGTTCATGGTAGCATCCAAGGGTTTGTAAGGCTCCTGGTCATGGACACAGGTAGACCGAGGAGCTTCTGACTGGAGATCCTGGTTTCCAGGCTCAGCCATGGTGGGCTTGAAGTTCTAGATGGGTGGATGGGTTGGCCAACTGAACAAATGGATGGGCCAGTAAGAGTCCGAGATAGTCTAGTGTGGTGGGCATCACAGCCCAGCAAACAGATGTGTGCAAGCCAGGTGTGTCTCTTCCCAGTCCGAGGGTCACCTTTAGAACAGACTGGCCACAGGCTTGGGAGCAAGAAAGGCTGGAGAGGGAGAGAGATTATAGCCACAGCCCTCTGTGGGCGTGTTATCCCTCTTTTATGGCCCATAGGCTGTCACCTTAGGGGATCAAGGAAAACATTTTTCAAACACCGTGACAGGTAAGTGTTTTTGGCTGTGAAAATGGAATTGGCTTTGCAGAAGTGTCCTGTCCAGCCCTTCTATGCCTGGCTGTGCACAAGAGGAATTTAAGGGTATGCATCTGAGGCTCAGAAAGGCCTGGACAATTTAATCAGTAGGTGACTCTTAGATGTTAAAGGGTAAACGGACCGACAGGTAGGGCCTGTGATGACCTTGAGCTGACTCCGTTCTTGTCTACTCTGATACACATTTCTGTTTGCTTTTTTTTCCTAAAGAAATGGCTCATATCACCGGTGCTCAGCAGTGCCAGGCCTGGTAGGGACAGGTTGTGGCTATTATCTGACATGCTGTTGACTTTGCAATATTATTTATTCTCTGTGTACGTGCGGGAACGTTCTCGAGCTGCGGCGAGCCTCAGGTTTCTGCAGCGGGCTTTGTTCCGTGAGCGTGACCTGACAGCTACCTTTCACGCGGCATTTAGAAATATTTGCCCTCTGTCCAACGCCCTCAAGTAGTGCTGCAAATGCACCCCAATGTTATCTCGCAAGACGGTGTTTTCTTTGTGAGTTCAGGCCCCAATTAC
Organism: Orycteropus afer afer; assembly: GCF_000298275.1. Classification (NCBI taxonomy): domain Eukaryota; kingdom Metazoa; phylum Chordata; class Mammalia; order Tubulidentata; family Orycteropodidae; genus Orycteropus; species Orycteropus afer. Next base: position 6,586,078 of record NW_006921723.1, read on the forward strand.
CTGCCTTTGTGTCCTTCTTTGGGTTTTGTTTACTCCTGCCGAGTGGGGTCTAGAGTGGTTGTGTTGTCATTGTGATTGGGAACCAAAGGCGGGATTGTGCAGAAGCCACCATTGCCACCAAGGAAGAAGCAAGGAGGAAAGGAGACACCCCAAAATTCAAGTCTGACCCATTCTAGCTTGGAGTAAAACCATTAAGGCAAAGTGCATGCTTCAGTGTGAGCCTTTGGGACAGGAGAGGTGATCTTTGCTCCTAAGCAGCCTTCCCGGAATTTTCCACTTGTGTACAAAAACGCATTACTGCTGTTTAGCTTGGTTATCTGCTTCCTCACACAATACAAAGGTGGTTTGGGAGAGAGAAGCGGCTCACTGTTGCCCCTTCCTAGGAAATGGGGGTCCTTGGTTTTGTGCCAACGTGTCTTATCTTCTTCTTGTTGCAGAAAAGGTGCTGGAGATTAGGCAGGAAAGTCCAGGCACAGGGCTCCAATACTCCTGGTCCTTTCTGTGGTCCTTGGCAAGCACAGGGTCACCCATTAACCCCTAACACAAACAAGGTGGGCCCCACCATCCAAACCACTTCTGTCTGTGTTCCTGCAAAGATGTCCTCCCTGGGCCTGCAGGGAACTGCCCAGTACTGCACCCCTCCCATGATGCTCTGGGGCTCAGACATTGGGATCCATAGGGTTTTCAGTGGCTGATTTGTAGAAGCAGATTGCCGGGACTTTCTCCCTGGTCTGTCTTAGTCTGAGACCTGTGCAACATCACAGTGACACACCAGCCTCCTTGCAGATGGGCAGTGGCTGTACATGTGACATGCTGGTCAGGAATCAGACCTGGGTCTCCTGCATGAAAGACAAAAATTTGGCCACCAAAGTACCTTGCCCTCAAAGCAGGTATAAGGACATATAAAATACAGGTAGTCCCCAACTCATGATGGGTTCTGTTCTGACGGCTCTGTCACAAGTCATTTACGATGTAAGTCAAATACCTCCTTTTTTATTTTTCATTATTATTGCCTTTTATTATCAATTCTTAGTATCTTTATAAATGTGATCTTTATTTGTCTTTGGGGGTTAGAAAGATTCATATAAACTTACACATAGATTTTAATACATACCAAACCAAAAAAAACCAAACTCACTGCCATCGCATCAATTCTGACTCATAGAGACCCTCGTTGGGTTTCTGAGGTGGTATCAGTATGGAAGTAGATTGCCCAGCCTTCCTTCCGAGGAGTGGCTGCTGGGTTTGAACCACCAGCCTTCTGGTTAGCAGTCAAATGCCTTAGGTACTACACCACCAGGGCTCCCTTTAAAACATACACACATTAATAAATAATAATAATAATAAAACATACACACATTATATATATATATATATTCATTAAAAAAAAGGGGACAACATTGACATTTTGTCAGTTTCAGTAATAACTCTACTTGTGGAAGGTTCTGGATCATCTGAATTATCCCTGGAAATGGGGATGGCATTTCTAATCAGAAAATTGTGACAGTTGTCTGTATGGTCCTTTCATGAGTTACAATGCTGTATGTAGTACATATTACTAACAGTAAGATGTACCAAAAAAAAAAGGGGGGAGATTGTACATGCAGTTTGTTATAATTTGAAAACATTGTAAGTTAGGGACTACCTGCAACTACACAGAGTGTCCCTGAGCCAATACAAGTCACCTGGAGGACTATATGTGGACTTCTGGTAGTCACAGTCTGGCCCAGGAGCAACACACAAATGAGTATGGTCTTACAACATACATGCAGGTATGCATCACTCAACATCCATGATATGTTCTGTGAAGTTGGGTGTTATGTGATTTGGACATTATGTGAACATCATATTATATACAGGCAGTCCCCATACAATCCGTAGTTAAATCTCCATAAAGCCTATTATATTAAAACCTTATGGGAGCCTGCCAGAGAAAAACTTGAGAGCTGTATCCACTGGGTACAGAAGGCTGGGCTTGTTCGGTGTGTGGCCGGGCCAGGTGGAGGCTGCACTGGCAGCCACATCAAGACTTTGTGAATGTCTGGGGGCAAGGCAGGGAGGAGGTACATGGGGGTGCGGAGAAGTGGCAGGGAATGAAGTGCACGTGTTGCGAGCATGGCCAGCAGTGGAGGCCCTGGCAGCTGATGCCCCGCTGGTGCAGCCATTTCCTGACCATGTACAGGTACCGCCACTGTCCAGAGCTGAGAACTGGTGAGTGTGGCTGCCACCACTGCCCAAAGCCAGGAGCAGATGAGCTCCCAGGCCTGGCTGACCCTGCCAGCCAGTGCCCACAGCAGGAGCAGAGGAGCTATGGTAGGCACTGCCCTGCATTGAGAGTGAAAGGCCACATGGCTGCTGGGCAGGTGAATGAAGCCAGGAGGAGGGACAGAAGGAGGCACTGTGGGGACTGGGATGTGCCCGGGAGCCCCACTGCTTATTCACTCTGTGGGTTTGAAGCCTTTGAAACCATTAGGGATTAAGCAATAAACAAAAGAAGAGCTACTTTCCCTTTTTTTAAAGAGAACTTTGTGAGACCATGGACATATATGCAGTTGAATGTTGGCCAAGTAGACATTAAGTGATGCATACCTGTATCCATTAATCTTCACTTATCAACTATCTCATTATCTGACATTTTCCATTTATGAAAGTAGCAAAAAATCTACTATCCAACTATTTTTCATATTAACAATGCATATCTGGCAGTAATGAATGCTGAGGTGTGAGGCAAGAGTCATGCTGGCTGTCATGTTAAGGTATGTGGCAATTTGGCTGGGCTGGGATCCCAGTGGTTTGGCAGTTATGTAATGATGTCGTCATCCTCCATCTTGTGATCTGATATGGTCATCCTCTGTCTTTGCATAACACCAATTTTCCCATATTGACCTGGTCATTAGAACCTAACTATGTCAATTAATGAAGAGTGGAAATATATATATATTATATGTGTATATGTATATACACACACACACACATATCTGACTCGATGGCAGTGAGTTGAGTTTGTGTATATATGTGTGTGTGTGTGTGTGTGTATGCTCTTCTCATTATATATAACCCTCATTGGGTTTCTGAAGCTGTAAATCTTTATGGAAGTAGATTGCTCCATCTTCCTTCTGCGAGTGGCTGGTGGATTTGAACCACTAACCTTCTGGTTAGCAGTCAAGTGCCTTATCCACTATGCCATCACAGTTCTTATGCATGATATATATATCTATATATGCATGTATGTATGTACATACATGTATATATACACATGTGTGTGTGTGTGTGTGTGTGTGTATGGAGCTTTGGTGGTGTAGTTGTTAAGGTATTTGATCATTAACTGTCGGTGGTTCAAACCCACCAGCTGCTCCATGGGAAAAAGATGAGGCAGTCTGTAAAGATGTACAGCCTTGGAAACCCAATGGGGGTTGTTATGAGTAGGAATCAACTCAATGGCAGTGAATTTGGTTTGGTTTATATATATATATGTTGACGGCAGTGAGTTTGGTTGAGTTTTATATGTGTGTGTGTTTGTGTGTGTATACACATATATATATTCACTACCATCAAATCAATTCCAACTTGTGGAGATTCTCATTGGTTTCTGAGGCTGTAAATATTTACAGAAGTAAATTGCCCTATTTTCTTTCCACAGAGCAGCTGATGTGTTTGAACTACTGACCTTTGGGTTAGCAGCCAAATGCCTTATCCACTATGCCACCAGAACACTATATATATATATGCACACAGAAGGCTGGCGGTTCAAACCCACCAGCCACTCCTCGGAAGGAAGGTTGGGCAATCCTACTTCCATAGTGATACTGCCTCGGAAACGCAAGGAGGGGTCGCTATGAGTCGGGGCCGACTCGACGGCAAACAACAACAACAACATCAATATGTATGTATATACATATATGTATGTATGTGTATGTGTACACATACATATGTATACATACACTTGTATATGTATATAGACCTATAAATACATATATATGTACTTACATATATATATGTACACACATATAGTTTTTGTTAGGTGCTGTCGAGTTGGCTCTGACTCATAGGGATCTTATGTGTAACAGAACAAAACACTGCCTGATTGTATGCCATCCTCACAATCTTTGCTATACCTGAGCCCATCACTGCAGTCACTGTGTCAATCCATCTTCTTGAGGGTCTTCCCCTTTTACTCTGACCCTCCACTTTACCGAGCATGATGTCTTCCAGAGGGCAGTCCCTTCTGACAACATGACCAAAGTAGGTGAGGTGAAATCTGGTCATTCTCTCTTCCAAGGGGCATCCTGGCTGCCCTTTTCCAGGATGGATTTGTTCATTCTTTTGGCAGTCAATGGTATTTTCAGTGTTCACCAACACCATAATTCAAAACACACCAACCCTTCTTCAGTCTTTCTTATTCATCACCCAGCTTTCCCATGCATACGAAGCTATTGGAAACACCATGGCTTAGGTTAGGCACACCTTAGTCTTCAAAGAGACATCTTTGCTCTTCAGCACTTTAAAGAAGTCTTTTGTAGCAGTTTTGCCCAGTGCAATACCATGTCTGATTTCTTGGCTTCTGCTTTCATGGGTGTTGATTATGGATCCAAGTAAGATCCATAAGAAATCTTTGACAACTTCAATCTTTTCTCCATTTAGCATGATACTGCATATATATATATATAAACACTCATATATATATTATACTCATATATATATATCTAGGAGCTCTGGTAGCATAGTGCCTAAGGCACTTGACTGCCCACCAGAAGGCTGGCAGTTCAAACCCACCAGCCAC